>NC_141689.1:683214689-683654689 GCF_964263255.1 Lissotriton vulgaris
CCTTCGACCATAGCCTTAACTATATATATGCTATTGTCCATAGCTATTAATCCAATCTTAAGCCCTCCTGGTCACATCCATTCAAATACCTTGTTGTTAAAGACTTCCAAAATATTTGCAGTTGTATGGGATTTCTCTATTACAAACATCACTACTATTGCATGCTTTCAAGCAGCATTAAAAATGTCAGCAGTCTCAACAACTGCAGATATTTTTTCTCTAGACCCCGCAAAAGAGATCCAGTGTGCAGTGATGCACAAGTAATCACTCACTTGGCAACTGGTCCACATGTCTGTTGTCAGGTAGATACTGTGGACAGCACTCTGCTGCAGAGCTTGTCCAAGCAATTCAAGCATATCCTGATGTAACGCTGGAACATCAACTCTGGCAAATTACGACCATCTGGGAAACTTCCATTTGAGCAGTTCGCTGCCACAAATTCAAGAAAATCCACCCCTTCAACAAAATAAGAAGGAAAGAGACCCAACACTAACAATTTTGCCTGCTTCGCATTGTATGGTTGCATTCATACTGCCCATGTGGTCTAAACATGGCAGGAATAGTAGCCTGAATTATTTTCTTTCCTGATGCCACTGATGCAGGTGACTTCTTGAGTCTTAGTCTCAATGTGCTTTTCAGTGGGGCAGTCATTGTCCTTTGTTGCCTTAGTGTCTCGACCGGAGTCATGTGTCATTGCGTCCTGGGCATACCCGTCCCACTTGGGTGACAAGTGCAAAAAGAATAATTGATAGAATGCAGAGCAATGTCAAACATTCCCCCAAGTACAGAGATCTGGGTCTAAATCCATTGTTTGTTTGTTCCCCATGCCATTCCAGTTTAAACCCAGCCATATGCAAATCAGTCTTGGCCCTGTTCCCCATGGGAACAGACCATCCCGAACTACCAGGCCAGGTCTTCCCTGGGTTGTAACAAGCATTCTGGGAATGGCTTTGGTGTTTTCACCCCTCAATAGCCAGGCCAGCTTGGCTCCACTGGCATGGAGAGAATTGGACCTATGTCTGGGCAAACCTGTCCCACTCAGGCTGGCAAATGATAAAAGAACTATTGATGGACAGAATGCTGAGCTATGTCAAACATTCACCCCAATACCAGACTTTCGTAGCACGCTTTGCATCGCATTTTGCAATGTAGGGCACGGAACAAAATTAGTTTTATCAATTTAATTGTTTACTTACCTGGAATCATTCATATTCCGGTGTTTATCACCGCCCACCCTGCCCCTCCCCCGGCCCGCCTGTCTGCCCCACGGAACTCCCTCCACGGGCCACGGCTGACAGTAAGTACTGTATTTTTTAGGGAATGGTCCTTTTTTAATATTTTACAAAGTTGTTGGAATTTTTGCAGTATTTCTGGAGCACCCTGTACACATTTCTTTAGACCTAAATGTGTAAAAAAATTCGAAATACACTGTACTACACTGTATGTATGAAAAATAGTGCATTAAGGTGGTTTTCATTTCTTCTTATGTATCATGTACTGCAGTACTTTCTAGGTAGTACTGCAGTATTTTGCAACTTTTCTTTAAAATATCAAACTTTACCTCTTACCAGGCTTGGGCAGAGTTCATGGAGTTTCACTACGTGAAACTCTGCAAAGTGACAAAAAAATTCTGCGGAGTTCCACAAGTGATAGAGTGCGATGAAAACTTCTGTTCGTGAAGATCTTCCTGCCCATTGGGTAGGAATTCTATCTGAGCAGCAGCTTGCGCTCGCCAACATTAAGTTGGCGAGCATGAGCGGGGTACCACTTTATTAAAGTGGTGATAGGTAGGGAGAAAATGTAAACCCAATCCTTACCTGTATCTAAGGCCCGAATCCAGAAAACTGGCAAAGTGTCCTCAAAAAAATGGCTGCCTTAAGCTTATGTAAAGTCATCATCAAATCAAATAATGACATGTCATCACCATGTACCATACATATAGGGTCATGATATTTTCTTATATTCCACAAAAGTACTGTGGTCACATAATCACTAAGTTTGAATACCTTAAAACATAAAAATATGTACCCTAATTAACTGCATTACCCAAAAATTATCATATGTGCACCATAATGCATAATCCTGCCAAATGTCATGTACATTCATTTAAACCATTTTCACAATACATCAAATACAATAGTCTATGGAAAATGCATTGGTGGGAAAACACATTTTGGGACCTCCTTTTACCTTTTAAACCCCTTAATGATTCACCTCAAACATTTACATCTTCACAAAATGTAGAAAATGCTACAGGTCTAGAAAGTGTTGTGGTGATTACTCAAACAAGTGGAAACTTAGTTATTAAGGGGCAAACATTTGAGGAGTTCCTATCGCTGGAAACCCTAACTATAACTATAGAGTGGCAATCAGATTTAATGTGACTTCTATTTTTTATCTATTGTATCTGCTATGTATTTGTTAATGATCAGGTTACAAGAAATGTGTCTTTTAGTTGTTTATGTAGTCATTCTGAAACTTTACATAAGCAGTTTATGTTATTTTTGGGCTCCCTTGCTACTTAGCAGTACTGTGCTACAGATGATACCCAAAGAGAATGAAAGCCAATCGTTTTTGTTTAAACAAATGTTTTCCTAGTCACCAATAATCATTTCCTCCATATAGTAGTTAGTGTAGCTCATTACTACATCACTTTTCCACTCTGTTGAAGAGGAGTGCAACAAAGAGAGTTTTTTATTAGGCGTGTTGAGCACGTATTTATTTTGTGAGGCAGATAGCAATCCCAAGAAAGCTCATGTAGATTAGGATATATTGCATTGTTTTTGTATTTTTTAATGGTTTTTAATTTCATGTAGTAAATCTGAAACTTTACATATGCAGTTTAGTTCATTTATGGGGTTTCCTTGCTTTTTTTAGTAGTATTGTGCTACACAGGTATCACTACGTTTTTGTTTCCTTTGACGTCATAACCACTTCATAACATTACTTGCAATAGCAAAAAGGATCATCAATGTAGTCTATTGGACATTCCTGTGAACAGTTATTACAATTGAACCAGCCATTTTTCCGCTAAGTCTATGTAAAATGCATTGGATTCGAAACCTTTTTTGGTACCCCCGCCGCAAAAGTGTCCATCATCCGCCCATGTAATGAGGGCAATAGGTCTGGAAAGATTTGCAGAGATTGATCAAACAGGTGCAAAATATTTAAGGGGCAAAAATCAGAGGTATCTTTAGTAACCTACCTTCAACTATCACCACTCTGTAATATATATATTTTGTTTTACTGAGTATACTTTTACTAACCATATTTGGTACAGGCAGTGTTGTATAGACATGCGTGGTAAAGGCATGTATGATAATGTCAGACAGCCCTACCAGATAGTGGACAAAAGGCTTGGGTGTGGGGAGATGTAGCCAGCCTGACAGGTTAGTGGTTACATTTGGGTTCCACTCATTCAGTACGGATAGGTGTTTTGCGTTTTGGATCCCCCGGTTATGGACTTTTTACTTTGGGTGAGCCTCTCTATATGTGTCTCACTCATGGTAATCACATGGCAATTAGACTGCACGTCTTTACTGCCAGTGTCCACCTTTTACAATAATGCCACTGTAATACAGCAAAGGTAAGGGGCACTCGGCTGGTTACAAGTGAACATGTGCTCACACACATGTGCACACATGTGCGGACTGCATGTGTGAGACTTTGGTTGTGCACAGCTTGGTAACACTGTGCACAGGTAGCCCAGTGCAGGTGGCAATGTGCAGGATTAGATATTGACCTTGAGTATGCCTTATAATGTTAGTGTACACTAATTCGGAAAATCTATGTGTTACTGTTTTGTCTGTAGTGACCCTTTATTACACATATAGGAAGAAAATATTGTTAGATTGCAATTTTGTTTCCTCTTGGCACTACTAAGAACACTGATGCATTATATTGCGTTGTGACCTGTGTGAGAAAATCAATTCTGCATGTTCCAAAAAGATATCTGTACACTTTATGGGTTAGCCAGAACTTTCATATTCGTAGGCCTCTTGTCGCCCTGCTGTTCCAATGTAAATACATTTCTCTCCAGCAGCAGGAAAAAAGGCCTTCCCACAAAAAGGAGCAATGAACCGTACTTCACCCAGCTCATTAGGCGGAAAGGGATGGGGAGGAAGGATATCCATCAACTAGTCAGCTGTCACACTATACCAGAGATGGGCCTACCCAAGCCCACTAAACAAAGGAGGAGCAAACACGGGATGGTTTCCCCTTTGAAAATGTAGTGAAGAAGGCCCTAGCAGTGATGTCAGCAAGGGACGGAGGTGAAGCCCTCACATTACGTCATTTTGAAGTGTCCCAGCATGCTCTGCAGGAGGGTTGAGTCAGGGTGGAGCAGTGATATTGTACCCTAGTATTGCCAGGGGTGGCTGGCTTCTGGATCCTTCCACTCCCCTTTAAAAAGTAGTACTCGAATGGGAGACTCCCTCTTCGGTGGTGATTTCAAAGCTGGACCATTGGGTCTGCCAGGGACAATTTGAAGGAAGAACCCCCTGATGCCCACGAAGAACTAAGAGCTCTTCCTGGTTGTCCCCAGTACCTGTGGGTCTCCCCAAGGGCCAGGAAGGTTGTACCACTTACACACCCTTAGAGCTAATTGGGGGAAGGCTCTGGACACTGCACCGAGAGACAGAAACCAGGAGGAAGGCTCACACAGGGAGCTAGGAGAATCAGTGCACTGAGAACTACACATTGAAGATGAGGAGAGCTTCTGAAGCTATTCCTGGTGTCTACAGCTCAACAGGAGGAGTAAAGTGAGCACAGAATCATCAGCATCAGCCCAAAGTGGTCTGAGTTATGGAATTGTACATTCTGATTACCTTTGACTTTTTTCTGACAAAGCTCAAGGTCCTCTGCTGCACTTTAAAAAAAATCCCAGGGGTGGACCATGTTCTGGAGGTTGGTGCAAGGATCATTTATGCATTTACACTTAGGGAGGGTAAATGCTTGGGGTCTCTTCCTATGCTCATTCTTGCACTCACGGACCATGAGGGGCTGAAACCTTTAACTTTTCCAGGGTGGGGGTGTGTGTAGGGCCCCCTCCCCAGACTCTCCCTTGGCCTAGGGACCCCCTCACTCGGGTCAAATACACAATAGAGGGGGCCGGGACCCCATTCTCAACCACAAAAAGCTGGAGGGAGGGGAGTGCTGTCATGCTCCCCAGGCGTGGTGTGACTGCCCTGTGCCAATGTCTGGAGACAGCAGTTGGCCACCACACACCAAGATTGCCCTGCCTGCAAGAGTGGGCAGGGACAGCAGAGCTACTGAGTTCCACGACTGCACACAGAGATGCAGGCTCTGGGGGGACAGCGAGGTGTTGGCACCCTCAAAGAAAACATAGAAGCGAAAGGAGCTGCATGGCCCAAGGCCTGTGGCAAATGCAAAGCAGCAGCTTTCCATGGCGCAGTGGGAGAGCCGCTCATAAAATATTCACTGCTCCCCGAGGAGTGCCCCATAGTGTCATGTTGGGCATTTTCAGTTACCTGATTGTTCCTGCTCGTTCTGGCCCCAGGATGGGTGGAGCACCACTAATGACAGAATGGAAGCATGGGGTGGCTGCAAGAGTGCAGCAGTTTCCCCTTAAGAACTTTTTTTTATAATGACTGAAACTATGTTTGAAGGGTCATACAATCCACGGCCCCTCCAACATTTTCTGTATTTTCGAGCTCTCCCAAGGCATAAGCTTTTTCTGTACATGTGGTAGCGCTGTGACCTCTTGGGGTTTGTTGCATGGTTGCAATTATTGTGGTCAGAGGGTGTACAAAGGAGATTTATACATTAAAGCACCTTCTAGGGACTAGGTTTATGGTTGCCTGTAATGTAATTAAAATGTGATGCCCTCTAGTGGCTGCTTTAATGATTGCATTTTCTTGTTTGGAAAGTTTATATAAAAATACACAGAGACATGTTTTGCTCATTTGAAATGATTTATTGAGATAATGTTGGTGATTATTATTAATCACTGAGTATGCGTTTTGTTAAAAATATTTAGGGTATTTACACATGATTATTATTAGTGTTGATTACATTTTTGTACAAAATGATGTCGTTAACCTGTGGCTTGTTGATCTTGAACCTTTGACCAAGCAAGTAGAATTACCCTACATGTTTGTATGACCACTTTAGAGGTCAAAGGTGAGGATGCAAACTTATTGGTGGTAGTTTTTCATCTACCAGTTTATATATTTGTAAATTACTGCGTAGTATTTAATATTGTGTGTGATATAAATGCACTTCTCTTTCTAAAAAAAAAATACTGACTCAACATTTATTGAGTGTTATTATTTTTTGGAAGTGAACTGTGATTACTAACCCACATCACCTCCCCTGAGTAGGCCTTGGACTGCATTGCTGCACTACTCTGGGAGAGTCAAGCTCTACAATGGGGTGCTTCGTTGCCAGTAAGTACATTTGTGGACCTATGATTCGTGAAGGCCACATGATTCAAACTCCAATGTCAGGGAAGGTGTCCTGAACTTTAACCTCAAAGGATGCCTCCCTGTCACGCACAGATGTAACTTAAATCCTAGGTTTGCCATTGCATTTGTCTGACAGCCAACTCAAGTGGGGGAGTGGCTGACCCTAGGACCAGTTTAGAGAGGCCACAGAGAAGTGTTTGCCTATTATACTAACCACAACTATGGGTGGCCTCACTAAGCTCTGTACAAGGGAAGAAAGTTTCTGCCACTTTAGATTTAGGTCGAGAGGGGCACTGCGGGATAGTTTACACTGAAACACACATGAATTGCTGCAAATGTGTGTAGGAGCACCCCTACAAACTTTTACCCCATTGGATATGAAGTGACCAAGAGTTTTCTCCACCACAGGCACTCACTAAACCTACAATTGGCCAGTACACTCTTCAGAATACTAATAGGGCTGTGGCAGACAGAAGAAGGACTGCACCTGCTGTAGAACCAATGGAGAGAAACCCAGAGGGCTAGCCATTCTCCTCAATTGTACCCAGGATAGAATCCAAGGGCTAGTTGGCTGGCATCCTTTTAAGCGCCAGAACCACAAAAGCTGGAAGAAGCCCAAATCTCTGCTGAACCCAACTGACCTGTTTCAACTGGTTTTGCCCTGGAACCTTCTGATGGTGTCTGAGAGATTGAATTCTAACCCCTAACCTCTAACTGAATTATGCACAAAAGGTCCTGGAACCTTTTCTTGTATTAAGGTATATTCTTTATCCCTTCAAAATTGCAATGGCAACATTTGACACTTCAATTTTTTTTGGGGAACTCTCTCAAAGAACCAGAGATAACTACCCAACTGCAACCGAGGCTGGGCTCTACTTGCTGGGTCGCCCTGTTGAAAGGATTCCAACTTTCAGAAAAAGCTTCTATGTTAGAACATAGAGGACTGCACCTTGACTAATACCAAGTACTAACCCACCTTTGTCAACACCTCCCTAGGCCCAAACTTCCAGCAACGGCCTGCTTTTGACATCAAGAGACTCAAACTTCCAAATGGAGCTGAGGCTCCCACTGAGGTCTGTACTTCAGCCAGGTGCTGTCAATGAGCCTCTCTTCAGATACTGCCTGCAACATAACCCATTGACAACCTCATCACCCACGACCTTTCCCCAGATAAACAACTAAGTTCTAAAGTACACTTTCCACCGTGATTAACCTGGTCTCTGTATCCAACCCTTGCTCCTTCACAGTAAACCTTAACGTTTGACTTTGACCTGCTTTAGTGCAAACAGATTTGTTGGTTCTTTGTCCTTTTTGGAGCTATAATTATTTGAAACTTCCAAAATCATAATCAATGTTAATTAAAATGTACTTAAACTTTAAACATTGAAATAGGATTGATATTGTGCTGTCATTTCTACTTTGTAACTGTTTTGGTCTTGAGTTAAGCCTTTCTGCTCAGTGCTATACTGTGGTAATGTTTAGAATTGTATGATGCAACTATGATGCAGTGGAATTGCATCACTTGGAATGTTCCAATATTAACCAGTATTGAGTTGTACAGCTGAGGGTTGCTACATGAAATGTGTACTCCCTTCAAGATAATTCAAGAACTTATATGAAGCTTCCTGTGTCAATTACTACATATTTTGGTGCTACCTAGGGTTGAGCTCAGATTTAAATTATTGAGACTTAACTGAACTTTGTACAGAATTGAGGCATTATTACTCGGTGTAACTCACATCCCCTTCATCTAATAATTCATTTTCTCGCAAACTTCATTTTGGAAGAAGAGAAAAAGAAATATGTTGGGATCTGACTCGATAGTTGACTTTTTATTTAGATGTAGAAGCTTCATTTAGCCAAAGGTATTTATGCACTCCCCAGACTTTGGGGCAGGGTATTCTTCACTCTACGGCCACAGGCTCACCAGTCACAGGAGAAATATTTTGTAAGGAAAAGAAGCATCCAGTGGAAGAAGATTGCTCCAAGTATCATTGGGGGTCAAAAAGAGATTATCGTGACTAGCCCTTGAAACAACTTCCCCTTTTCTGAGAATAAGGTATAGCTGGGAACAATCCTCTCTAGAGGACTCTGTTACTATGTAGTCATGCCTTATTTATTGTTGCTTAGAAAAAAGGAGGGGATTGGGCCCTGTGGGAATGAGGGTAGGTAGGGCCACAGTATATTTGTAGAACAAACAATTTACCTAAACCTCAATTGTGAATTCAAACAATGAATGCTGACTGAGGGATAAACAACTTTATTAGTTTATCCCGACATTGATTTATGTCATTTACTTTTGACTTAATTATCAAAATCTTTTTTGTCTATGCAGAAACAAGATCGTCATCAACTTCATGTATGGCCATATACTTTGATACAAACAAACAAATCATCAATATAAACAGTGAAAACACAGTAGTGAACATGTAATTATACATACAACAACAATGTGCTCTTGATTATAATATCATGGAACAATTAATCAAATGCTCAAAGAAAATCACAATGGTCAGTACAAAACATGAGGTGTGTGAAACTAATCAAAATAACACCCCAATTCCTGAAGCAAAATGAATTTGATCAAATCAGGAAAAAATGCCAATTCCTGAATGAATATCACTGGCATTAAATGTCATTAGGAGGAGAAATGCCGACGCGTTTCGAATCCCGCTGACTGATTCACAGGATTCCCATCAGGGCGGTGTTAGTCAGGTCCATGGGAACTATTTACAAAAAAAGGGAAATGTGTTTTAACTAAGGGGGGTCCTCAATCCAATCAATTATTCAAATTAATCGCATCAATATGATGCAGCTGATGTGGTCAATGCCACGTTTTGTCGACTGCAACAAAGCGGATCTCAGATCAGACAAAATCCCAGGGGGGAAGCGGGGATTTAATACCCTGCTTCCCACTTGGGATTTTGTCTGATCTGAGATCCGCTTTGTTGCAGTCGACAAAACGAGGCATTGACAACATCAGTCAGCAAGCACAACCTTGGGCACGAACAAGACAAGGTATGCTGCATCATATTGATGCGGTTAATTTGAATAATCGGCATTTCTCCTCCTAATGACATTTAATGCCAGTGATATTCATTCAGGAATTGGCATTTTTTCCTGATTTGATCAAATTCATTTTGCTTCAGGAATTGGGGTGTTATTTTGATTAGTTTCACACACCTCATGTTTTGTACTGACCATTGTGATTTTCTTTGAGCATTTGATTAATTGTTCCATGATATTATAATCACGAGCACATTGTTGTTGTATGTATAATTACATGTTCACTACTGTGTTTTTCACTGTTTATATTGATGATTTGTTTGTTTGTATCAAAGTATATGGCAAAACATGAAGTTGATGACGATCTTGTTTCTGCATAGACAAAAAAGCTTTTGATAATTAAGTCAAAAGTAAATGACATAAATCAATGCTGGGATAAACTAATAAAGTTGTTTATCCCTCAGTCAGCATTCATTGTTTGAATTCACAATTGAGGTTTAGGTTATTTATTGTTGCAGCAGAGAGATTTCCTGGCATCTTCTCTTACTGGCAGCCCTCTACAAGGAGTCGGGACAGCTGGGAAAATGAAAGGGCCAACCAATCAGATATTGGTGACAACTCAGACAAGTTCAACACTTACTTAAAGCTATGAGTGTAAGCAGGCACATAGGGACATATCAACAAGAAGGCGTTAAAAAATTATCGCCGCTTTTGCAGACGTTTTCTGCCGAAAGCGGCGATAATTCTAACGTTTTGGCTTCATCACTAACTTCTTGCACCATTTGTACTTACATACTAGATGTGCGTCTCCACATAGGTTTTGTGGAATCTTGCTACAGTCCATCCTAAAGCCCGTAGATGCATATCTGTATGTCTATGTTGGCACCTATTTGCCTGTGACTCTGCACGTATTGCCTGACATAGGTCCTTACTGCCTGACTAACATCAGACTCACCAGTCCTAAATATGTTATTGGACTCAGATCAGGTATTCTGACCCACAATGGCCATTCAACTAAGCTTACAAATGGCCCTGCGCTGCCTTGTTTTGATGGATTTTATTTCTTTATTTAGAAAGTTGTATAAATCGCAAACATGACCCTTGTGGGTATCAGAGTGCTGTACACACGACGAAAACATGAATAAACTCCATACAATAGAAGTCAGTATAGTGAAACCACATGGAGTACACAAGCAAGAACAGGGAACTGGTAGTAGGTCACACTAGATCCATTTCTCCTAGGGTGTAAAATATTTCATGTAACATTTAGTAAAACAAGCAAAATGAACTTGACACAACATAATGCAATAATTGACAGACCTGAAGGGTGAGGTCCCTGGGTAAAATAACAATTAACAACCAAGCCTAAAATATATGGAGAACAGTAAGTTGGGAGAAATGTCAGGTCTGTCAGAAATGGGACATGTAAAAGAGAACACAATGATGCAGTTAATGAACACTAAGCAAAATCGATTTGGCTTGTTTCTTGAAATTGGCACTGGAAGGATCCCATTAGTCTTCATAATAAGTGAAAATTAGTTTGTTGGTGGAGTACCAACTGTGTTCGTATGATGTAATACCTGCTTGCCTAGAAGAAATGCCCTCTTTGACTGAGACTGTTGTCTAGATCTACCACAAGCACTCTGTGGTGTGGATTCTGTTTTAATAGAAATTGTAGTAGGCACATTAGTAAAGGTCAAGATGGTATCCATGTCTTTGTGATTCTTATCGTCTCTGGTGCTAGGAGAATGATCTATGGTCACAGGTTTTGGTAACATCACGTTCCTTTCCGTCTGATGGTCATTAGTTGTTTTGGTCAGTTTTTTTTTTACTACTGGATCTGTTTGGGGACATATAATTTGTAAAAGTGTCCCGTTTCATAATGATTGTGCATACATTTATCTAATTAATTTAATACATTATATAATAAACTCTTATTTTGCAAAACGTTAAATGTAATTTAATTTTCTGTGTTTCTATATCTCTTCAAGAGTACAATGTACCAGTTTAATTTAGTAAAACAAAAGAACATTGCCCATTATTTTTTATTTAACAATGATTTAAAATCTGACATGGATTTTTGTAATAATCTTTTTGTTACGCTAAAAAATATGCATTCATATTATACTAATATTGCTATATGATATCAGTAAAAATATAAACTTCAATACCTGTACTTTTCTTTTTGGTATCAAGAGAGTTTATAGATGACACTCCTGTGGCTGCCTAAGAGCAGTTATATTAGTTTCTTCAAAGATGAAGCAGTTTCCTCATAACTGAGTCCTCCACCTGTTGTTGCAGCATACTCCTTCGTCCTGGTGGCTAGTTTTTTCTTGTTCTCGACCTACGGTCATACCCCATGTTTCTGAGTTACTCCACACTCCTGTTTTTCATCCCAACAGCATGTATCCTAATTTGAATTCTTCTCCAAATGTCCTTCTTGGTGGCTTCTGGTAAAGTTGGTTACGGCTATCCAGATAGTCTCTCATTTTCTGCCATGCAGGTTTCCACCGAGATTTCCAGCTTTCTTTTCATCTAAACCTGATGTTGTGGCTCTTGTGTTGCCATTGTCTGTGCTTTAGAATGATCACTCCAAATCGCAATGTCTGACATTCTGCTAGACTCTCAGACAAAGGTTTTCAAACTCTTCCTACATGTGTGATGTGCTGCCACTGTATCGTTTGCAAATCTGAGAATGCCAATTTGATAGAAACACTGAACTGGGGATTCATTCAAGTAATGAATAATATGAAATCCCTATTTTGAAACAGTTACACGTCCTAAATACTATATTGCGATTCGGAAATAGTAATTTCTTAAAAAAACATAATTTTTGAATCTCAAAAATGCAGTGTTCTCAGTCACGGCCGGCACAGGTAAGAGCGGTGGGGTGGGGTGGGGCGGCAGCGGGGCATGATGGGTGTCGGGGAAGGGGACTAGGACGGTATAAGTTAAATACAATTTAAAAAAAAAAAACACTCACACTCGCCACATTGCCAACTCAGCGATGCAGTATGCGCAATTTAAGTGGTTTAATTAAAAAAAAAGCAATTTACCTTATACCGTCATATGTTGACTTCCCCAACCCCCCACCCTGCTCCACTTCACCACTCCTGCCAGTGCCAGCCGTCACTGAACTTCATACATCAGCCCAGCATTAATTCTTTACTTACACCTTACAGAATCATGAGTACCTTATAATTGCTACTTACACCATTGGAATTTATATGAAGATATCTTCTGTAAATCACTGTCAGGTACTAAGGCATACTTGCTATATAAAACTCAATGAATAGCATTACCAAAGTTACAGTATCGCATTTCGGAGTAAAACCAACCCAAAGTGTTTTTACATTTTGGTAAAATGTGATGCTGAGTGCAAAAAATAATTAGATTTTGCCCCACATTATTTTTGTAAATGGTCTAATTCTCATCTGAACAACACGTTTCTTTTGCATTGAAGATTATGCCTCTAAATTATACTTTTCCATTAAGGTTTTATCCTGGTTTTTACTGTGCAAAAATATAATTTGCAATCTTGCACTGTAGAGTATTGAAATCCATCAACCCGACTTATTCTTGCTGGGTAATGTTTCTCATTGAAATTCTGTTTGGTAGCTCCATACCTCTAAATTAACATTTCATACATCTACGTATTCGTTCATTTTATTTAACTAACTATTACCTTTCATTTGTATTCATTATGGGTGCATATGACTGTTTCATTGCTCAGCATTATTGTAGCCTTGAGGGAATGACTTATATTAGTATAGATGTGAAGGGAAATAAACGTATTTTATTTTGAAATGAGCATCTTCTCTCATCGTATTCAGTTGATGAAGCAAAGTGTTAGCGTAAATAAATGTATTTAATGAGACAGCATGGCTTGCTGGGCTAGAATGATAGAAAATTTATAATATTGCTTTATGCACAAAAATGTGTTTTTTAGCTAGAGTTCATAAAAATATAATTTGAAGGAAAATTAGGATAACTTGTTTTTTTCTGTGGGGTCACTACGTATTTTGTTTTCACATTTTTAGGCCCTGTATTAGCCAGTATTATGACTCTGTGCACAGTGAAACTGCATTCGGTGACACCGTGTCTGTGCTCTACTGTACTGTAAAATAGTTTTTCACCAACTGGGATATTTCCATGAAAGCCATTGCAAGTTGGTTCAGAAAATGTTCCAGTGGCCAAAAAGTTAAATATTAAACATGGAGTGCAATGTATATTTACAACACACATATATATGACAAAAATGTATGAATCTAGAGAGAGACATTTTACTGGGTGAAATCTATAATGTACTGCAGTATCACATGATGAGAAAACATGCCTTTGCCATGTAGAAAAAACAACTTTTCTACTTTATGTTAATACTCCTCCTAAGGTGTGCTTTTAAGTCCAGGAAAAATATTCTCCAACAGTAAGCAGTTACAAAAAATTGTTTATGTAAGCTACATTTTCTATGGGTAATCCAGACATTGGTCCCATGCTCCCCATACCACTGAAGTTAAGTTAACCTGGCTGATGAGGGGTGAAACTCTGAAACCGGTCATAGGATGATTGTTTCCAGTCCAGGGAGAACCTGGCCTGGCAGTGCGAGCTGGACTATTCCCATGGGGGACAGGGTCATGGCTGATTTGCATATGGCTGGGTTCAAACTGTAATGGAACTGGGAGCAATACAAATATGGGCATAGGCCCAGATCTCTGTACTGTGGTGAATGTTTGACATTGGCAACATGTAAGAAGGGACCCCCTCAAAAAATAAGTTGTGGCCCAGGAACAGAGGGGAACAAGCAACAATTCTAATGTGAAAACGTTCCTGCGGTGGCCTACTAATTCAATTATGCAACTAAGTTTATAGATATCTAATCAGGTGACAAGAAATAGAAAAATACTGAATTTATTCAAAACGTGTAAAAATTTATTTTTCTCTTTTTATCTTTCAATTCATATGAGTTCTGTTATCAATCAGAATTCACAAGACATACATTTTTCAATTCATATCAAAAATTTCAAGACAAGTACAATTAAATCATAAAGTATCTACAACAGAAAAAATTCTATATACAACATACAAAATTATTTAATAATAACCCTTGGTAACACTCATGTCTCTCAACACACTCACGTGCTAACAATCATACCACACTCAAACTCCAAACTAAGATGGTGAAAAGGAACTGAATTGCTATTTTAGCAAGTTGACAACGCTAAAAAAAGTTGGGCCAAGATGTCACTTAAGGCTCCTTAAGTGACATCTTGGCCCAACTTTTTTTAGCGTTGTCAACTTGCTAAAATAGCAATTCAGTTCCTTTTCACCATCTTAGTTTGGAGTTTGAGTGTGGTATGATTGTTAGCACGTGAGTGTGTTGAGAGACATGAGTGTTACCAAGGGTTATTATTAAATAATTTTGTATGTTGTATATAGAATTTTTTCTGTTGTAGATACTTTATGATTTAATTGTACTTGTCTTGAAATTTTTGATATGAATTGAAAAATGTATGTCTTGTGAATTCTGATTGATAACAGAACTCATATGAATTGAAAGATAAAAAGAGAAAAATAAATTTTTACACGTTTTGAATAAATTCAGTATTTTTCTATTTCTTGTCACCTGATTAGATATCTATAAACTTAGTTGCATAATTGAATTAGTAGGCCACCGCAGGAACGTTTTCACATTAGGAATGTTTGACATTGATCAGCATTCTGTCCATCAATTTTTTTTTGCATGTGTCGCCCCGAGTGGGACGGGTATGCCCAGACGTGGGTCCTGTGCTTTCCAAGCCACTGAAGTCAAGCTAGCCTGGCGGCTGATTACGGTTGAAACCCCAAAACCGGTCCTAGGAGGCTTGTTTCTGGTCCAGGAAGAACCTGGACTGGAAGTTCAGGCTGGACTGTGCCCATGGGGGATATGGTCAAGACTGATTTGCATATGGCTGGGTTTAAACCGGAATGGCATGGGGAGCAACAAATGACAGATTTAGGCCAACATCTCTGTACTGGGGTGAATGTCTGACATTGACATGATCAGCATTATGCCCATCAATTGTTCTTTTTGCATTAGTATAACGAAAAGTCACTTTATTGCAAATTGCCCCAAGTGAGTGCTGGAGCAAACATTTCAAGATATTTTCCACTTAGTTTCAAGAAATAATATTTACGAATCGAATTATATCTTTGAAAAGTGCAGTGAAAAAACATATATTTTGTGCTGTTTGAGAGTAAATTGGCTTGTACCTGCTTTTATTTCTAACATCTTGTCTCTAAAGAGTGATCGCACAAAAACTGTCTGCCTGTAATCAGCCCGCCATGTAGAAGACTTGACCCAATCCTCATACATTGTAACATAGGCATTAAGTTGCCCCTTTTAACTGTATCAAATGCCTTTTCAAGATCTAAGGATACTAAGGCCATCTCCTCTCCATCCGAGGAGTCATGTAACACATGTGTGAGTCTACGCAGATTGTAGGTGGTACTAAGTGCTGGCATAAAGCTGCATTGGTCCTCATGAACTAACACATGGAGCATCCCTGTAACCTGGATGCCAGAATCTTACATAATATCTTAAGATCTGAATTAAACATAGTTAGGGGCCTATACGACTAAGGGTCCGGCGGACCTCTCCAAGTTTTAGCATGAGGCACACAATCCCCTGCTGTATGGTCACCGGAAGATGACCTCCCTCCTTTGTTTCAAGGACGACGTCCTGTAATGTCACCTTGAGCACAGGAGAGTAAGCATGATGAAACTTCACTGGGAATCTGTCCCCACCTGGAGCCTTGGACCTAAGCACTTTCAAAGCAGTCCCCAGTTTCTCTCTTGTGATTTCCTCGTCCAAGTCCTGTATATTTGCTTTCCGCAATTGTGGCAATTCAACCTGTGCAAAAAACCTATCCATCACCCCCTCAGGGCCTGTCGCACCTTCCTGATACACACCTTTGAAGTGATCCAAAAAGGCAGACAATATTCCTAGTCCTCAAATCCCCATGTACATTCCAGATATAGAAAATAGGAGGCATCTTCAAGGTAGTTTGCGTGATTTATCACCTTCCCTAGGTAAGAGTTGATCATATCGTTTAAGGGTAGTTCTATTCAGGGTGTCCAAGAGGTCATGCAATTCTCTATGTAACTCCAAATCATGGTCTAATAGATGTATGGATCGAATATAAGTACCCTGACCCTGGATTTACTTACTATTATTTTCCTTATAATAAGTTGGTTAGACTAGATGATCTTTTTTTCATATCCTTGACACCATGTGGCCGGGGTCACGGTCAAGTACCTCCTGAGAGTCTCCTCGGATCAAAGCCCTTTGATAATGGAATCCCAGCTGGTCGGATTTATTAACCTCTAGGCTCTTTTTGTTGTGTTAGAAAGCGTTTGTTAGATCCAAACTTTGTCAGTCATATTAGAAACTGGCTGGCACAATTTCTGCAAATGAATTGTAACAAAGCTGCTAGTCCAACAGTGTGGGATCCTCTCAAAGCAGAGATTAGGGGGGAGATCTTCAGCTTTGGGCTGTTTTTGCAGAAGCAGAAAAAGAACTCTATGAAGGGACTATATGAGTATCTGAAGAAGGCTGAGGTCATGCTTACACAGAGTTTACAAAACAATCAGGTTATGCGTGAAGCAAAGACAGTGGTCATGGTCTGTAAAGTTCAAATAAACCAGCATTGGAGTTTGGAGGTTGCTAGTAAATATTCGCTGTATGAAAAGGAATGTTATAAATATGGCGAGAATACAGGCAAACCCTTGGCTAGACGTATTGGGCAAAAAGAGGTGGGGAGGAGTACAGCCACTATTAAGGACTCATCTGGTAGTCTAGTGAAAGCACCATTGGAGATTCTGACTATCGTTAAGGATTTTTATGAAGTACCTTATACTGAGGGACCATCAACTTCTAGTGTGGTTTACGAGCAGTTGTTTCAAGACTTGCATAGAAGTAAGCCTAGCAAAGAAGCTCAATCTCTCTTTGGCACACCTATTACTCTGGAGGAGTTACGGGAGGCGATTTGTTCAATGGCAATGGGCCAGGCAACCGCCCCGATAAGCTCCCTCTCGAGTTTTCACAAAACAAACTGTTTGGATTTATGCAGTGATATGCTGATTACTTTTCAAGCTGTACAACTGGGTCAGGCTCCCCCCTCTTGGGATCTGGTGAATATTGTTATTTCTAGAAAGCAGGTAAAACCAACTATGCTTCAGGGTCCTACGGACCCATATCTTTTTTAAATTGCAACAGTAAGATCTTTGCAAAGATTTTGGCAAGTCGTCTAGCCAGGGTCATCACTCCCCTAGTATCATACAGACAACATGGCTTTATCTCTGGAAGAGGCACAGTCAATCATATAAGACGTGTTGTTACATTATTTGATCTGACTAAAGTCCAGCAAGCTCCGCTTGTCTCGATCTTACTCAATGATAAAAGGCCTTAATTGTGTCTCTTGGGGGCAGAGCTAGACGGCAACCGAGATGGTCGCCTGAGTCCGGAGCTCCTCCGTCCCATTAAACAATCCTTCAGTTATCCTGCGGAGTTGCGATGATATCTCCTTGAACTGCGACACTGGAGCGAGTGCTGTGGCTGGGGGTACGATTTCGTGATTTTAGGCTCAGGTTTGCTGCCCGACGAGCCGAGATCGGAGGGTGTCGGCTGGAGCGAGAAGTGGGCCTGTGAAGCTGCGGCCTCAAGTTTGGCGATCCCCGCGGTGCGGGGCGTGACCTCTGCCGTCGCAGCCCCGGGTGACACTGTGGGTGCTGAAATCGGAGCTGCAGAGCCTTGGAGAGACGGTGAGCTGTGACGGATTGCCCGAGGAGGGGCATAGCTGGGCTGCACGGGGGCTCCGACCATTGGGTCTCTCCCCCCGCTCCCATAAGGGCTGTGAACATTGCCACGAGGCCTGTCCCGCCGCTATTGGTGCTACTGGGAGTGCTGACCGAGGAGGGGCCTGGCCATAGACTGGCAACCCGGGCTATTTAGGGGTCCCCTCTGGTTTTCAGGTCTATTGTGTGGAGTCGCCTCCCGCCGTGGGACGCATTGGGGATCAACCCGCCTGGACTGTTGTTACTCTCCCCCCTCCGCAGGCTGATTGGACCGTTTATCTTCCCTACCTAGGGGTTAATGACCATCAACTTTATACCCCACCAACATCGTTTGGGGTGATCACTGGGCCTAGGCGAGGAGCAAACAGCGGCTAATTTTTGCCAGGTGTGTAGACGACCACAAAGGACCGAGGCCTTATTGATCTGATCACAGTGGCTTCCCCTTTGATATTCGAACCAACGCTACATATCTTGGAGCCAATTTAGGCGTAGATAAGCCCTGTCCCTTGGCTGTTCGCTGCTAAAAGTTGGGCCCCTGCACTGGTTGCCTGAGATACCGGATACCCACACACTCTGCCGTATCTTTAAGACTTTGCTCGGAATATCGCTGACGCGGGGCCACAGGCTTCCCCTTGCTGTATGTATGCGGTCTCAGGAGTTTCTTAACTCTGACTCCCAACACTTGGAATATTGCCACCCATAGGATCCGGTGCTGGGCCTGGTGGTGCGCCCCGCAGAGAGTATACTAGCAGTGGGGCTTGGGAGTGGTTGTCTACTTTGCGGTACTCAGTGCTAGAGGCCTTGCCCCTGTGCTAGGGGGAGCACTGACGTTTGATATGGGGCGCTCAGATAGAACACAATCTAAGCTCTCCTTTGGCCCCAGAGGACACAGGACGATGGAGGACGTGGGAGGCGGCGGAGCGGCAGACCGGGACGTCACAGATGAGACACAGCAGCAGGACTTGCGTGGGATACTCCTTGCCATGGAAAAGAACCCACACGGAGACAGGACTACTCTGGGCACGAAAATTGATGCACTTCCATATCGCATGGACCGTATGGCTGAACGGCTTCATAAACATGCGGAGCGGATAGATATGTCGGAGAGCCGACTTACTGAGGTAGAGGAAGCTCAGACTACACTTGATTCGGAGAACAAGCAAATTGGCAGAGCTGTGCAATCTCTCCTAGACAAAACCGAGGATTTGGAGGCCTGTTCACATCGATGCAACCTGCACATCACGGGCCTTCTGAAAACTATGCAGATTGGCAACATGGAGCTGTTCGTTGAGGGGCTACTGAAGAAACTGTTTGGTGACACTGCGTGTTCACCCATGTTTGTGGTGGAGAGAGCACACCACTCGTTGGGCCCACGGCCTAAGCCAGGTGCTCCCCCCTGCCCCCATATTGCAAAGGTGTTAAATTACCGGGACCGCGACGTGGCTTTGAAACTCGTCAGAGATAAGCAACCATTGCAGTATGAGGGCTCTGTGCTGTCCTTATACCCAGATTTTACAGACAGGGTGCAGGAGGCCAGAAAGCAGTTTGCTCCTATGAAGCGCCAACTACAAGAAATGGGAGCTGATTATGCCATGCTATATCCAGCAAAGCTGCACATCAACAGACAAGAGAGGTCCATGATCTTCACAGACCCCCAAGGCATTGCAAAAGGCTCTTAGAGACTGGCAGAAGGAGCAACGATCGCCGTGGAACGACGACAACACTTTGGCGTGGGGGTCCCTGGAGGAGCAAGATTGAATGAAGTGCTGTATGTAAGCTGTGCAACCCCTAATACATGCTGTCTGGCCGTTTGGGTGGAGACGGGGGGTAGGGGTAAATGTTCATTACTATTCTTTGCTTGTATGCTATTTGCTGAGGGACTCTGTTTTTGGCCGAGCAGCGATGGCTGGAGGTGACGATGATTATTCTTCAGGTATCCTTTTATAAATTATCACAAACTAATTGCTTTTTTGAACCCTGAAAGTGGGAGGTAAAATTCTGCTCACATGTTTTACTAGGTTTGTCTCTCTTTTCCTTATTGATGATTCGGCTTGAGAGACCTCGCTCATTATGAGGAACACGTTCTATTAGTACTGGGAGTGCTCAGTTTCCGAGTGTTTTCGCAGTCTGAGACATTCTGTTCAGATGATTAAGATTCTTTGCAACACCTAATGGTGTAGTATTGACACCCTTTCTTCTTTGGTTTTTAAGACGGGGGTGATGGTGGGCATTGTACATTGTATATTTTTTGAGTGGATTATGTATTGTATTTGCAGGCTGCATCTGCCCCCGTGTGACAATCACTGAATTCTTATGTGGGTTCAGGGGGGAGGGCGGATGGGTTGTGCTGCTTGGGGTATTGGTTTTTGATTGTTCTCGTATCAGGGTATCGGCGGGGGGCTGGGGGGTGTCTTGTGGGGCGGAGGGATGTACGAGGCCTAGTTGGGGTTGGGCAGGTGTAGGCGGGGGTTTGGGAAGGGGATATTAATGGAATTGTTTTTATTCGATGTTTTGGACAGGTTCTATTGCTTAAGGCAGAAAAGCGTGATATGCGAACAGGCAGGACTGTGGCGGCTGAGTTCATTATGTACAAAATTAACATGTTTAGGGTGACCCTCACACGTTCACTATGGTGGATGCAGTGGCAGCTGGGGACGAATCTCCTGACACTTTACGGTTCCTGACCTGGAATGTAAGGAGGCTGAATGACCACCATAAAGTGCGGAAAATCCTGCAATATTTAGCCAGACATAGGATGACATTGCGATCCTGGCAGAAGCACAACCCCCACTAGACAGTCCCATTCGTAGATAATCAATCAATCAATCAATCAAAGCATTTATATAGCGCACTACTCACCCAGAGGGTCTCAAGGCGCTAGGGGAGGGGGGTCCGCTACTGCTTGAACAGCCAGGTCTTGAGTTGCTTCCTGAAGGCAAGATGGTCCTGGGTCAGGCGGAGGTGGGTCGGGAGGGAGTTCCAGGTCTTGGCGGCGAGGTAGGAGAAGGACCGTCCCCCTGTGGTGGCTCTTCGGATGCGGGGGAAGGCTGCAAGGGCGTGGCCGGTCAATCGAAGCTGGCGTTTGGGAGCGTAGAAGTTGAGGCGGCTGTTGAGGTATCCTGGGTCTTGGTTGTGTAGGGCTTTGTGTGCGTGGGTGAGGGGACGCAAGGTGATTCTCTTGTTGACCGGGAGCCAGTGCAGGTCTCTCAGGTGTCCGGAGATGTGGCTGCGGCGGGGGATGTCCAGGATGAGTCGTGCTGAGGCGTTCTGGATACGCTGGAGTCTCTTCTGGAGTTTGGCGGTGGTTCCGGCGTAGAGGGAGTTGCCGTAGTCCAGACGGCTGGTGACGAGGGCCTGGGTGACCGTCTTCCTGGTCTTGGTGGGGATCCACCGGAAGATCTTACGTAGCATGCGCAGGATGTTGAAGCACGACGAGGAGACGACGGCGTTGACTTGTCTGGTCATGGAGAAGGAGGAGTCCAAGATGAAGCCCAGGTTGCGTGCGTGGTCTGTTGGTTTGGGTGCGTTGCCTAGGGCGGGGGGCCACCAGGAGTCGTCCCAGGCGGACGGTGATGATCCCAGGATGAGGACTTCCGTCTTGTCCAAGTTCAGTTTCAGGCGGTTGTTCATCATCCACTTGGCTACGTCTGTCATCCCTTCGTGTAGGTTGGCTCTGTCGGTGGCGGGGTCGTTGGTGAGGGAGAGGATCAGCTGGGTGTCGTCGGTGTAGGAGATGATGTTGAGGTTGTGCTGGCGTGCGATGTCTGCGAGGGGGCTCATGTAGACGTTGAAGAGGGTTGGACTGAGCGAGGAACCTTGAGGAACGCCGCAGATGACTTCAGTGGCTTCTGATCTGAATGGGGGGAGGCGGACTCTCTGTGTCCTTCCGGCGAGGAAGGAGATGATCCACTCCAGTGCCTTCTCCTGGATTCCGACGTTGCTGAGGCGCTGCACTAGTGTACGGTGGCAGACAGTGTCGAAGGCCGCGGAGAGGTCTAGGAGGATGAGGGCTGCTGTTTCTCCATTGTCAAGCAGGGCTCGGATGTCATCGGTGGCCGCGATCAGGGCGGTCTCGGTGCTGTGGTTGGCCCGGAAGCCAGACTGCGAGAGGTCGAGGGATCCGTTAGTCTTGAAGAAGGCGGCCAGCTGCTTGTTGACGGTCTTCTCAATGACTTTTGCAGGGAACGGGAGCAGCGAGATGGGGCGGTAGTTCTTGAGGTCGGTGGGGTCGGTTGATGGCTTCCTAAGTAGAGCGCTGAGTTCAGCGTGCTTCCAGCTCTCCGGAAAGGTGGCGGTGTCAAAGGAGGTGTTGATGATGTCCCGCAGGTGGGGTGCAATGACAGCGTCGGCCTTGTTGAAGACGTGGTGAGGGCAGGGGTCGGTCGGAGATCCGGAGTGGATGGAGTTCATCGTACAGACGGTGTTTCCGGTGCTGATCGGGGTCCAGGCACGGAGGGTGGTGGTGGGGGCGGTGGTTCGGTCATGGCGTGAGTCGGTTGAGTGCTGAAGCTGTTGTGTATGTCCGTGATCTTGTTGTGGAAGTAGGAGGCGAGGGAGTTGCAGAGGTCTTGTGACGGGGTGATGTTGTTGTTTCCGGCGTTGGGGTTGGAGAGCTCTTTATTGATGTTGAAGAGTTCTTTGCTGTTGTGTGCGTTGTTGTCCAGTCGTTCCTTGAATGCAGTTTTCTTGGTGGCGTGGATCAGTTGGTGGTGTTTTCGGGTGGCGAGCTTGAGGGCAGTCATGTTGTCCGGTGTTGGGTCTCTGCACCAGGCTCTCTGGAGGGCTCTGCAGTTCTTCTTGGAGCTCTTGAGTTTGTCGGTGAACAATGGGGCTTTCTTGCTGCCAGGTCTGCTAGGCAGGGTCCTCAGGGGGGCGAGGTCGTCTGCGCAGTCGCTGATCCACTTCGTGAGGTTGGTGGCCGCTTGGCTGGGGTTCGTTGCGCCGGTGGGAGGGTTCTTGCTCAGGGAAGTCGCAAGCTGGTCAGCTGTGATCTTGTTCCAGCTTCTGCGTGCAACCTGTTGCTGGTGGTAGTGGATCGTGGTCCTTCTGAAGCTGAAGTGGACGCAGCTGTGGTCCGTCCAGTGGAGTCCGGCGGCGTGGCTGAAGGCGATGTCCTTGCTGGATGAGAAGACGGGGTCGAGTGTGTGTCCGGCGTAGTGGGTGGGGGTGGTCACCAGCTGCTTGAGTCTGAAGTTTGTGTGGTTGTCCAGCAGGGTGGTGGTGTTGCGGTCGTTGTTGTTCTCGAGGTGGAAGTTGAGGTCCCCGAGGAGGATGTAGTCAGCGGAGGGGAGGGCGTGCGGGCTGACGAAGTCTGCGATGTCCTCGCTGATTTGTGTGCGTGGTCTCGGGGGTCTGTAGATGAGGGTGCCTCTGAGGGTGGTCTTGGGGTTGATGTGGACCTGGATGTGCAGGTGCTCGGCGGGTGCGAGGGTGTCGTCGGTGTTGGTCGTGATGCGCATGGTGTTCTTGTGGATGATGGCGATGCCTCCTCCAGTCTGGTCGATGCGGTCCCTCCGGATGATCTTGTAGCCGTCTAGGATGGCGATGGCGATGTCGGGCGCTGAAGAGGCGTTCATCCAGGTTTCCGTGAGAAAGGGGACGTCTGGGGCTGTGGTGTCGAGCAGGTTCCAGAGCTTGTCTGTGGACGGAGCGGGTGTTGAGCAGGATGCATTTCAGGTGGCTGCTGCTGTTGCTCGTCTTGGTCTTGGTCGATGCTGGAGTAGTGCAGGTCCGGATGCAGGTGAACTTGCAGGAGTGGCAGCAGAAGGGTCCGTGGGTGCGTCTCAGGGTGGCTCGGTAGCAGCCCGGGATTCGGCCGGCTTTGAGTACGTTGAGTTCAGTGGTGTCGTAGGTCCAGCGGGTGGGTGGGTGTCTGCGGGGGCCCGGGGTCATGGCACTGGGCGCGGTCCAGGCGGGACGGGCGCAGACGGGCTTACCTTTGGCGCACCTTCGGCACTCAGTCGGCGCGCCCACTGCGCGTTCGCTCAGTCGCCATATACGGCGAAGTGGGAGGGAGGGAGGAGTCAGGCAGAGAGAGCGATCCCGCTAGGGCAGCAGGGGGTGGGGTTGAGGCGGCAGGCTCAGCGAGGCTGAGTGAAGTAGCAGGCAGGAGGGGCACTCGCTGCAACTGGTGGACGTGCCGTGCGGGGGTGGCCTGAGAGCAGGACACACTCACCTGCGCTGCACGGTCGCCATATATGGCCAGGTGGGAGGGAGGGAGGAGCTGGGAGGCCGGAGCGGGGAGGGTACACAAAGAAAAGGGGGCGTGGCCTCGAGCACGGCGGCGGGAAGCGGGGAGCGGGGCGGGGGGCACAGGGGCACAGGGGGAGCAATAACACTGGGATTAAGCAAGAGACACAGGCTCAGGGGGATACAAAACCACAAATAACACTGGAGAAAAAAAGCACAAAATCACTGAGCACACTGGGGAGAAATCCAATTAGCGCGGCAACATTCAGGCAGAGAGAGCGATCCCGCTAGATATAGGGGGCTCGGGGGAAACGTACATGTGGCAGGTTTCAACACTCATTCTAGGGGTGTCCCTATTTGGTTCAACCTGAAGTCCTCCCTAAGATGGACACCATTAGTCCCGGACAGTGCTGGGAGATATGCGATCACTGGCTGCTACAGCAAAGGTGTATACATGTGCGTTGTAAACACATATGGCCCTTCCTGACTTTTATATTGACCTAGCTGCAAAGATTACCACGCATTCCGACAGGCTGGTCTGCTGGGGTGGGGACTTCAATCTGACACGGCACCCTGGGTTAGACAGATTGGATGGCCCGACACATTTCCCTTCAGCCTCTGCACGGACTCTGTCTACATAGCTCACCAATCTGGACTTAACCGATGTCTGGCGCCAAAGAGACCCGGCGCTGGGTGGGTTCACTCACTATTCGGCCCCCCATTATATACATACGAGGATATACTATTGGTTTGTGTCGACTCGTCTTCTCCCTAGTGTGCGATCCTGCATAGTTCTGCCGCGCACCTATTCAGATCATTCGCCGATCTTGATGACTTGCAACATGCCTGCACGTCGGATCCCGCCATTTGCTTGGTGTTTTCCTCCATACTCCTTGCTGGATACCCTCTTTAAGGTGGAATTGTTGACAGCGATGGAAGTCTTCTTTGAAACGAATGTAGGGTCGGTTGATTCATTTCAATCTATCTGGAAGGCGTTCAAACTATAGGATAGGGGAGTCACTATCTCTAAGCATGCAGGGATGCTGAAATCAATTAGGGGCAGACTCGGAATATTGGAAAATAAACTCAAGGATTTGGAGTCCCTTAGGATGCAGACTGGAGACGAGTCTAAAAATCAGGCTATAGCGAGGGTCCTTCGAGGGTATAATGAGGAGGCTGACTTGGAGGTCAAGCATCTTGGGAAGTGTGCCACAGCCCGGAGCTATTACGAAGGCGAACGCCAGGGCTCTGTTCTGGCTCGCCTGGCTAGGCGCAGCAGGGATAGGGCCTCTATCACAGTGCTGAGATCGGAGTCCACGGATGTACCACTTCCGAATGAGCTAGTTGCAGAATGCTTTCGTGAATATTATGCGAAATTGTGCTTGTCGAGAGACCCTGCTCCGGAGGAGCGTATCATTGAATATTTATCCCATATCGAGCTTCCATGGCTCTCTAACCTACATCGTGAATTCCTTGCTCGCCCATTTGATAGGGACGAGGTTGTTCTGGCTCTAACAGCAATGAAAAGTGGGAGTGCGCCGGGCAGTGATGGCCTTACGGTGGCCTTCTATAAGACTTTTTACGATCTCCTGAAACCACACCTACTTACTTTGTTCGATGACATGGCCAATTCAGGTACAATGCCGCCTTCCATGAGAGAGGCTATTATCGTCGCGATTCTTAAACCAGGCTAGGACCCTGGAGACTGCACCTCGTACCGCCCACTCTCTTTCATGAATGTTGACACAAACTTTTTTGCTAAGCTCCTTTCCAATCGCCTGCAACCTTTGGTCACCTCTTTGGTGGCCCCAGAGCAGTCGGGTTTTGTTCCCTCTCGCAACCTCACGTACAACATCAGAACGGTCTCCGCCGCGTTTCAGCACAAGCGCCCGGAAGTATCGGCTGTGGCTGTCTTCTTAGATATGGAGAAGGCATTCGACTAGGTTGAATGGTCTTTCCTGCATCAGATCTTGAGTAGGATGGGCATGGGGCAATAATTTTTACAACTCCTGGCAGTTTTGTATGCTTCACCGACGGCGCACATTTGTATTGGACCGCTGGTTACGGAACCCATCATGATAGGTAGAGGGACGAGACAGGGATGCCCCCACTCCCCAATACTCTACGCTTTAGCGGCCGAGCCTCTTGCATGTGCCCTGCGAGAGTACCACAGTCACCGAGGCATCTGTTTCCCTACATACAACGTAATTGTTTCTACCTACGCAGACGATACGCTACTCTATGTTCGGGACCCTGCGACGCACCTCCGTGAGGTGGTTCTGTTGGGCTCTCTCTCAGGCATACATGTTAACTGGACTAAATGTATCATGTTACCCTTGACTCCCACCACAGAGAAGTGTGAGCTGGAATTTCCACTGCAGTGGACTACGGACGCGGTTAGATATCTTGGGATACGCCTACATACAGACTCTGAGGTCGTTCTTAAGGAAAACTATGGCTGTGCTATATCAAAACTAGACGATGACATAGAGAAATGGATTTCACTTCTGTTATCGCTACTAGGGTTCATCTCCCTAATGAAACTGGTGATCCTTCCGTGATTCCTCTTTTTATTCAGAAATGTACTCATGGTCTTATCTTCCCATTTCTTTCGTAGGCTACGATCCTTAATGGTACACCTTGCATGGGCGGGAATGCAGCCTAGATTCGCCTGGAACATTTTAACATGATCATACGCGACGGGAGGCCTGAGCGCACCAGATATGGAGCTTTCTTACCGCAAAGTGCTCATGCCTATTTTTGGATACACGGTCCCCAAGATGCTCCTTATGTTCGCATTGAATGGATAGTTGCGGATCAGACTCCTTTGCCAGCGCTTTTGGCGCGGCCTCGTGATCGCCGTACGGGGATTCTCGATTCTTTGAATTCGGTGACGCATGCTTGGCATTACAGGATGGAGATTCAGGCGTGCTCCTTACTGTTTGCTCCGAGGGCGGTTATTGAATGGTGTTATTGGCTAGCTCCATGTAGGGAGAAGGGAGTGCTATTGGCATTACACCAGCTATGCATACACACTATGGGAGACTTATTTGAGGGAGGCACAGCATGCACGTGGGACGGAATTGTCACTGAAGATATGAACCCCCCACTATTAGCACGCTTTCAGTTTCATAGGGTGCGACATGCCTTGAGGGAGCTCTTGGGGGATGACATGGAAGAACTAATGACGGTCACAGCATTTGACGATGTGGTAAATGCTAAGTCCCCAGTAAAATTAATAACTAAACTCTATAGTATAGCCCTATCCGAAAGAACTACGGAATACACGAAGCTGAGACTGGCTTGGCAAAACGACTTGCAAATCGAACTAGGTGAAGATTTCATTAAATGGACGCCACAGGCTCACACATTTTAAGTTCCTGAATAGGACTTACTACACCCCAGAGAGACTTTACAGATATCAGCTGCGCGAATCCTCAAAATGGGAAAGGTGTAGGGCCCCTCTAGCGGACTTTCTACATGTAGCCTGGGATTGCCCTGTAGTTTTCTCCTTCTGGCGGGCAGTTTACTGGGAGATCAACAGAATGATGCTTCTATCTTTGGTCCCAGACCCACTACTGGCCATTTTGGGCTATTCAAAACCCTTGCGCCCTGCGCATAGAGGACTCCCTGACATGGCGTTTTTAATTGCTAAATGGTGCATTGCATGGGCATGGATGAGAGACCCTCCCCCTACTCTCAAATTATGGAAGAGGGAATTGATTTATTGCGGCATCCAATCTGAACTGTACAGTGACTTAATGGCCCCGAAGAATAGACCTAAGAATTTTTTGGTCCCTAATCCTGGACGGCACACTGACGGTGGGTGTACAGAATGGGGGTACCGAAGGTGGTGATGAATACAGGCCTCAGCAAGGCCTGCGAATGCGAAAGGATTCGCCCTTCTGTACACAGAGTCCTCAGACTTACACAAGAAATTGGCACGGAAACTGGAAATACAAAAACATAGTTTAATAAACCTCTAAAGGTGGTACTACAGCCTACACTACAGTATTGTACAAGGTAGCACAAAGAACTCGGACATGCGGTCCCCTTTTATACACAAAGAAGGGGCTCATAAGTGGGCGGTTACAGCTCAAAGCATGATTTACAACCATATATGGACATTTCTTGAACATGATCGATACATGGGTGGAGTTAACGGTTCTTGAGACCCGCTGAATGCACATTCCAATCTTCCCTAATCAGAAACAGATGTGACTCCTAGTTGGCATGCGCTAGAAACGCGAAGAACTATTTATAGCCTGTTGCTGGGCAAACTTCAGGGGTGACAGTCAGTGAGGTAGTACTTGCCTCGTGGCGAGCACATGGCAATGTGTAGCATGGACGCCAGAAACCAAAATGGAGTCTGGCCGTATTTCAAGTACGGGCGGGAAAACTAGAATAAAGACATGATAGCATGTCTTTAGTGAATGCTTAATACAATCGCTGTTTTATTTACAACAGACGACTCTTTCAGCATTTGCTGAAGACATTTGGTTTCCTTGGATAATCTAAATACTCATCGTTTATGTCGATGCTCATCATATCCGCTCTCTCTCTAGTTATAGTTTTCTTATGGGCAGCTACTGGGACAGATTGTTTATTAGGCACACAAAATGAAACGCATAGAGAACATATCATTGGACTACATTGGATACATACACAACATGTGAATAATATAGCAACAATTATGCATAGTCCAGTGAGAACCTTCCAACCCCATGTAGAAATCAAGGTCCAAAACCACCCAGAAAAGGTCCAAGATCGATTTTCAACATATATATCAGCTGCAATGTTATGTAATTTGTTAATGGCTTTTTACACAGAAGGATTATGATCGGGGATAAAGACACAACAGCTGCTTCCGATAATTCTACAAGCTCCACCTCTATCTGCTAACATCACATCAAGAACCATTTGGTTCTGTAACGCAACAATCCTGGTAATTTGTAGTTCTTCAGTAAGATTCCCACGGGCTGCAGCAGTTTGATTAGTAACAGCTTCCACTACTCTCGTTAATTGGCATATCTTTCTACTGTTCAGAGCAGCTCCCACAAAGAAAAACAATCCTAGGTTGAAATCTATATATTGCTGCAGACTAGTATCAGTTTGATCAACGTCATCTACGGATAAAGTTCGTTTGAATCTATTTACAGTCACATTATTCAATAATTTCAAGTATTTATGATATGATGCAGGTGCCAGAAATACAGGTGGCAATAAAAACGATACATAACATACTCCAGACCATCTGGCTGGTAATCGATAATAACCTTTGTTCCCGCAAACAAAATAGGTGTTATGAGAGGCGAGGAAAGTACTATTATTAAGGCCATCAATATTCAATACAACAGTACAATCACTAACACCTACAGGAATATGGCCTACACTCCTTACACATAAATCAGCTTGTGCTTGGGCCACTGAAATCACAAACTTCTCTTGTCCAACAGTGTCTCTAGTGTTCGTGAAAATATAAGGTGTCGATTCATTGTCCGGTCGATACTCTTCCCACTCCCATATAGTTCCTTTGGCTTGTGGATAGCCTTCTTTATTTTGATGACATTCTTTATTCAGTCTGAAAAGCAATCTTCCAACTGTAGGCTTTCTCGTAGCAAAAAGCAAAGTGTACCATGCTCTTTCTTTTGGTGCGCTGGCATCATCCCACACATCCAACAGTCTGTAGCATTGTAGCAACATGGGCATGATGCAACATCTGGATGAAAGTGTTATTCAGATATGACTGTCGATGTTTCAACTTTTGATATGGGAGGGTATAGAAAAAGTGCTCATTAGGGACTGGAGTAGAAACAACATATAGCTCACGGGCAGGAGCCTTATCCTCCACAAACCATATGACTGTAGCGATAACTGCTATGATGATAATGAATCCTACAGAACCAAAAATCTTCTTCTTATCCATTTAAGCAAATGTACACAGTATCTTCCTGAAACTAAAGTGTTGGCAGAACTCTTACCCCGTGGGTAGCCGTTGTTTTCTTCACCAGCGGGCCAAGACGGGTGTCACTACACTAATGCATGGCTGATTTCCCCCCCTTGCCTCATTGGCTTTCCTTTTCACGGACCTAAGTACCGTTCTGACAACTTCTCACACAATTGAAGATTCTTTTCTTGGTCGTAGATTGTATCTTCTTGATGCAGGGATTGTCTGGTCCGGGAAGAACTCCTCAGATTCATCAGGTACCACAGCACGGCCTCTTTCCGTAGTCAGGATATCTCGATGATCAGTCAATACAGCATGCTCCACCAGGTCAGGTTGTACTTTTCGGCAATGGATGGAATGGATCCAGTTTCTGCAATTGGTCACCTGCACTGCTGTTCTAGTAGCGAGGAGGACCTGCTCAGGACCACACCACCACGGTTCCAGACTACTCGACCTCTCGAAGGACTTAACCAGAACAAAATCGCCTGGTCGGAGGTGATGGCCTTCTCCTGTGGACCGGTCAGGGAGTGCTTCTCGAACCTGTTGATGAATGGAAACCAAGCTATCAGTTAATTGTGCCAAATAGTCATTCAATAAAACACAAGGTACATCGTACACTGAGCTCAGTTTGGGCACCCCCCCATATGTTCATGGGGCGCCCGAATACAATCTCATAGGGCGTTAGGTCCGTCTGAGAATGCAGTACTGATCTGATAGACAATAATGCCAAAGGCAAAGCATATGGCCAAGTCAGAGAGGTAGAAGCCTGTATTTTCACTATTTTTAACTTAAGCGTGCCATTGTACTTTTCCACCAATCCTGCTTACTGAGGGTGGAACACTGCATGAAATTTTTGTACAATGCCTAATCCCTTCAGGACATACCTAATAACGTCCGCCACAAAATGGGGTCTGTTATCACTCCACAACAATCTGCAAACACCGAATCGAGGAAAGAATTCCTTCAACAGCACCTTAGCAGTAGTCATTGCAGTATTGTCCTTCGTAGGGTATGCTTCAATCCATTTGCTGAACGCACAAACCACAACCAGGACATACTTCAGATTATTACAGTGTTCCAGCTGAATATAATCCATTTGCAATGCTTCAAACGGTGCAGTGGGTGTTGCAAATCCTCCTGCTGGAGTTCGTGTCCCTTTTCCTGGATTGTATTTAAGGCAAATCATGCAGGTCTGTACTACTCTCTTAGCCGTGCTAGCAATTTCTGGATGCTCCCAAACTTGCGTAAGCAATTTCACAATTGCCGAAACTCCAACATGTGCTAGCCCATGTGCCATCTGAACCATATGTTGTACGAAGGCTGTAGGTAGCTTCCACCTATCCATCTGCTTATTCCTCCAGCAGCCTTCATCGTCCAATTCTCCATCTTTGGACCATTGCTCCCGTTCTTTCTCAGTAGCAGTCTTTTGTATCTCTAGTACCTTTTCTCTAGCGTCGTGCCACCGCTCAGCTTGTGGCTTCACGACATAGATTGCAGTGGAGCCAGGCTGCATCGCACTTTCACGTGCAACTCGATCTACAAAGGCGTTTCTTTGTCCCACTTTGTCTGTCACCTTCTTGTGCGCACTACATTTCACTATAGCTATCCTTTTAGGATAAGTCAGTGCAGTCAAGAGATTTTGTACTAATTCTCCATACATTATCTGCGCTCAATGTGATGTCAAAAAGCCCCTTTCCTTCCAGAGCAGACCAAAATCGTGCGCTACTCCGAAAGCATAGCGGCTGTCTGTATATACATTCACACATAATCCTGCACTAAGCTCACAAGCTCGTGTCAACGCTATCAGTTCTGCTGCTTGAGCTGATTTCTGCGGTATGCGTGCTGTCTCCACTATTGTGTGTAGCGTAGTGATTGCATATGCTGCGGAGGTGGTTCCATCTGGTAACTTTAAACAAGACCCATCCACCCACAGCTCTCCATCCACATCTGTAAAGGGCGTATCTTTCAAATCGATACAACCCTTTGTCTGTTCCTCAGTCACAAAGACACAGTCATGTGTCTCTTGTGCCTCAGGCTGAGTCCCTGGGAAAGGCAACAACGTGGCTGGATTCAGTGTTGCACATCTCTTCAAAGTAATATGAGGAGCCAACAGCGTCAGCTCGTATCCTGTCAGACGAGCACTAGTTAAATGCTGCGTCTTTGTCTGATTCAAAAGGGCATCAACAGCATTGAGGGCCAACACTAACAACTTATGAGATAACACAATTCCTTCACTCTGGCGTATTGACACAGCTGTTGCTGCAACTGAGCGAAGACAACCAGGCAACGCTCGAGTGACAGGATCAAGCAATGCCGAGAAGTATTCACAAGGGTGCTGCTTATTGCCGTGCATCTGCACTAACACTGATCACGCGCATCCATCTCTCTCATGCACATACAATGTAAAGGGCTTTGTTTAATTAGGGGTGCCTAACACTGGTGCTGAACAAATGGCCTGACATAATTGTTGAAAGGCATTCTCACATTCATCTGTCCAGGGAAGGGGAACTGTAGTATCTTTTGCCAAAAGGGCTAACAGTGGTTTAACTATGTATGAAAACCCTAATATCCACTGTCTACAAAAGGAGGTGAGACCCAGAAAAGCTTGAACATCTTTCTGCGTGGAGGGTGCTGGTGTGTCTAAAATAGCTTGAATACGATCTGGTGTAAGTGCACGCCCCTCCTTAGACAAAAGGTGACCTAAGTAGGTTCAGCAAATCAAAACGGAGAGAGAGGACTAGATAAGCCAGTCCGAATCCCCAATTTAATATGTAAATATCAAAAAAGGACTAGCTTGGTTGTGTTTTACCAGTGGAGACTCAGTACGTATGACGGCAAACCATTTGGTTTGGTTGTTAAGCCCTCACCCACCGACCTAGTCGGTGGCATGCTTCATCATCGGGCCCACCACAGTAACGCCAAATGCGTCCCGGGTGTGCTTCGACTCCAGATTACTGAGGAGCTGGTATACTTCTCTGAGTGTGCTGTGAGGGGGTGTATAAGAAAGTGATTTAAAAGCTATGCTGTAGGTCCCAGTGCCCGAGGGTATACAGAACTTTAATAGCTGGGCCCACGCTAGCGTATAAAAAGGCAAGCGGACGCGATGGAGCGGGTTATGAACTCCCGCGTCCTATGTGGTCGACATGTTTCAGCCAGGCCTTTTCTTTATAAAACTGGCTTTCCTCAGGACCAATGAGAGTGTGGGTGAAAAAAATTTAATATTAAGTGAAGTGTTTAAAAATGTGTCGCACACGCTAAGGTGCTATACGTGTGTGGAGGGGGGTTCCCTCCGCTTTAACATGCTATTTGCTGTTAAAGCCTCAAAGGTCACCAGGCAGGGAAGAGCGGACCGAGATTACCGGCCTCCGTGCTCCATGAACCTGTAGTCCTGCTGCGGTGTCCCGACCTAAGTAGGTTACCTTTGGTCTACAATATTGCAGTTTCTTTTTTGATACTTTGTGATTGTGCGATGCCAAAAAGTGAAGCAAGACAATGTACCTTCCTCACATTGTTCAGGGGTGTCGGCTGCCAACAAGATGTCATCGACATATTGTATAAGCGCCACACCTTCAGGCAGTATGAAAGAATCCAACTGCCGTTTCAGTGCCTGGCTATAAATGCTAGGGCTCTCAGTATAGCCTTGGGGAACTCTACAAAATCTGTACGATCTATTATTCAACGTGAATCCGAAAAGATGTTGGCTGTCAGGATGAATAGGGATCGAAAAGAAAGCGTTCTTCAAGTCTATAACTGGGAACGTTGTTGCAGTTGGCAGGACCAGAGTAAGAAGTGTTGTAATATCAGAAACCACTGGGTATTGAGGTATCACTATCTTGTTGACCTCCCTCAAATCGATAATAAATCGATAAATCCTAGCGTCAGTGTCTTTCTTCAAAATTGGTAGTATAGGACTGTTACACACATTGTATGGAACTTCTTCAACCACCCCTACTTTAATCAGATCCTGCACTATCTGTATGAGCGCCTCCTCTCCCTCCTGTGAGATACGATACTGAGGCCGGCGCAGTAACACTGCTCCCTCCCTTGCACTAATGTGCACCGGAGGAATGATCATCTGTCCCACATCAGTATCTGAAGTGGCCCACAAAGTATGAGATAAAGAGGCCAGTGCAGCATCTTCCTTAATCACACATACCCTCTCCATTGTCGGATAGTTGTCATTCAAGATAACACGTACTCCCTCAGGGGAGCATCGTATCATGGCCCAAAAATGCTTGAGCATATCCAGGCCCACAATGTTATCAGGCGTGTTCGGGGAAAGCAAAAATGGACATGGTGCAGCAAACTGACCTACATAACGTGCAAGAGGTTGTGATAGTGGGCTAACAGAAGGCGTTCCATCGAACCCTATTGACGTAATTGTTGAGCCAGACAGGGGAGCGCTCGGAACCAATTTTTTTGACAAAGCGCTACGAGTAGCTCCTGTATCAACCAGGAACCGATCAGTAGAACCCAAAACATGTGCTGTAACATAAGGACCCCTCTGATCTACTGGCACTTCAACTGATTCCTTACCCCATCCTACGCAATCCTATGCATACTGTGAATCATGCTGTTCTGGAGGTACATAATCAGACATTTGATATTGATTTCGTCGATCAAAAACATTGGACCCATCTTGTGGTCGCATATTTGATTCAAACCAAGCTCAATCATTCGTGTTGCCCCTAGGGCCTGAAAAACCTCCTCTACCCCTCATGGATCCTTGCCCACGCTGTTTCCGCGGTGCACGTAACAATGGACACTCATTCGCCCAATGGCCTTTCTGCCTGAAATATGCACATTGATAACGGGCCAAATCAGTATGGCCCCAAAAAGAACCAGGGAAATTCCGACCGCCCCTTTCATTACCTCTACGAGGCGGCCCATACACTTGCGCTAACATAACCTTCATTTTTAAATCTTTAGATTTCTTTTCCTCACTACCCTTTGCTTCTAAATCCTGACGCTCATAATACTGAGCCATCGTCAGGGGGATGCTGGCGTCGAAGTAGTCCAGGAGCTTTCACTCGCTTTTAATCGAGCTGCTACTCCCGGTAATAAATTCGAAACATATTTATCAACAAAAAGATGTCGACCCGTGTCGTCCGTAAGCGACTGGCCGCTAAAATCATGGAAAGTTTCCTCAAATCCTGTAAAGAAATCTGAAACTGATTCATCTACTTTCTGTTTACATGATGCTAACATAGTCCAATCAATCTTTTTAGGGGGGATAAGCGTTTTTAATTTAGTCAAGATAGCAGCGGGCAGATCTAAAATCGACTGGGGCGGTTTCTGTGCAGGTTTCCTCTCCCTATCCTCATCCTCAAGATCCGCCCATTTAACTTTAAATGCCTGAAGGTCATCTACCTTTCGAATAGATCTCCACATATCTGGGGGTAATATAAGCCCGAAAAACAAGTCAATATCGACCAGAGTCATAGTACAAGAATTCAGAGAACTCTCTACTTCCTCATAAAAGGCTGCGATGTTCTTTCGTGTATCAGGTAACGCCGCCTTTAATGCCATAACATCTGCTTTATTCCAAGGAGTATAAACCCAGTTATAGATGAAATACCCTTGAGCATCAAGAGACCCTCTATCTGAACTAGTACCCGCTCCTTTAGGAGGAACATACAAAGGCGCCGCCTCCCGCATTGGTTTAACATGCACTGCATCGATCTTATCTGAATAAAAGATGGATGACTGCTTCCCGCCGCCACTCGGATTCGATTGCTCCTCGCCAGCTTTCCTTTTCCGCGCTTCATTCCGTAGCCGAAACATCTCATCCTGCAATGCAAATAGCCGTTGAATCGCATCAGGCACCTGGGAAGGAAGAAAAAGACCTTTACGCAATTCTTTTGAATCAGCTACCACATCATCAGGTTCAAGAACATCGGAATATTTCCAAAAAGCTGTTGTTACTTCATTAGAAACAAATTCAGTAAAGTATAGTTTCTCCCTATTTTTCCACGCCTCAAGCTCTTCCAATAAATCTGTCAGGGAGACAGCATCTTTGTTAACCCGGTAGGCAATCTTACGGAGATCAGCCATACGCTCGGTCGACAACATAGACCGCGTATCCACTTTCTGTCCGGACGGTCTAGAATCTTGATCTCCTCCTCTCGGGCAGTCGGGCCAGCGTACGGGGGCGGAGAGCAATCTAATAACGAAAAATCATCATGCGATTTATTAAGGACAGGATAAAGAGGCTGTCGAACAGGATATTGGCCAGATATTTGCAATCGACGTTCTTTCTCCTGCTTTTCTTCTAATTCCTTTGCTTTGCGCTTTTTCACCTCGTGCGCTTTCTCACGCTCACTCTTTCGCTGCTCTTTTTCAATCAGTGCTTGCTCACGCTTCTCACTCTCTCGCACCTCTTTCACCCACATACGTATACACTCAAACATATCTTGTCTCACTCGCCGCTTACACATACACTGCTCCACATACTAAATTTTCCGCAAATCAAATGATCCATACATAGGCCATCGCAACTCATGATCTTTTTTGGTATATTTCCGCCACAACGTACTGTACATTATGGGGGAAAGACCAAATTTCACGTACATGTCCCTATTCGGCGTCCCTTACGGGAGAGCCGGCTGTGATTCTTCAAGTATCAACCGATCATTTCCAAAACAGCAGCGCCACTTACGAAGTGCGCTAAAAACAGGCATGTCTAAAAATAGTGCAAACTATGCAATATTATAATTAAAATGGCACTTAAAAGGTTGCGCCGCTCAAATCCAAAGATCAGGAGAAATATCTCCACATTGCCTGCCTATATGAGTTGCAACACATATATGATCATTACCAAACAAACAATATGACTAGTCACCTCAAACAAACAAACAAATTAGTCGGGGCAAGCGTATCCTAAAACTGCCTTGCCGATCAAGACTACCAAAGGCTCGCAGCAAGTACCGTACAACGATTCTTACCAATCAAGAGCATCCAGATTCCAACTGCCAAGTTCCGAATTCGCCCAAACGGCCACTATGCGGCAAAACAACAGAAGAGGCCTCAGTCGATGACCGGCGCAACCCAGATGGTCAGATCGGAAGGGAAAGAAGAAAACCTCAGGATGCCAGGACTAAAGGCACCACTGGCAGTGATCACGTCCCCGGCAAGGTTCCAATCCTTCGTCACAACCAGTCCTTCGAGCATCCGAGTCGTCGATGAGCCCGACGTTGGGCGCCGATTGATGAATACAGGCAAGGCCTGCAAATGCGAAAGGGTTCGCCCTTCTGTACACAGAGTCCTCAGACTTACACAAGAAATTGGCACGGAAACTGGAAATACAAAAACATAGTTTAATAAACCTTAAAAGGTGGTACTACAGCCTACACAACACTCTACAGTATTGTAAAAGGTAGCACAAAGAACTCGGACATGCGGTCCCCTTTTATACACAAAGAAGGGGCTCATGAGTGGACGGTTACAGCTCAAAGCATGATTTACAACCATATATGGACATTTCTTGAACATGATCGATACATGGGTGGAGTTAACGGTTCTTGAGACCCACCGAATGCACATTCCAATCTTCGCTAATCAGAAACAGATGTGACTCCTACTGGGCATGCGCTAGAAACCCGAAGAACTATTTATAGCCTGTTGCTGGGCAAACTTCAGGGGTGACAGTCAGTGCGGTAGGACTAACCCTGGGCGAAGAACTACGCTCCGTTCGCGGAGTTTGCGGAGTTTCGGCAACTCCGCGCTCCGCGGAGAACGCGAAGTTGTCGAATACTCCGCAAACTGCTGCGTAGCGTAGTTCTCGCCAGCTCAATAGCATTTTCGCGTGCGCGAGGATGCTTGTCGGTAAGATCGAGTTGCCGAACACGCAGAAACTGCAATCTGGCACAGAATAACTCGCGAACACGTTAGTAGTGACCGGAAATAAGGGGACACGAGCGGGCGGGACAAACCTCATGGGTAACTTCGCGCGCTACACATCCCGAGCATGCAGGCAATCAATCAATCAATCAATCAGGATATTTGTATAGCGCGCTACTCACCCAGAGGGTCTCAAGGCGCTTGGGGGAGGGGGGTCCGCTACTGCTCGAACAGCCATGTCTTGAGTTGCTTCCTGAAGCAGAGGTGGTCTTGGGTCAGGCGGAGGTGGATGGGGAGGGAGTTCCAAGTCTTGGCTGCCAGGTAGGAGAAGGATCTTCCTCCCATGGTGGATCTTCGGATGCGTGGCACGGCGGCGAGGGCGTGGCTGGTCGATCGTAGCTGGCGGGTGGGAGTGTAGAAGGTCAGGCAGTTGTTGAGGTACCTGGGGCCCAGGTCGTGGAGGGCCTTGTGTGCGTGGGTGAGGAGTTGGAACGTGATTCTTTTGCTGACGGGGAGCCAGTGATGGTCTCTCAGGTGTCCGGAGATGTGGCTGTGTCGGGGGATGTCCAAGATGAGTCGTGCGGAGGCATTCTGGATGTGTTAGAGTCTTTACTGGAGTTTGGCTGTGGTTCCGGTATAGAGGGTGTTTCCGTAGTCCAGTCGGCTGGTGACGAGTGCCTGTGTAACCGCCTTCCTGGTTTCGGTGGCGAGCCATCGGAAGATCTTTCGGAGCATGCGTAGGATGTTGAAGCATGATGATGAGACGGCATTGACTTGTCTGGTCATCGAGAGGGAGGAGTCCAGGATGAAGCCCAGGTTGCGTGCGTGGTCCGTTGGTTTGGGTGCGCTGCCCAGGGCAGGGGGCCACCAGGAGTCGTCCCAGGCGGAGGGTGATGATCCAAGGATGAGGACTTCCGTCTTGTCTGAGTTCAGTTTCAGGCGGCTGTTCCTCATCCACTCGACTACGTCTTTCATCCCTTCGTGTAGGTTGGTTATGGCGGTTCCTGGGTCGTTGGTGAGGGAGAGGATCAGCTGGGTGTCGTCGGCGTAGGAGATGATGTTGAGGTTGTGTTGGCGTACGATGGCTGCGAGGGGGCTCATGTAGACGTTGAAGAGGGTGGGGCTGAGTGATGATCCTTGTGGTACGCCGCATATGACTTCAGTGGCCTTTGATCTGTACGGGGGGAGGCGGACTCTCTGGGTTCTTCCGGTGAGGAACGAGATGATCCACTCCAGTGCCTTCTCTTGGATTCCGATGTTGCTGAGGTGCTGCACTAGGGTGCGGTGGCAGACCGTATCGAATGCTGCAGAGAGGTCCAGGAGGATGAGGGCCGCTGTTTCCCAGTTGTCGAGCAGGGCTCGGATGTCGTCAGTGGCTGCGATGAGGGCGGTCTCGGTGCTGTGGTTGGCGCGGAAGCTGGACTGCGAGTGGTTGAGGCTGGTTGGGCGAGCGCAATTGGTGATCCACTGTGTGAGGTTGTTGGCTGCTTGGTTGGGGCCCGTTGAGCTGGCGGGAGGGTTCTGGCTCAGTGAAGTGGTGAGCTGGTCGGTGGTGATCTTGTTCCAGTTCCTGCGGGGAACCTGTTGCGGGTGGTGGTGAGTCGTGGTCTTTCTGAAGCTGAAGTGGACGCAGCTGTGGTCTGTCCAGTGGAGTCCGGTGGAGTGGCTGAAGGAGATGTACTTGCTGGAGGAGAAGACTGGGTCAAGCGTGTGTCCGGCGTAGTGGGTGGGGGTGTTCACCAGTTGCATGAGTCCGAGGTTGGCGAGGTTGTCCAGCAGGGTGGTGGTGGTGTTGTCGTTGTTGTTCTCCATGTGGAAGTTGAGGTCCCCTAGGAGGATGTAGTCAGCGGAGGCGAGAGCGTGCGGGCTGATGAAGTCTGCGATGTCTTCGCTGAATTGTGTGCGAGGTCCTGGGGGTCTGTAGATGAAGGTGCCTCTGAGTGTGATCTTGGGGTCGGTGTGTATCTGGAAGTGAAGATGTTAAGCGACTGTGAGGGTGTCGTCTGAGTTGGTTGTGATGCGGATGGTGTTCTTGTGGACGATGGCGATGCCTCCTCCTGTCTCGTTGACGGGGCCTCTCCGGGTGATCTTGTATCCGTCCGGGATGGCAACGGCGATGTCGGGCGCTGAGGAGGCGTTCATCCATGTTTCCGTGAGGAAGGCGACGTCTGGAGATGTGGTGTTGAGCAGGTTTCAGAGTTCCACGATGCTCTCGAAGACGAAAAATGGCTCGCGAACGGGTCAAGCAAGCTACTACGCATGCTCGCGGAGCTATGCGTAGTTCGCGGAGTGCAAGTGCATCTTAGCGTAGCTCGCGGAGTGCGGCTACGCGAACTACGCCCAGGCTTAGGTAGGACTTGCCTCGTGGCGAGCACATGGCAATGTGTAGCATACAAGATGGACGCCAGAAAACAAAATGGAGTCTGACCGTATTTCAAGTACGGGCGGGAAAACTAGAATAAAGACATGATAGCATGTCTTCAGCGAATGCCTAATACTATCGCTGTTTTATTTACAACAGTGGTGGGGACGTCTATGACAGAGAGGGGATAGATGAGGGACCTCCACCAGACACGGCACTTGCGGCATCACTTGAAGAAACCCTCTGAGAGGGTAACAATAAAACTGTAGGGATGGTGTACTTGTGATGCCGTGTGGCATTCCGGCGGATATACTTTCTACCTTGAACATCTGTGATCTGGGAGACCGGAAGTTGCATGCTGATTTTCCTATTTTGACACACACTTCTGTTAATTAGACGTATATATTGCTGCTGACAGTCTTACAATGCTATCATTTTGCTCTTTCTGCCGAATGTGATTTCTACTGTGATTACGATGTATCATGCTTTGTTGTCTGTTCCTTTATAAAATCAAAAAAAATTAATTATTTTAAAAAAAATAAAAAATAAACTGTGTCTCTTGGGATTTTCTCAGGCTGTGATGCTATGGCAGGGATTCAGAAAGGGTTTTATAATGGCTGTAAGGGCTATGTTTTTGAAATCCCACTGCCAAAATCTACTCTTTGGGTTTTGAATCAGACACATTACCTAATTCTAGAAGTACAAGACAGGGGTGTTCCTGCTCCCCTTCTCTTTGGTTTGTATAATGATCCACTTTTAACTATGCTTGAATGCAACACAGTCATTAAATCTATTCTCCAGAGGCACGATGAGTACCAGGTGTTCACTTATGCGGATTACATAGCCATTGTCACTCCAGAACTGGCATTGGCAGTAGCAGAAATTGAGCGGATGACTAAACAGTTTGCGATATTTTCTGGTGATAAGCTGAATGCAGCTAAACCCCAGATTATTTGCACCGAACAAGCCGCTATTGATGATCCAAGGGAAGTGGATGAGGCCATAATCTTAAAGATGAAAATCATATCTTGCTTGGACCAATTGGAAGAGGTAAACTGGATCCCTCCGATAGAGCGCGCAGGTCACCCGGCCCAGAGTTTTCCAGATTTCACGCACTTGGGCCCTATGACGTGATTTTCGAAATACAATTTGAAAGTCGGGTGATTTTACACGCCACTATCAGTATTCTGTGTGTGTTTCCTGTGACACTCTTATCATAGCACCTGACTTACCACAGGTACTAACTCCTCCTGATGGATCAGGAGCTTGAGGGTAGGTGATAACACTTCAAATGAAACCACTAGATTTATTCATTCAACATTAAATGTACTTTTCAGAATGACTACAGACACCTGAGGCGTTTTAAGGGTTTTTATATAGTAATTTAAAGTGACAAAATTACAAGACAGATGCTGATAAAAACATCAATAAGCAGAATCAAAAAGATACAATAGCTATGTATGAGGGATAATATCATTTAGGACAAATAGAGTTTTCTAAAGGGTATGGGTAACAGGGAACATGCTATTCAGTTTAGACTTAAACTAGGGACGGTAAATAAGAAAACACATCAGTCAGTGAATTTCTATAGCCTATATATAGTTCAACCCTAATCTTATTCTATCTAGCTAAGTCTCATTGCATCGCCACACATTATAAATCAAAAGAACAGTTTCAAATGTGTCCTACAGGAAAGGGAAAAATTGGAACATACTAATAAACCATTTGCAAATGCATCAGAGGAGAGAACAGAGCAAAAATCATGTGCATAGAGGCTTTATTAAGAGCAGGAAGAAATGGATAGATAACGGACACCCACAGGTATATATTTACCTAAGACTTGGATGAAGACCAACCCTGGCCACGGGTCAGCTTCGGGAAAGGACGAGGACAAGGACCTTCAAGGATTTAGGATGCCAGTAGGTGGGCAGGCAGCAGCTCACGGAAAACCAGGACAGGATTCCCCTCAGGATTTGGGTCAGGACTGGGCTCACCAAAGGGCACGACCAACCCCCACAGCTTCGGATGCAACGCCTGCGTTACCCCCTCACTGCACGGAATCCGCCAATAACCCCGATTGGGTTCTCAAATCTCCCAGCAAAGTGCTTCGCCAGCACTTAGGACTATTTACACCCCTTGGAGTTTGTGGAAAATTCGGACAGGGCGCTCCGCAGCTCTCTGTATCAATCACCTATAGAGTCGTGGGGTCGGTGACAGGTCTGCTACTCGGACAAGTCGGACAATTTCTCCATAACTAACTAGGCTAGTTATACCCTTCCGGGGTTCCCAGACCACCCACAAATGTTGCAAGTGAAAGGGTCCCAACTTATGATTGGTCAAGAGAGGTGATTAGGTCACTTTTACCTCCTAAATTCTACGTTCCCACAATGAATATTAATTTTTCATACCCGCCCCCTGAGTTCATGTTCCCAGGCATAGGAATATGGAAAAACAATGGGTGTATACAGTAGTTAGAAACATTGTATCATAGTCAAGGTAGATAGCAGCATCTTCTCCCAGGACCTAGGTAGGTTCCCAGGCATGTCTTGCTTCAGGAGCCAGATGGCTGAGATCTGCTTCTGCGCAGTGTGGGGTTTCCCTCATCACGTGACAGGGTCGGAACGAGATTCAAGATGGAGTTGGACTCCCTCACCCAGGCCCATGTATGCGTGGTACATGAAAAGTAAGCGAAAACAAATTAATAACACGCAAAAATAGAATACAGTGTACACCGTGATATTCTACTCTGTACCCCTTACTTTATAATAACTATAGCGATTAATAATTAGTGCGAAAATAGATAGAAATGCGAAGCAGCATAGGCAAGCAAGGTGCATGGTTAGAACAAGCGGATATGTCAGCTACAATGCGCATGAGCAGACTTCTCCCTCCAAATCTGCGAGTGCGTCACATCACGTGGGTATGACCGACGCATGCGCAGACCATATTTCTGCGAAGCGGCCATTTTGTAGTATGCGAGCGGTGTTACTGTTAGTAAACACATATGCAAGCATCTCTAGGACACCCGCCTGTACTGGAAAAGGGGAATATTAATGACGAACAGGGTTGTTTAGTACTATTAAAAATCAATCGAGGTTCATGAGTAGAGCAAATCGCCTTATGTGCGAACTTCCACTCCATCAATCCCCTCTTTGATGATATTTACTATCATCACTAATAATTGAAACAGATGCCAACTTCAATTTTCTTACATCTCACTCATTTCTATTTCCACAAATTTATTGTTATGCCTTTTTATAGATCTGGTGCCTTAATTCTTCTAATTCGAGTTCATCCACATTCCGTTTCACTCCTCTCCTATTTACAGTGTACTTCTTTCTGTATTTTTGGCATTTGCAGCAAATTTTTGTAATAAACACAATCAGACTTATTCCAGCTATTGGCATCAGTATTTTACCCACTAGACTACGGCCTATGTTAGTGAACCAACTACCTACAGAAGAGAGACCATCAGTCAGTCTTTTCCAGGCACTGTCAACCTCCAATGGTTTAAGTTCTCTTTCCAATTTAGTTATATTTTGCACATATTTCTTAATTTCTACGCTTTTGTCTGGAATGTAGGTGCAACAATGTTGCGCCTTCAGCATTCTTCAGACCCCGCCCTCTTTTGCCAATAGGGTATCAAGAGCAAGGCGATTTTGTAAAACCATTGATCTGACCGCAACCATTTCAGTATTGACCAGCAGGAATCCAGCAGCAGTGTTAGTTGATAACCGATCCACTACTGTAGACAATTTGCAGATACGGTGAGTATTCAGAACTACCCCCATTACAGGTATCAGTGCACTAAAAATATCACCTATAATTTCTCCTACACTCTCACGTTTACTACGCACTAAGCCATTAGTGTCTTCATTGCTTCCAGCAGCGTTATTCACATGGTATATTTTCGGGAAGACAATGCCAAAATAGCAGCTTCCATACCAGTGTTCCGGCAATTTGAAATAAGCCTTGTTTCCACATATATAATAAATTCCGGGAAACACAGGTTGTGACCCATTTTTGAAACCCCAACCTCCAATTACCTTGTAATTATGTTCGCATTCGCTGGAACCAATGAATACATTGTTATAGTAACTAGTTTTCTCTCTATGAAGACAGAGTTTCCCCTTTCGTTCAAAATCCAACAACAGCGCAGGATTTGCATCGCCATTTGAGGTGCCCTCCATGTTTTCAGCCCATTTAGGAGTTTTCTGTTTCTCATCATTGGCTTTTCTTTGGAAACTTTCCCTTCTCTTTTCTGCCATTTTCAAGAACATTTTCTCTTGCTCATGTAATGAACAAGTCAAGTTATCTCTGCGAGCTTCATTTAAATCTATGTCACCTATAGTCAGGAAGTATTCTCCCATGTATCGAGTTACCTCGCTTCTGACATGCACAATATTCAGGTGCCCCCAAACAGGTAGTTCAGAAAAAATCACGTCAGTGTTTGAATAGTAGTACTGTAAAGTGCTTCTATAAAATAAGCTTGCTAATATACTACAGGAAATCCCATAGGTCAGGGGTAAATGGTGATAGGTCACGCCTTCAGCTACAGAAGTAGGTAGCTTCATGCAGACATAACAATCTTGTATTTCCATAGCTTCTACGTAATGCACTAAAAGATTTGCAAAGACATTTAGATGTGATCGATTTCTCATGTGATGAAAATGTAGTCCTTCCTCATCTGGTGCTTCTAAGTCATGCCGTGTTTGTCTCAGGCTGACTGAGTTGTCGCGTATTTCTACACTTTGTGGTGTTTCTTCAGTATGTACAACTTCTGGATCTGGGTTCATCGGTTTAGTAGGGTACAGGTTAGTATATTTACTTATCATAAAAGGTATAAAAACTGTTAGTCCTATCCATATTACTATAACTATTGCTACACTGCATAAGCATATTTTACAGCAAGTTTTGCAACAATTCCCTCTTGGTCTTCCCTTTACACTTGAATCAGACATTTTGTTTCTGGGACCTTTTTAACCCCTCTTTGTTTCTTTTTCAAGAGGCTCACACAGTTTTCACCTTTCAGGGTGGGTCTTCTACCTTGGAGCTCTGATCCTCAACTGAATCGTGATCGCTTCTGTCACTTTCTTCTGGGTCGTCAATTTCTTCCAACACCAAAAAGGTCCATTCAGGACTCTGATAGTTTTTGTTTATCTTCTTAGATCTGGTACTGCGTCTATTTTGCTGAGCTTCGTCTCTTTTCCTTTCACTAGCAGCTCTTTTTCGGTCTTCTAATTTCTCTTCTACAGTTTTCAGTCTTAGTTTTAGTCTCTTTTTATATTTTGGTCTCGCCTTCTTCTTGAGCCTCTTAGTGGTCGAGGATACTTGGCCTTCCTCGTGAACCCTCTTGTTTTCACTCCGTTGTGGCACTATTGCATTGGCACTGTCTTTTTCTTTTCCTGTCTGACTAGGTCCAGGTCTTTCATCGGTTTCTTCTGCCTGGTTTCTAAGCTGATTCAGAAAAGGGGGTGGTGATGAACAGAGTGTCTGAATTAAGCAGACCACTCTTACCCAGTCCAAAGATCAGGGCTTGATCCATCACCGTTTTTTAGCTCACTGCACCATCCCAGCTCAGAACTTGGCTATATGCAAATTAGTCTGACCCTGGCCCAGTGCATCATGGGAACAGGGCAGACCAAACTACCAAGCCAATTCTTATACTGGGAAGGAAACAAGCTACCGGGGACCGGTTTCTGGCATTTCAGCCATCTTCGGCCCGGCTTGCTTGAATCCTGATGGTGCAATGAGCTAGGGACTCACATCTGAGTATACCCTTCCACGCTTATGGTGGACAAAAATGATTCAGAAAAGGGGGTGGTGATGAACAGAGTGTCTGAATTAAGCAGACCACTCTTACCCAGTCCAAAGATCAGGGCTTGACCCATCACCGTTTTTTAGCTCACTGCACCATCCCAGCTCAGAACTTGGCTATATGCAAATTAGTCTGACCCTGGCCCAGTGCATCTTTGGAACAGGGCAGACCAAACTACCAAGCCAATTCTTATACTGGGAAGGAAACAAGGTACCGGGGACCGGTTTCTGGCATTTCATCACCACCCCCTTTTCTGAATGGTTTCTAAGCTGGCCTTGTTCAGGTAGGGTCTGTATTCGATCTTGATTTTCAACCAGTTTGGACTCTGGTTCCTGAACACGTTCCTCTATTTCTATCTGTTCCTGTTCATGCACTTCGACCCCTTGATTTTCTTCCGCATGAACTTCAACTTTAACTACTATCTGTCCCTTTCCGTTTTCTGGAGTCTCTGGCGGAGTGTCGATGACTTGGTCTGTCCCTACCTGGCCTACTTCCTGATCAGGTCTGATGTGATTCTTGTTAACCTGACCTTCTTCTTCTAGTCCTGTCTCACCCTTGCTATCCCACTCTCTATCTAGGTAGGAATATTTCCTGGTTCTTATTGGGTCAAGAATCAGGTCGTCTGCTGAAAACCACTCGTCTTGGCTGGTGCCTGGTAGTATCACGTCAGCTAGATCTGGACCCTCGTCTGGAGTCTCTTCAGCTGTACCACCTTCAGCCTCAGCTGCCTCTTCCTTGGTTACCTTCTTGGTGTGGCTGGCATGAATCCACTTTGGTACTCCAGCACACTTTACAGCAGTGGTAGTTACAAGGATCACTTGCCTCTTTTTCCCCCACTTTGGTCCAAGGCAACTCTTCCGGGTGTGTTTCTTCAACACCACCCAATCTCCAGGTCTGAGTTTATGGGCTAGAGTGGTTGGCCATTCATCAGCAGTCTCTCCAATCTGGTGAGAGATATAACGCACTTGGTCACCCAGCTGCCTGCAATATTCTAGCACCAAATCATCAGAAATACTCAGCAGTTTGTGTCCAGGTACCCATGCCTGTCGCATCAATTTTCCCATTAGTACCTCATGGGGGCTCAGGCCTGTTTTTCGGTTCGGGATGCTCCTTAATCCCATCAAGACAAGAGGCAAAGCTTGTATCCAGTTCAATTTAGTGGTATCACACATTTTTGCCAATCTTGACTTTATAGTGCCATTTATTTGTTCCACTATTCCAGAAGCCTCTGGACGGATATGCACAGTGTAGTCTAGGCTCAATCTTGAACGCTTCATAGAGCTCCTTTAGGATTGCCCCAGCAAAGTGCCCACCCCTGTTTGTTTCAATTGTCTCTGGGAAACCAAATCTAGGTATTAGCTCTCTGAGTAACAATTTAGCCACTGTAATGGCATCATTTTTCTTGGCCTGGTAAGCTTCCACCCACCTTGAGAATAGGCAAACTATTACTAAGACATATCTGTATCCTTTACACATGGGCAATTGTATGAAATCTGCCTGCAATCTGACAAAGGGGCCTTCTGCCTTTCCAATGGTGCTTTGCTCCACCACAGTCCTCTTTCCTGCATTGAACTGCTGACACACCAGGCACCTCTGGCAGAGCATATCCGCGATGTTCCTGAACCTTGAATTATAGAACACCTTATCAAACACACGGCACATTGCATCTCTTCCAACATGGGTATCTCCATAAATCATCCGAACCATTGGGTCAGCCATGCAGTCTGGCAATACAGGCACACCGGCGTTATTCACCATGATACCATCCCTTTCCCTGAGTTGACATTCCTCAGTCTCCCATCTGAGTTCTTCCTCCTCATCTGCTGCCTGCTGCAACTCTCTCCGTTCCTTCCAGGTAGATACATTCTCAAACACCATAAGTTGGCAGCTGTTTCCGCCCCCCCATAATTGGATTTTCAGGGACATTTTGTATCGTGCGCAGTACTGGGCAATTTGGTCAGCATATCTGTTTCCGGCTGTCACTTCATCCTTTCCAGATTGGTGAGCAGCACATTTGACTACTGCCAATTCTGTGGGCAATTGGATGGCTTCCAATAGGGTTTGCACCACCTTTCCATTTCTGATGGGGGTACCTGAGGAAGTCATGAATTCTCTTTGTAACCATAGTTGGCAGAAGTCATGAACAACCCCATAACCATATTGACTGTCAGTGTATACGGTTATTCGTTTGCTTTTCCAATGTTTGCAAGCTCGGGCCAATGCGATGAGCTCGGCCACTTGGGCAGATTTGACTTCACTTAAATATGATGCTTCTAGGGTCGTTTCCAGAGTGACTACAGCATAGGCAGCACTTAGTCCACCATCCTCATGTCTCAGGCAAGAGCCATCCACAAACATCACTATGTCAGCAATGGGAAGGGCCGTTTCTTTTATATCAGGACGAGGTTTTGTACTAAACTCAGTTAGGTCAATGCAATTATGTTCAATTTCACCTTCCACCTCTGCATTCTGGGTAAGGGGCAACAGTGTTGCCGGGTTCAAAATATTGCATCTGGAAATTATTACATTTTCCGCACCAATAAGAATTCTCTCATACTTAGTCAGCCGACTAGGAGTGAGATACTGGGTTTTGGTTCGGGTCAGCAGGATCACAACTGAATGTGGGACATAAACCGTTACAGGATGTCCCATGACAATGTTCTCACTCTGTTCCAGACTTGTGCATGTGGCAGCCACTGCCTTCAGACACCCTGGAAGCCCAGCAGCTACTGGGTCCAGCGTGGCTGAAAAGTAGGCCACAGGACGTCTAGTCAGACCATGCTCCTGGGTTAGGACTGAGAGTGCACAATTGTCTCGTGTATCACAGAATAACTCAAAGTTCTTGGAGTAATCAGGCATTCCTAATGCAGGAGCAGAGCACAGACAGTTTCGCAACTTTATCCACGCTGTCATGCTTTCATCATCCCAGGTGACTGGATCGTCTGCCCCTTTCTTTGTAATTTTTATCAGAGGTTTGGCAAGTACAGCAAATCCCACAATCCACTGTCTGCAATATCCCACAACTCCCAGGAACATTCTGACGTCCTTCTGAGTTCTGGGCAATTCCATATCCCGAATTATTCTGATTCTTTCTGAAGTGACTCTTCTGATTCCTTTCTCAATTTGGTGTCCTAGATATTTTACTGAATTCTTACAGAACTGTAATTTGTCAGGTGATACTTTATGTCCACCTCTGCCCAAGTGATTCAGCAGGGCAATGGTATCAGTAACACAGTCGCTTTGACTTTTAGACGCCACCAAAAGGTTGTTTATGTACTGAACCAGGACAGACTTCTTTGGTAGAACTAAAGATTCAAGGCATCTTTTTAAGATCTGATTAAAGATGGAGGGGCTTTCTGTGTACCCCTGGGGGACACGATTCCAAACATAGACATGACTGTCAAACTCAAAAGAGAAAAGAAATTTGCTGTCTGGTTGCAATGGGATGGAAAAGAATGCATGACACAGATCTATGACAGTGAACCACTCTGCATTCCAGGGAATCTGATACAAGATCACAGCAGGGTTTGGCACAATGGGACAACAAGGTACAACAATCTGGTTTACCTTTCGCAAGTCCTGCACTACCCTGTACTTTCCACTAGGCTTTTTAATTCCAATTATGGGTGAGTTACAAGGACTGCTCAACACCTCCTGAATTATGTCTGCCTCCAATAATCGGTTTATTTCAAGTGCGACTCCAGCTTTCACTTCCGCAATCATCTTATACTGTCTTGTTTTTGGGTAGGTGGCATTAGGTTTAATAGCTATTCTGACTGGGTCCACATTTGCCATTAATCCTACATCTTTCCCGGTAAAATCCCATACCTCTGGTATCACCTTTTGCTGGAGTTCTTCAGGCAAGTCATGAATGGTCAGGGTTTTGACTGCTGTATCAGGCCTTAACAGCATTAGCTTGTACAAGCCATCTTCATCTGGGGTCTGAATTTCAACACCTCTTGGTGTGCAAAAAATGGTACAGTTCATTTTGCACAACAATTCTCGTCCCAGTAGATTTACTGGGCTGGAATCGCAGACCACAAACCTGTGCATTTCTTTGAAATTTCCTATGGAAATTTCCATAGGTTCAGTTACAGGAGTGCTAATTATCTGATTTGATACGCCCACTACTTGGATGGCTTCTCCCGAGAGGGGTAGGTTAGGAACGTCCGCTGTTCTCACAGTCGAACGGGTAGCACCAGTGTCCAACAGAAAAGTGACATAATTTCCTTCAACCTTTCCTTCAATGTATGGCCCTGACTGGTCTACCGGTAGGGATGCGCCAAGCATGCACTCCCCTTCCTCCCCCCTCAGGCCCCGTCAGTATGGTTCATCAGAGAGGAATGTATCGTTTAATAGGAACTGTGAGGTTGCCTGATTTCTCTCATTCTGTCCTTCCCACACTTCAACCCTCTCATTCTGTTGGGCCTGATTCTTATAATTAGGTCTTGGAGCTCTAGGTAATGGAGGTGGATTTACCTGTTGCTGATTCTTTCGTGGCCCCTCTTTCTGCACCTGTGGATTTAAACCATTTACGGGAGTATTACCAGCTTGTAAATGTGGACACTCGTCTCTCCAGTGCCCTATCTGCCCACACCTGTGACAGGGGAACTTCTTCTTAGCCTCTTCTTTGCTCATCTTCACTCGGGGCTTCCCTCCCCCTCCAGAGTTATTGTTTGGAGCATTGCTATTCATTTTACTTAACTGCTTCTCTTGTTGCTCAGCTAATTTTACCTGTGCCCACATCACCTTCTCCTTCAGGGCCTTCTTTTTGTTCTCCATTTCATCCTCACAGTACTTAGCGTACTTGAGAACATCATCTATGGGCTTTCCCTGCCAACAGATTTTATTATCTCTGATCCACTGGGATATTTCTGGTTTCAGCCCTAGCACGAATCGATAGATAAAATGAGTCATGTCTTTCATTTCAATATTATCGATGCCACTGTAGGTCTTGAATACCTGCAATAGCCTCTCATAATATGAATGGACCATTTCATTATGGTCCTGAGTAGTCCTATCTATCCGGGTCCAATCAGTTTCCTTTGCTGGCACCTTTTTTTTCAGAAATTGTATGACTTGGTCATATTTTCTCATTACCTCGGGGGAAGGAGCTCCGGTTTGGGGGTCCCTTTTTACTTCTTCACTGGGCCAATCAACGTCTATTTTGCAATCAGTCCACAAATCTACCAGTACTACAATATCAAAGAACCCATCCAGGTCTTTCAATAGGCACTTTTGGACTTTCACAAATCGTTCCACCTGTCTATACCACTCCACTGGCTTCTCTCTCAATTTTGGGAAATCATTGGTAAATGACACAATGTCCTGCCAGGACCTCGGAACATGTACATATTTTCCCCCTGGCACTTCCCTCATGGGATACATTTTTTCTGCTTGACCTACTTCTTTTAGCACAAACTCGGAAGTTTTTGGTTTTGCCCTACTCTCTTCCTTTTTCTTTGCCCACCTGGTTTTCCACTTGTCCAGATCTCCCCATTTCTGTAGTACGTTCAACAACTCCTTTATCTGAGTTCTCTTTCCTGACACATTCATGTTTTCTAAATCTTTGTCTGAAAATTCTGCCCTATACGGTTTCTGCAGGACTTTGGATCGACTTACATCAATCCCCATGTCTGCGGCAGCATCCATTAGATTTTCATGGAACACTCTGGTATTTCGAGTAAGGCTTTTGCTGATAAACAGCAACTCTTCTTCGTTAAGGGTGTTTAATCTGTCTAAACCCACATTCCCTGCCATTAACTCCTCTATCTCTATTCTCAATCGGTAAATATCCAAGGGTTTGGGCGGGGAAGTTTCTCGATCCATTTCTTTAGTCCATCTATCCAGTTCCTCTGGAGTCACCACTGTGGCACTCCGGATTCCTGATGTAGTTTCGATTAAGACTTCCTTGGCCTTGGTCTGGCTCCCTGACCGAGATCCGCTGGTACTAGGCTCTCTTATGGGCAGGTCCATTAGGGAGACCACGGACTCACATTCGCTGGCCCGGTCATCTATAATAAGTGGCTCTTTTCTTGGGGGAACTGGCATTGGAGTAAGGATTGGAGCTTTAGGACAAGCCTGCCTATCCCCATAAAGGGATATAGCAGGCCCGATAGTCACAGGAATCGTCAGAGCATCAGGGCTGGGATATATCTGAGCTATAGTTTGAATCAGTTAATTTCTTTGCTTAATCAGGACATCTCTCTCCCTTTCTTGCAAAACACTCTCTGACGAGTTATCATGCAGTATTTGAGGCACCAAAGGAGGGTAAATATTCGGGGCAGTGGGAATGGCTGACCCTGGTCTATCTTCACCAAAAGGTCGGTAGTTTGGGACTGCTGTACTAGGTCTACAAAACTCCTCACTATTACTGGATTTACTGCAGATACCAGCTAGGTCGGTCTCGCTTGCCCTCCTACTCCTAGCATGGTGGAGAAAAGGATTTTTCGAACTTATTGTTCCTGAAGCTTCAGCATAAGGAGGTGGATTTTTCATCAACAAATCCTCCAGATATTCATCCTCCGAGTCCCCCATGGCCATTAAATGTTGACTCTTCTCTGTCTTTTTCCCACCTACTTGTTCAGTTACCCCAAACATCGGAAACAGTCATTCAACCATCATATTCTGTCTTCACCGCTTCATCTTCTGCTCCTTGGTCTCTCTATGTAATCTAGGATACCACTTGCTCACTCCCTTATCCATTCGGGGCCTGTCTCGCTCTAGAGCCTCAATTTCCCATTCCTCTAAAGCTTCATACTGCGTTAGTCTGGGTCGGGGGTGTAATTCGTCCATTCGGGTTCTCAAGTTAAACAAGATCCTACCATTAAAAGTACCATCGAGGGGAAAAGCTAGGACCCCATCCTCTTCCGTTCATTTTACCCAATTTTCTAACCACACACAAGTATGGTACCCTTTATCAAACATCATAAATGAGGCGGGAGTATTAAGAGGTGGAATGATTACTCCTTCCCTAGTTCGAATGGGCTTATCTTTTTTGAAATAGTTCTTTATCTTTTCAGCAAAGGACAATTTTCTCTTGACTCCGTACATATTGTGAGGTCTACCTCTGCTCATCAATTCCCTATGACAACCTAAATTCCTGGGATCAGGCAAAAATTCAGGGTACCACATACACCTCTCGACACAGCCTACAAGCTCAGTTTGGAAAATGTTGTTTACTTTTGTGCTTCCAATGCTAGTGCGTCTTTCAACTTCCAACAACCAATCAGCACTGAGATTTCAAAATCTGTTGACCAATGGGTGCACGGCCCCTTCGTGAAACGCGGTCTCACTCTGCGGCGCTCACCCCTCCCTTACAACTCTATCTTCGATACACACCCGCTGGCTCTTCCAATACCAGCGCGGCACGGAGAGACGTCAGCGCAGCCTTGCGACCGACTCCCTCCTTTACAAGGTAACGGAAACTTTGAATTTTTCTTAAAGTGCGAGTGCAGATTTTAGCTAACAATGTAAAATGACTGCCACTGTGCCTAAGGGTTTTAGAAAAGAAAAGAGTCTTTCTTTTACTGCAAGTAAACCACTTTTGTCTACTTTTCATTCACAACGGATAGATCCCTTCCGCCTATCCTTTTCACACAAGCAATAGAGAACCTGCTACTCTTTTGACTAATCCACTTCTTTCCGGGATATATACTAAGCCAATTTTTCACCAATGCTCTCCTTTGCTGCCACTCAAGCTCCAAGAACCTATTACTCCTGCCGTCTGTGACCCTTACTAGGTGATATCACAACTAGAGTTTCACCACAGTCCTGATAGCTAACATATACACTTCAGATAAATTTTGAAAAGGAGAAAACCCTGATTAGCGCTTCCGGTTCTACCTAACCATGCACTAACCTCTCCCTTGACCAGTGACCTTACAGCCAAGTGGATTCTACTCACCACCTGCTATTTCTTTTCCCTGGGGATCCCCACAACATAAAACATTTACTCACAGTTGGTTAGTAATATACTCAATATTTCATGCAATATAATAAACTTATTCTATGATATAAAAATGAAACAACAATCCTTTTATAGCAGCATATAATAAAATTTTAGCAGCACATTTTATTTTTCACGGTTCAATAGTAACTCTCTTATCTACCTATCCTAACTAGTCCTAACCATAGCTCTGCTACCAGAAATACTGATAGAGCGCGCAGGTCACCTGGCCCAGAGTTTTCCAGATTTCCCGCTCTTGGGCCCTATGACGTGATTTTCGAAATACAATTTGAAAGTTGGGTGATTTTACACGCCACTATCAGTATTCTATGTGTGTTTCCTGTGACACTCTTATCATAGCACCTGACTTACCACAGGTACTCACTCCTCCTGATGGATCAGGAGCTTGAGGGTAGGTGATAACACTTCAAATGAAACCACTAGATATATTCATTCAACATTAGATGTACTTTTCAGAATGACTACAGACACCTGAGGCGTTTTAAGGGTTTTTATATAGTAATTTAAAGTGACAAAATTACAAGACAGATGCTGATAAAAACATCAATAAACAGAATCAAAAAGATACAATAGCTATGTATGAGAGATAATATCATTTAGGGCAAATAGAGTTTTCTAAAGGGTATGGGTAACAGGGAACATGCTATTCAGTTTAGACTTAAACTAGGGACGGTAAATAAGAAAACACATCAGTCAGTGAATTTCTATAGCCTATATATAGTTCAACCCTCATCTTATTCTATCTAGCTAAGTCTCATTGCATCGCCACACATTATAAATCAAAAGAACATTTTCAAATGTGTCCTACAGGAAAGGGAAAAATTGGAACATACTAATAAACCATTTGCAAATGCATCAGAGGAGAGAACAGAGCAAAAATCATGTGCATAGAGGCTTTATTAAGAGCAGGAAGAAAAGGATAGATGACGGACACCCACAGGTATATATTTACCTAAGACGTGGATGAAGGCCAACCCTGGCCACGGGTCAGCTTCGGGAAAGGACGAGGACAAGGACCCTCAAGGATTTAGGATGCCAGTAGGTGAGCAGGCAGCAGCTCACGGAAAACCAGGACAAGATACCCCTCAGGATTTGGGTCAGGACTGGGCTCACCAAAGGGCACGACCAACCCCCACAGCTTCGGATGCAACGCCTGCGTTACCCCCTCACTGCACGGAATCCGCCAATAACCCCAATTGGGTTCTCAAATCTCCCAGTAAAGGGCTTCGCCAGCACTTAGGACTATTTCCACCCCTTGGAGTTTGTGGAAAATTCGGACAGAGCGCTCCGCAGCTCTCTGTATCAATCACCTATAGAGTCGTGGGGTCGGTGACAGGTCTGCTACTCGGACAAGTCGGACAATTTCTCCATAACTAACTAGGCTAGTTATACCCTTCCGGGGTTCCCAGACCACCCACAAATGTTGCAAGTGAAAGGGTCCCAACTTATGATTGGTCAAGAGAGGTGATTAGGTCACTTTTACCTCCTAAATTCTACGTTCCCACAATGAATATTAATTTTTCATACCCGCCCCCTGAGTTCATGTTCCCAGGCATAGGAATATGGAAAAACAATGGGTGTATACAGTAGTTAGAAACATTGTATCATAGTCAAGGTAGATAGCAGCATCTTCTCCCAGGACCTAGGTAGGTTCCCAGGCTTGTCTTGCTTCAGGAGCCAGCTGGCTGAGATCTGCTTCTGCGCAGTGTGGGTTTTCCCTCATCATGTGACAGGGTCGGAACGAGATTCAAGATGGAGTTGGACTCCCTCACCCAGGCCCATGTATGCGTGGTACATGAAAAGTAAGCGAAAACAAATTAATAACACGGAAAAATAGAATACACTGTACACCGTGATACTCTACTCTGTACCCCTTACTTTATAATAACTATAGCGATTAATAATTAGTGCGAAAATAGATAGAAATGCGAAGCAGCATAGGCAAGCAAGGTGCATGGTTAGAACAAGCGGATATGTCAGCTACAATGCGCATGAGCAGACTTCTCCCTCCAAATCTGCGAGTGCGTCACATCACGTGGGTATGACCGACGCATGCGCAGACCATATTTCTGCGAAGCGGCCAATTTGTAGTATGCGAGCGGTGTTACTGTTAATAAACACATATGCAAGCATCTCTAGGACACCCGCCTGTACTGGAAAAGGGGAATATTAATGACGAACAGGGTTGTTTAGTACTATTACAAATCAATCGAGGTTCATGAGTAGAGCAAGTCGCATTATGTGCGAACTTCCACTCCATCACCTCTTCCTTGAGAAAATTAAAAGCGAACTTGATAGAGTTGAATCCCTGCACCTGACACTTGTGGGAAGATGCAATGTGTTAAAAATGGTCATTCTGCCAAAAGTATTATTCTTTTTTCGAGCTCTGCCCTTGGAAGTAAATAAAACTCAGCTCCGGAAAGTACAAGCCATATGTTCCAGGTTTATCTGGAGTCAGACGAAACCTCAAATATATGATCCACCCTAAAAAAATAGGGGGGGGGGGGCTGGGCAATACACAACTTCACATTTTAATATTGGTCTTGTTTTATATAAAAACATGGGTGTTCTGATAACTGGTGAGGACATTACAGATGACGCTGAGACCTCATCCATTTACCAAATTATATTGGGTTCTGAAGCAAAGGGATGCTTGCTGAAGAACGTGGAACCTATTGTCAAGAAAGGTGCATAGTGCATATTATCAAGAAAGGTGATAAAATTATCGCCGTTTTAGCGGCAGAAAACTGCTGCTAAAACGGCGATAATGGGCTTGATAATATGCTCTATGGAATTCCAATTGAGGCCCATGTTAGATGTCCTTCACATCTAACATGGGCTTCAATTAGAATTCCATAGAGCATATTATCAAGCCCATTATCGCCATTTTAGCAGCAGTTTTCTGCAGCTAAAACTGCGATCATTTTACCGCTTGTCTTGATAATATGCCCCTAGTTAACATGAAGACAAAAACTAGTTTTAAGGTCCTAAAAGCTGCCTATAAAGTGTAGAAACCGGTTAAACAATCTCTTTAGCTTGGTACGATTTCTTAATTACACACCGACATCAGCTTTTTTACTATTACCCTCCATTTTCTAGGATACAGCAATGGGAAGAAGGAGGTTAAAAGGGATTTGTATACAGACTCTCAGATTAGCTCTTTTTTAGAATTACAAGATAAATTTACATTGTTAAGGACTGATATTTTTAAGTTCTTAAATGTTTGAGACTTCTTGAGTAGAAAGAAGAATTCTTTGAGTATAATGACAAAGAATTCCCTAATCAAGGCAATTAGTAGGAGGAATACAAATGTATGTCTTATATGGTTGCTCAAACGTATGATTTGGAGACTCAGAATCAAAAATGGAATATAAGACTCTGACTGGTGGGTACTATCATTGCAGGATTCCATTGATATGGCACATAAGGTCTTACTTTCATCTAATCTTCCGGCAGAGCATTTCAAAAGGATCTTCAATTTGGATTACAAAAATTGCTAAATGGGGTGAGTAAGCAGAGGGTAAATGTAAGCGCTGTGGTGGCTAAACAGGGGGATATTCTCCATGTTTCTTAATATGCCCTAAATTTACACAGTTATTAGGGTGATGGAACATTTCCTGGCTGATATTATTGGTGCATCTGTTACCTTTACACCCCTAATAATGTTGCTTGGAGTAATCGACGAGATGCAAACTAATCGTGTACTGAGGAAAGGACGATAATTGAGTTTTGTGGCAGCTACAGTGGCTAAACTATATATTGCCTTAAATTGGGAAAATATAGAGCCCTTGTCGGATGAAATATGAAGAGCAAGACTTTTGGCAATTTAAATGTGGAGTCTAGTCTCTACACTCTTAAAGGTTCTAGGAAATGCTGACTTGAGGAAAACATTTAGGGGAAAGTGGCTGAATGGTTTAACCTTTAAAAATGGGATATCTGTTATGAAATGTGAACATAATATTAACATTATTTTTCTTTTTTTGTGTAAGTATCAATGGAATATTGTATTTGGATTGCTCCATGCCCCATTAATATCATGTTTTACCTTCTCTTCTTGTCTCTTTTTCTCTACTCTTATTCCTCATTTTTTTGGATTTGTTAAGTAACTTTTACGATGCTGGCGGCTAATATCCCCTTAAGTGCTGCTGACGGCCAACGGTCGTCAGCAGCGCTACCTCCCCAGTGCTGCGCATGACCATTGGACGTCCATTCAGCACTGGTTCCAATGGACAGCGCAGCACTGGGGAGGGATGTTTACACACAGCTAAGGTGTTAAATAAATATTGCTCTTTCTTGTGTTGGCTTAATAACATTTTTTTTTTAAATAAGTATACAACGTGCTGCCAAATATATCTATTGTTTAAACTGGAAAATTTACTATTTGCTCACACACCATCTTCCCCAAATGAGCCTTCTACTGGTTTGAGTATATACATATATCTGTGTTAGTTTGATTTCCATTAGTTTGTTTGGTAGCCATTTGTTAATGAGTGAATGCAAAACACCCCTGAAAGACATTCATGCAAGGTTTTTATTTGGCTGCCTTGGGGTGCTGAATCTGAAGAAAATGTTAATAGTACAGTGTGTCCTGGCCCCGGAAGCCTTTACACAGTGAAGTCTAATTGCTTAGACTCTAATCATTGCTCTCCTATGCATCAAAGACTGCAAGGAAAAATATTTCCTACAGTTAGTCCAAGAGATTTTTATTACAGTTTAGGAACATTATCATACCAAATAAGTGGTTTGGAATGCAACTCTTTTTATGGTCTGCACTATAAGAAAGGCAAAGGTCCATGTTTAATGTATCCAAAAAAAAATCCCACGTTAACAAAGGTACATGTTCTGCCTATGCAGAATGCAAGAAACTATCTAGAAAGTACAAAGGATGATGGTTCTTGTTCCCACTTCAGAAAGATGAGTGTGTTTGCACACACACACGTGCACACACAAACATATTCTATCTCGTATAGAAGTTGCTAGCACTGAAGAAGTGATGCATAAAAGAAATGTATTCTGCAGTGCAAATCACAAAAGACCATAGGAGACTTAGTTCGGCCCACCCGAGACTTCGTTCACAAAGTTCAGAAAGTAAGAGAAGGTAAATCTGGAGTAGAAATAGGAAATGTGCTACATGTGTTCACAAGAAAATAGAAAAAAGACTGCTGAGTTGGTAAATGGCAGTGAACCATTAGTTATATATGAAATACAGCATATTTATATAACTTCAAAAGACATTTCATTAGTCAAATTCAAATCTCTACAGAGCAATGCGGAAAAAGTTACTTATACACAGTTAGAAATCCGAAATAGGGTAAATATGGCTTGTAGCTCATTGTATTCAAGCACATAATACATCGAAAGCTGATAAGTATTTGAAAATTGTAATTACCTCCTCCACCCATTTTCTCATACCACTACTAATTTTTAAGTTGGCTAGCCTCTCCCCAGGAAGAAATAACTTAGCTGGAGACAATGAAAAGCATAAAATCAAGAAAAACCTAACTCTCCTTTATGCCCCTCCTACCAATATGGTAATTAAGGGGGATCTTACTACAGTAGAGGCAAGCAATGCTCAGGCACTTCCAGTAGCTGGTCTAGGCACAACCAGTGCAGCAGTTCAGTTGGGCAGTTGCAGGAAGGCCTTTTGAGCTTGGAGTCACTGAGGTAGCCTGGGATGAAGGGAGCAGGTCCAGTCTTCCTTATTACAAAGCAGCAGGAGAGCCCTCTGATAGCAGCAGGTTAGTCCTCTGGGGAACATGAAAGGCTTCAAGTGGCAAGGCAGTCCTATGGGGAACAGTAATGTAATGTAATGTAAGTAATGTAATGTAATGTTAAAAAACATTTATAAAGCGCAACTAACACCAGGCGGTTTCTTGGCGCTCGAGCATGGGGAGTCAGACAGTTCGCAGAGCGAAGAGCGTTAATTGTAAGCATTAGAAAAGTGGTTTTTAAGAAGGGACCTGAAATGGGTATAGGAAGAAGCAAGCCTAATACATAGAGGGAGTGTATTCCAGAGAGAAGGAGCAAGGAATGAGAATCTCAGTCCTCCCTGTTTCTTCTGTTTAAAAGCAGGGACCTTAAGTAAGGCCAAATGGGAGGAACGGAGGTTACGAGAGGAGACATATGAGTGCAAAAGTGAAGAAATAAAGGATGGGCCCGTACCGGCCAGGGACTTAAAAATAATGCAGCCTAATTTGAAATTACTGTGGAACAGTAAAGGTTTTGGATCCAACGTCTGCCCAGCCCGGATCTCAACAACAGGGAAAACAGAACAGGGTGGCTGGACAGGAAAATTAACAGAGCAAATTTCTGCCACGTAGTCAATATATACCACGTGAACACCGGGCAAGAATCCCAAAGCAAATTTATTTTCTTTGTTTGACTCAAGTTATTAAAGATTTAAAGACACGAACACAAACAAAACAACTGTTACGACAGTGAATTCATGATAACAATATCTACAAATATACAAATTTTACAAATATACAACACTTACAAAGATGAATCAAGCGAAACAATTGAGCAAGACAGACCAAAACAATACAAAATTCAGTGAACAATATAGATTGTAATTATATACAGTGCAAAAACTTTAGAGTTTAAAGCAAATATGTGACCAGTCCATCGGACTATGGGACCATGGGACAGGCGGAGGAGATGGAATGAAAAGCTTAACTTGTAACAGTACTATGATAGATACAATTGACACCCACTCTGTATATCTTTTACAGAATCACGGCCCCCAGTCCCTGTCCTGAAGAGAACCTGTAATAACGCCGGTTCGAAACGCGTCGACACTTCCACCCTGTGGCAAACACCAAGGGTGCCCCTAGAATAGAACTTTACCGATTATTTTGGATCCTAGTTGAGCAACCCGTTATAAACAATTAACCACAGGCTTGGGTGACAGGCAGGCTTTTCATTCCATCTCCTCCGCCTGTCCCATGGTCCCATAGTCCGATGGATATCATGAATTCACTGTCGTAACAGTTGTTTTGTTTGTGTTCGTGTCTTTGAATCTTTAATAACTTGAGTCAAACAAAGAAAATAAATTTGCTTTGGGATTCTTGCCCGGTGTTCACGTGGTATATATTGACTACGTGGCAGAAATTTGCTCTGTTAATTTTCCTGTCCAGCCACCCTGTTCTGTTTTCCCTAATTTGAAATTACAGCGCTCAGAGACAGGGAGCCAGTGGAGGGATTTTAACAAAGGGCGGACGTGTTGGTGTTTAGGTTGATGGTAGATGAGGCGTGCGGCCTGATTCTGAACAAGTTGCAGCCTCTTTAGTTGATAGGCCGGAATGCTCACATAAATGGAGTTTGCAAACAAAACAGGTGATAAACCGAATGTGGATCAATGTCACACATTCATCCCAGTCCAAAGATCTGGGCCCAAATCCATCGTTTTTTTGCACTCCACACCACCCTGGGTTAGACAATGGCGATATGCAAATCAGCTCTGACCCTGTGCCCCATGGGAACAGTCCAGTCCGAACTACAAAAGCCATGTCCTTCCCAGAACGGAATCAAGCATCCGAGGACCGGACCGGTTTCGAGGAAACACCTCTCATCAGCCCGGCTAGATTAACTCCAGTGGTGTGGAGTGCCTGGGACCCACGTCTGAGCATCCCCAGCGCACTTATGGCGGAATTTGCAAACAAAACAGGTGATGGACCGAATGTGGATCAATGTCACACATTCATCCCAGTCCAAAGATCTGGGCCCAAATCCATCGTTTTTTTGCACTCCACACCACCCTGGGTTAGACAATGGAGATATGCAAATCAGCTCTGACCCTGTGCCCCATGGGAACAGTCCAGTCCGAACTACAAAAGCCATGTCCTTCCCAGAACGGAATCAAGCATCCGAGGACCGGACCGGTTTCGAGGTAACACCTCTCATCAGCCCGGCTAGCTTGACTCCAGTGGTGTGGAGTGCCTGAGACCCACGTCTGAGCATCCCCAGCGCACTTATGGCGGAATTTGCAAACAAAAATGGTGATGGACCGAATGTGGATCAATGTCACACTTTCATCCCAGTCCAAAGATCTGGGCCCAAATCCATTGTTTTTTTGCACTCCACACCACCCTGGGTTAGACAATGGCGATATGCAAATCAGCTCTGACCCTGTGCCCCATGGGAACAGTCCAGTCTGAACTACAAAAGCCATGTCCTTCCCAGAACGGAACCAAGCATCCGAGGACCGGACCGGTTTCGAGGTAACACCTCTCATCAGCCCGGCTAGCTTGACTCCAGTGTTGTGGAGTGCCTGGGACCCACGTCTGAGCATCCCCAGCGCACTAATGGCGGAATTTGCAAAGAAAACAGGTGATGGACCGAATGTGGAATAATGTCACACATTCATCCCAGTCTAAAGATCTGGGCCCAAATCCATCGTTTTTTTGCACTCCACACCACCCTGGGTTAGACAATGGCGATATGCAAATCAGCTCTGACCCTGTGCCCCATGGGAACAGTCCAGTCCGAACTACAAAAGCCATGTCCTTCCCAGAACGGAATCAAGCATCCGAGGACCGGACCGGTTTCGAGGTAACACCTCTCATCAGCCCGGCTAGCTTGACTCCAGTGATGTGGAGTGCCTGGGACCCACGTCTGAGCATCCCCAGCGCACTTATGGCGGAATTTGCAAACAAAACAGGTGATGGACCGAATGTGGATTAAGGTCACACATTCATCCCAGTCCAAAGATCTGGGCCCAAATCCATCGTTTTTTTGCACTCCACACCACCCTGGGTTAGACAATGGCGATATGCAAATCAGCTCTGACCCTGTGCCCCATGGGAACAGTCCAGTTCGAACTACAAAAGCCATGTCCTTCCCAGAACGGAATCAAGCATCCGAGGACCGGACCGGTTTCGAGGTAACACCTCTCATCAGCCCGGCTAGCTTGACTCCAGTGGTGTGGAGTGCCTGGGACCCACGTCTGAGCAACCCCAGCGCACTTATGGCGGAATTTGCAAACAAAACAGGTGATGGACCGAATGTGGATCAATGTCACACATTCATCCCAGTCCAAAGATCTGGGCCCAAATCCATCGTTTTTCTGCACTCCACACCACCCTGGGTTAGACAATGGCGATATGCAAATCAGCTCTGACCCAGTGCCCCATGGGAACAGTCCAGTCTGAACTACAAAAGCCATGTCCTTCCCAGAACGGAATCAAGCATCCGAGGACCGGATCGGTTTCGAGGTAACACCTCTCATCAGCCCGGCTAGCTTGACTCCAGTGGTGTGGAGTGCCTGGGACCCACGTCTGAGCATCCCCAGCGCACTTATGGCGGAATTTGCAAACAAAACAGGTGATGGACCGAATGTGGATCAATGTCACACATTCATCCCAGTCCAAAGATCTGGGCCCAAATCCATCGTTTTTTTGCTCTCCACACCACCCTGGGTTAGACAATGGCGATATGCAAATCAGCTCTGACCCTGTGCCCCATGGGAACAGTCCAGTCCGAACTACAAAAGCCATGTCCTTCCCAGAACGGAATCAAGCATAAATGGAGTTGGCATAGTGTATCCTAGAGATGACTAAGGCCAACAAGACCAGGGTGAGAGCTTCAGTGGACTGGAAACAAGCAATTTTTCGGATTTTCCTTAGCTGAAAGAAACTGGAGGAGACTACAGCATTGATCTGGGGCTTCATCGTCAGGTCATTACTGATGACAACCCCCAGGCTTTTCACTGAGTTGACTGGGCTGGGGGGGAGACCCAACCTTGCGGGCCAAAAGATGGGTTGGCAGTCCCCCCGACAAGAACCAACTCTGTCTTGTCGGGGTTAAGTTTGAGGTGGTTCGCCCCCTTCCAGTCACTAATATGACAGAGGGTGGACTGAAAATTGTCAAAGCACTGGTCCGAGGAGTTAATATCAAAGACCAGCTGGATGTCATCCGCGTAATTGAACGTGGTGACATTGCTAACTCGTAGAGATCGGATAAGGGGGGGTCAAGTATAAATTAAAAAGAAGATGCGATAAGGAGGAACCCTGCGGGACGCCACATGTCAGCCCGACCCTGTCTGCAGAAAACTGAGAAAGCCGGAGCGCCTGATGGCGATTGCTCAGGAAGGAGCTAACCCAGTTGAGGGCAGTGTCCTGGATGCCAGCCTCCCTGACACGGTCGACCAGAATATCATGGTCGACCGTGTCAAAGGCGGCCGACAAATCCAGGAGCACCAAAGCCTGACTGATGTTGGAGTCCGCCCCTCTCCGCAGTTCCTCCATAACGGAGAGTATAACGGACTCCGTAGAGTGGGCGGGTCTAAAACCGGCCTGTTGGGGGTCAAGGAAATGTGAGTGTTCAATGAATGAGCTCAAGATGTTAGTTACATGGGACTCAGGAACTTTGCTGAGGTAGGGAAGGAGGGAGATAGGCCGAAAATTACTCATGACAGTAGGGTCTGCTGTGGGTTTTTAAGAATGGGTACAACCTCGGCGACTTTAAATGAGCTAGGAACCAGGCAAGAAGAAAGAGAATTATTCAGTAGCGCCAGGGGGGGGGGGGGGTAGGACAGGCCATAAAGGCCTTACAAAGAATCAGAGGGGGACAACAGTCAGTGGGGGATCCAGAGGCAACCTTGTTTAAAAGAGCTAAGAACTCCGTCTCCAGGATTGGAGGAATCTGAGTCAGCCACTTAGGGTTAGGAGGGGGCAGGGAAGAATCAACCCTAGGGGAGTTGGACAGGGTCAGGGATAAAATGCAATTTTTAATATTAGCAATTTTGTCCTCGAAAAACTGGTTGAGGGAGTTACAGAGTGCACGGAAAGGGAGGGGTTTAATAGTAACCCTGTCAGGGTGTGACAGCTCCTCCACAATGGAGAAGATATCTTTCGTTTTGGTGGCGGAGTCGACAATCTTTTTGGAGAAATAGGAGGTTTTTGCTTGTAGGACAGCTGATTTATACTTTTTGAGCAGGGTCGTAAACCGCAGCTTCGTGTCAGGAGCGTAGCCGTGTCGCCAACGGCGTTCAGCCTGCCTAAGTCCAAGCTTTAGGATTTTAAGGTCCTCGGTGAACCACCTATGAGCGTCTTGGAGGCGCTTAAGTTTGACCTGTCTAAGGGGGGCAACAATGTCATTGGCTGATTCGAGCCAGCATGTTAGAGCAGAAGCTTGGATATCAATAGAGCCGGAGTTGGAGGGAGTGGAGGTACTGAGAAGGGTGATAAATTTGCTAAGATCGGCCCTGTTCCAATTCCGGGCCGAGAGGTTTCCCTCCAGAGCCAAACTGGGGCAGGAGGTAACCATGAGAGAAAAGGAGATAATGAAGTGGTCTGATCATGGGCAAGGTGAAATGAGTGTAACAGAGATATCCAAATTGGAGGTCCAGAGCTGGTCCAGGACGTGACCTTTATTGTGAGTCGCTGAATTTATATGTTGAAGGCAGTTCATGCCAGATAACAAGTCAGAGAATCTAACAGATCAGGCACTCTCCTTCTCATCAGAGGGCCAGTAATTAAAGTGTCCTAGGACTAAAATGTTAGAATTGTTGATAACTAACTGGGAGAGCGCGTCAGCAAACATCGTAGGAAAATTAGGCATGAACTCAGGGGGGCGGTAGGCAAGAACACAAATGAGGGGTGTCACTAAGGAATCCAATCTCAACACAAGGTAGTCAACCAAGAAATACTAGCGGTAGTCTGGGCAGAAAATCAAATAGGGTGCTTAACAATCGCAGCTACCCCACCTCCTGGCCTAACGAAAGCTCTGTTCGCTTGAAAGATATAGTAGCCAGGGGGGATTGCGGCAAGAATATCTGGGGAGGACTCCTCGTTGAGCCAGGTCTCCGTCAACAGTAATATATACGGTTTCCCGGAGTCTAGAAAATTAAAGATTTCCAGCTGGTGTTTTACCAGTGAGCAAGTATTAAGATAGCTCACTGTAAATTTAGAGTGTATAAACTCTGTTGTGGGGGGGGGGGATGGATAGCTGAGAGAGGCGGTGTGGCCAGAAGGGGGACTGAGGCCAGGGGAGAAGCTATCTCAGGAAAGGTCTCTCTAACACAGAGTAGCCGCAATGACTCAAGTCTCGACAGGGAGGCAGGGGGAGGGGGCCAATGAGCATGCAATCGAGTCAGATCTGTGGACGAGTATTTGGGAAAACGGGCAGAAGGACATGCCCCGTGCCCCGACCGGCCGCGGATGGGCGCAGACGGGCTTACCTTAGGCGCACCTTCGGCGCGCCGTCGTCGCTCCCGCTGCGCTCGTCCGCTGCGCGTTCGAGTTGACATGTGCAATAAGTAGTCTAGCCCCGCCTCAAGCTAGACCGCAACCTCGGGTCTTGCCGGTCTGGGGACTGACCTAAGATGGCGCCCTACCCTCCACACAATCGGTAATACAGCTGTGATGGACCGGGGTAAGGGGAAACACACCAGGCAACAAATAAGTGCAGGGACAAAACAATTACTGATTTTAAAAACGATATAGTGATTTAAAAATGCAGGATAGATGCTGCGGTTTAAAAGCTGGCAGATACAGTTGAGCTTAAAATGGGGCTAAGCGTAAGTAAATAGCGGGACAGAAGAGAGCACCGTAATCTTAAATCATTACTCAGCGCGTGCCTCGCAGTCTGCCCCCCAACGCACAGCAGTGTTTGTAGGAGTTGCCACCACCTACTAAAACCGCCACACCGAACAGGACAGTCAGTTATCTGAAATGTCCGACTGTTCAGGACCGTACTCAAGTGGTGTTTTGAGGGTACAATATTTGAACCTAGTGCCCATCTTTGAAGTGGGGGGATTATCTAAACTACTCCCACATATGATCCTAGAACATTCTTTTCTTCCCATGTCAAGGCTCCAAGAAGTCTGTGGTGATGAAAGATTAATGTCTAGTTCCTTCGTGTGTGCTGAAAGCAAAGCCCTTTGATATGTAAGTGGGGCTGAGTGCAGGGCCACCTCCAACCATCCAAGTAGGATAGCCCATCCTGCCTATACCCATGTCTCTTTGTCTTACTGTTGAGAGGAGCAGTCCCATGCCAATGCAGATCATGAATGTTAAAGGTGGAACCCATTTTGGCAAGGCCCTAAAACCACACGTGCAAAACAAGAGACTTAGGGGTCAGAGCTGAAGTAGGAATACACAATTCAAAATGACAATTTGAAGAGGAACACAAAAATCAGGAGAAGTCCCAAAACACGTGATTGTCTAAATGTAGAGATTGTAGTGCAACAATGTACCACTGTGGTAATGCACGAATGCAAGTCCTATCCCACCGCTGTCACCAATGTTAGAAATGGAGTTTCGAGTTGGCTAGGATATGCACCTAAGCCAGACAGAACCCACCACTCTAGTCAGTAGAGGGGAGTTACACACTGAAAATAACCCCTGCTCATCTCCTTGGTAACATGGCAGATCATTAAGTCTTATCCCAGAGACACTGTGTAAAGTGTTTGCGCAACACACTCACACAGCAGCGACACATTAGCCCCACCACAAAAGTAACTCCAAACATGGTTATATAAAAATAGCTTTTGTATTATCCATAAAAATGTATTAGAACACAATCACATATTTTACTGTGCCACTAGGCACTTGTCATGACTTCAAAGGGATTACATAAGTCGTTTGGCAAATCGGACTATTGTCACTCTCATAGGCCATAAATTGTTTTGTCATAGACACATCAAAATTAGTGCGACCAGTAACTACTAGTAATAATCCAGTCAGCACAATACTTTATGTATACATATGGTCATCAGTGCACTTTAGTACACACTTGCCACAATACACATATTGTGAGCACCTCATGCCCATCTAAGCCACATGCTGATCACATATCCCTCTTAGTGTGGGGATCACAAAGTCAAGTCAGACAACCACAAGAAGCAGCCCCAGCACTCCTATTATGTGGTACATAGTGCTCCAGGCCTCTCTGGTTACTGGGCCATCTGCCCAGCTAATACCAGGAATACAGCAATTACCACTCCAAATTGGGGGCCTCAATGCTCCTATTTCAAACTAAGCAGCAGGGGCCTCCATAAAGAAAGTGCATCAAAGGTAGGTACACCTGGGAGTGGTGGCTACCCTCTACCCACGTTAGCAGGGAACCTCTCCTCTAAACAAAGGTGGTTGCTCACAAGCCCGCAGCCCTGCCTGCAATACAGAGCAAGCTCAGTCCCACTTACCAATCACATGGGGCTGAGCAGGTACAGATCCTTCTTGACTTGCCGGTCACCCCGGCAGCCACGTACCGAACTTCCTCTCCGGGATCGGGTCTAAGCACCCAGCCTGCAGGATGCTTCGGGTTGCTGATGATGCAGCATACTCGTGCACTTCTGAAGATTTGACTAGGCCCCGCCCTCTACTGACATTTGTCAGGATTTCCAGGGCAGGGATTTCTTGCTGCTTGGGTGCCTTCTGGCAGGCCAGGGCTGTGTAGCTGAGCCCAGCTGCTGATTCCCCAGAAATGATGCAGGCACAAGGCAGGGAGAGGGAAAGCGTGTCTGTTGAACTCGGCTATCCCCTCCTGTTACTCAGGCCACGGTGGTGAGTGCAATGCTGCCCACGCTGCAGGGCAACAAGTGCTCCTCTCCAGTTTTGAAAGTGCTCTGAGAATTACAAGGGGAGCACCCTCCAGTGTTTCACGCTCGCTGTTAAAGGGGATCACAGGATGGGAAGCACAGTGCTCACTACAGGCTGTTTCACATCAGACAGGGCAAACCGCACAGCCCTGGGAGATCACTGGGGATACTAACAACAGGATGCAGGCAGGCCAGGACAAAGATCCATTGAACAATGGCAGCAGTCCCTCTCTCCACCCAGCAGGTAGTAGGTCAGTCCTCTGAGTAATCAAGTCCAATGGCGGATCCTCCTGGCACACAGGAGTTCACATTGTGTCTGCCCTTCAGTTTTGTTCCAGTTCCAAGTAATCTCAACAGACGTGGGGTCCCAGCCCCAGTACTTAAAGTAGTAAAAGTCTTTGTTCTTCCCCCTGCCACAATGCCCTGAGCCTAGTGCAGACTAGTTCAGAGTAGCACTTTAAAATACGTTTTCAAGTGTACAACACTCCCCCTTTGTAAGTGTAAGCCCTGGCCCCAGACACACCACATGGGGGACAGAGCCATCATTGTTCAGGGCAGGCCAGGCTTATTCAGGTGCAAGGCAAATCTACACCCACCACTCTATATGCAGCCCAGGTCTTTTCAGCCCAGATTTGTCAGGAAGGCACTTCTAAAAGTGGCATTTCTAAAATCGTAATAATAAATCAGCTAACACCAATAAGCAGCATTTATCACCACTATTCCAAACATACCAATCTTGATCACGCTACCCCTCTCATGTCAGGAATTACCACTGAAGCACATATCAGGGAATCCCCAATGCATCCGTAGAGAAGTGCGGCTCAATGGTTAGAGCGGCAGACCCTGATGCAGTATTCTGGCCGGGACCAGGGTTCAATTCCCGCCTCAGCGGGTCTCGAGCTCAATTTCCTCGGACTTGATAATTCTCACCTCGGTGCCTATTCTGATCATGAGCCTCATTCTGCACCTCTGAGCAATAGCTTGCTTAATCTCTAAAAAGGCCCCAACAACGCTGAGGATGCCTGACTTCACCTTGGGGGTGCCCAGGAGTGGGCTCCTCACAGGGAAAGGCCAGGAAGGGTTCCTCGGTGGTCTTCGTACAAGCGCCGAGATGCATCCGGGTAGTCGTGCGCTATATAAGTGCGTATTTATCATTATCATTATAAGAGGGTAGCCTCACAGCAGTGAGGAACCAAATAGGCTGTTTTTCACTACCAGGACATGCCACACAGTGAAGGCACAAGCCCTACCTTTTACCCACACCTCACTCTGCCCATAGGGCTACCTAGGGGTGACCGATATGAGGTAAAAGGGAGTTACAGATGAGGCAACCACTTTATGTGCCACTTCACAGCGGCAAGTAAACTATGTACACAGGCCCTGCAGTGGCAGAGGCCTGGGACAGGTTTGAAAGGCTACTTTGGTGGATGGCTTAAGCAGCGCTGCAAGCCCACCAGTAACATTTAATTTATTGGCCCTTGGTATATGAGATACCACTGTACAAGGGATTGATAGGTAAATTAAATAGCTCCAAATAGACCAATCTTACCACGTTTACCATAGAGAGCACATGTACTTTAGCCCTGAACAGCAGTGATAAAGTGCCCATAGTCAGAAATCCACCAACAACAGGTCAGAAAAAATGCAGAAGGAAGGCTAAAAGTTCTTGGTGACCCTGCAAAAAGGGCTAAGACCAACACTTGCTGTGTAGCAGAAATACAGACAACCCAACAGCATAGCCATTCACAATCATGTGACTCAGAATACTGTAAGAAGGCACAAACACTTAGGTTAAGAAAATTACAACTTTCTAAAAGTGACATCTCAGAATTGTGACTAACATCAGACTTTAACATTGAAGATGATTTTAAATTACAAGTCATTTGAGTCTCAACACTATATCTTTATCTGCTCACAGTCAAATGTTATCACTTTTTAATGTATTAAGGTAACCCCGGGTTAGTCAACGGGGGAGATAGACCTTACAGTAGTGAAAAATGACTTTATGAGTTTTTTACTACCAGGTCTTGTAAAACTTTAACCCACATGTCCTACTTTTTGAATGCATGGCATTCTTCACTATGAGACTTTGGGGCCTACATTAGGGGCTATTTATATGTATTGAAAAGAATGGTTCGGGCCTGGCAAAAGGTTCATTTTGCAGGGCAAGATAGCAGTTTAAAACTGCTCAATAGCTGCACCAGCAGGCCTGAGACATGCTTTAAACTGCTACTTCATTGTGTGGCACAATAAGTGCTGCAGGCGCATTAGTAGTATTTAATTAACAGTCATTGTGTGCATAGAGTTCCATTTGCTGGTGACTTACAAGTAAATTAAAATCACCAATTAGACTTTAGTCCTGAAGCCAATAAAAACAAATTCAGGAAAACAGGAGGATTGAAGTCAAAATGTTTGGTGAAATACCACACCAAGGATGTCGGGTCTAAACACTTCACACTTACTGGCAACAGATCCAATCACAAGTATAGTAAAGTATATTACAACTGAGATCATGTATGGTGTTGCCCTTACCTCTGAAACAACTGTAAAAGTTTTATGTATAAACATTTATAAAAATGAAGGAGAGGCCAAAGAGCATGTGTAGCCAGCATTGTCCACCTGCAGAATGATGCATGTTGGCTAAAGTCTGTGTGCAGCGCTGCATGGTTGTCAGTTATGGCTAAATATCATTTCCAAAAATATAGGCACGTTGGTTGAAGATTTTCTCTTATTAACTTCAACTGTATGCTATTTTTGTGGACAATATTTAGAACCCAGGCCTTCTATCAGACTATACTTTGGTTATGATCGTCTGGTACCATACCAAATAAGCTAAACTAACACCTATGTGTATGCCTTGCAAACCTTTAGAAACTTCAGCTAAAATGTGACAAATGTACATGCCAACCATAAATATTTATGGGATCATCTGCGTGTCAATCATGTTCCAGCATGAACATCTAAACCCAGCTATGCCTTTCACATCACACATTGTTGTCTGCGTACATGTTATAATGATATATTTACATGGCAACAGTAGCGAGCATACATGGATGTAAATGACAGCATGCATACTCCCAAACACCAAGCTACCCCGTACACATACCCCTTCCTACTACCTTCCTAACAACAGCTGTTACTTACTTTATGTTTTAAACTATGTATGCATGTATAAATGTCATATTTGTGTAGCGTAATCCTAGCCAAAAGGCAGCAGAATAATATACAGGGTCAATGGCAAAGATACAGACAACACTAGATTGGAATGGTATATGGGTTTAAAGGAGCACAAGTGGACTTCTACTGGATGATGATGTAGTGCTCCATAAAGAGGTGGGACTTCAGCTATTTCCTAATCTGGAGCAAGGTTGGGTTGGTCTTGATGGATATAGAGATGCTGTTCCAAATCCTGGGTGTATTGATGGAGAACACCTTTGGCTTTGAATGTTTTATGTTTTGCTTTGATGCCTTTGTTACAGTGCTGTCTTGGTAGTAGATGTATCAATAGCCAGTGGAGATGGTGAGCTTGTCAGCCAGATATTCAGGAATGCTGGTTGTAATGGCATTGTATCATATGCAGTTGGTTTTGTAAAAGTTGCATGTCGGCAAGGGGTGCCAGTGTAAATCCATCAGAAGAGGGATAACGTGTTCCTATTTCTTCAGCCATGGGTATGCACATACACATGTGTCTTGCTCTCTGTGTCACAGCATACAACTTAAACCGCACTGAATTGGCCACACAAGGTGGAACAAGTCTGGATTGGCTTGAGTTTTCATCTGGAGGAAGGGTAGCCTGGCAGTTCAGGATGAACTATTTCTTTCAGAAGCTGGATAACTACTATATATCATGAGTTGAGCTTCTCTCTAGGGAAGCAGAATTTTGAAAAAGGATACATTTGAATGCTAACTAGAGCGCATTGCAGTTTTTTAGTCTATTTGTAAACATTTCTCTCATAACTTTATGTTTGTTTAATATTTCTTCCGGCCATGGATTAGACATGCAAAGGTGTTTAGGGTGCTCTGATGGATGTGGGAGGCTGCGAAGTCTGGGAGGCTATGAAAAAGATGTTGCCATCATACAGATGCATGAGCATGAAGAATTGTACTGCAGTTCTGAAGTAGCTTTCTGGGGAGAATAGTTTAACATTCTTCAGTAGAGAGAACTATTAGCATTCAATGTTTGTTTTCTTAATAATGTGTGCCTTGAACTTGCAATAGGTGTTCTGGGCGCATCCAAGTGATTTGGAATTAGGTGAAAGCTAGAGTTTGAATCCATCTAGGTCCATGTCATTCAGAACTAGTTGTTATTTATTGTTCTTGACAATTGTGGTGTGCATCTTCAGGTGCTGGCAGTGTTTGTGGTATAGAATATCTGGAATGGAAGAGACTTTCAAGTAGAGTAGTGTATCATCATCATATTGGTGGATTCTGATTATGGTATCAGTGAGTAAACCCCAGGGGGGTCCATGTTGAGGTTAAAGAATATTGGGTAAAAGATAGAACCATCTTCAGTTGAGACAACTTGAATAAACTTCTATTAGTTGGATGAGTAGGAGGTGAACCAATAAAGGATGTTGTCAGTTAACCCCATTTATGACTTTAGGGTGTGCAGTGGATGACATTGGAGTGTTTGTCAGTATTGAATGAAGCTGGGGGGTTGAGAAAAACCAGTAGCCAAGCCTCATCCTTATCTCATATCACAAGTGCATTGGTAATGATATGGAAAGTAGCGCTCTCTATATTGTAGCTGTACCATAGTAGGCCAAAAAGAGCTGCAGACTTGGTACTGTTGATGTGCTGTCAGAAATTCTGCATTTGTCAATGTAAAAGATTGATGGCATTGTACTTGTCTATAGAAGGTGGGGTGGGAGGCAGGAGTTAATGTATTGCTTGATCGTCTTTAAGTTTACTCTGCATCTTTTGGAATGTCACAATTGGTATCCGCCTCCACTATCTGTCCCTACTCATGGGTGGGCAATACACTGGATGATATTTTTACTAATGATACTAGGTTGTCCTATCAAAACAAAATTCCCATTGGTTAGTCTGATCATAGCACAGTAGCCATTTCCCTCTTATCCTCACCCGCAACCAGGAATAATAAAATACTTTTTTTCATATTACGATCATAAACATCCATGCCGTTTTAACCCCCAATAAGTCCACAGAGTTAAGTGCTACTGGCTGGCCCCAACTGACAACTCAAGGGATGTCAAGGCAAACAGCTCAAGTAATGCAAGTTTTATTCGTTTTCCCAACTCTCTCCCCTAAGATGGTAGAACAATATCTTCTTACAACAAACTCAGGATCACCTCTGAAAGCGTGCCCACCATCATTTCTTCTCTTGGAGGCCCGCACTATAGCCTATCCACTCTCCAAAGTAATGGATAAAGGGATCATATCAGGATTTTAACCCTGGAGGTGGAAGGAGGAGTTAGAAATTGGGATCTCCATTTGGCAAGGGTTTGCACCTTTGTACAAATAGGGACCCTTCTTCCTAGTCAGGATAAGGGAGTTACACTCCTAAAATAACCCCTGTTCACCTCCTTGGTAGCTTGGCAGAAGCGGTCAGACTTATCTTAGAGGCAGTATGTAAAGCATTTGCACATAACCAACGGTAATTCAGTGTAAGCTCTACAAAAGGACACCACACAAGTTTAGAAAAATATCCAATATTTTTATATACTTAAAACAAGACCAAACAATAAAAATCCACAATACAGTACTTAGATATCTTGATTTATCAAAATAACCTTGAAACACAGTCCCTTGATGTTGATAGCTTCGTCCGGGGCTATCACGGCGTCGTGATACATTAAATACAAGCAGTTCAGGCTGACCATGACATCGCGGGCCAGCTATGGTATCGGGAAGACCCGCAAACAGTACCTTTCAGAAATGCAGGGCGTCGGTGACCTCACTTTGAGCTTCCGAAAGCACGGCATCTGTAGGTGTTGGTTCCGGATGTCGGTGCAGGAGTCGTCCGGGCCCTCGAAGTCACCTGCGTTGCATCAAACTCCACTTTGGTGAAGTCAGGAGTGCTGTTGTTGGCAGGCATCAGGTGCTGCGGTACGAAGTGCAGCGGTGCGGTGTGCAGTACCCTCAGGTTGCAGTGCTAACAGTGGTTCAGTGGCGGCGTCAGATGGCATCATCGGTGAGACCAGGGTCGTGGTGTGAGATGAAGGTGGTGCTCGTCAAGGTGCTGGCAGGTCATGTGCAAGCAGTGGCGTCGTCGTTGCGGAAGTGCTGTTGTCGGCTGACGAACTGGAGTCGATGGCTCTGACATTGGTAGGCCAAGGCTGCAGTGCGGGATGAGGGTGGTGCGTCCGTAAACTTACGAGCAGTGCCCTCGAACTACGGTGCAAGCGGCGTCAATTCCAGCATGGAGAGGAGTCGTTGGGGATACAGAGGCGTTATCATGAAGCGAAGCGGTGCAGAGTGCGGTGCCCACAGGCCACAGTGTGAGCAGCGGCTCGGTGGCAGCATCAGCAGGCTTCGTCGGTGAGACCAGGGTCATGGTGCGGCATTTGCGTGGGCCCTCTGCGGTGCTGTCAGGACACAGAGTCGGCAGCGTCGTCATTGACGTCGTCAAGTTGCTTTTCTTCTGGTGCATCACAAAACACACAGGTCCCAGTGCTGAGGGCAGAAAAGCTTGAAGTCTTTGCTGTTCCTGAGACTTCTTGAACAGGGGGCAACCTCTACCTCAAGCCCTAGGAGAAACTCACAAAAGTAAATTGCAGAAAATTCAGTCCAGTCCTTTCACTGCCTAAGACAGAAGCAACCACTGCAGGCCAATACAGCAAAGCACACAGCAAGTGGTAGTTCCTCCTCACAGCTTTTCCAGCTCTTCTTCTTGGCAGTCTTCTTGATCCAAAAGAGTTCCAAAGTTCTGGGGTTTAGACCCCAATATTTATACCACCTAATCATTTGTCCTCTGTAGGCAGAGGGTCCTGCTGTCAGGATCAACCCGTTCGGGACGCTGTCCGCGCAATGCGTGGGGTCCTGAAGCCTGCTACGCTGAACTACAATCCCCATGGAGCAATGGGTGAAGTAGCGCGAGAAGGTAATACACAAACCCGGAAATATAAGGCAAACGCAATGAACAATCTGAGCCGATAATTCTGGTATGCTGGCGTTTGTTTTGAACTGTGGTGCATTTCGGAGAAACTGTGAGTAATCCCGTTAGGGTGTTTCCGGCTGGGAGCATTCTACGCTGAAGATTCAGCAAAACGGCTGTTTTGATCTTTGTGGTATTTCGGGAGAGACGGACACGGCTGTGTACGTCAATTTCTTCTCTCGGTAAGACTATTCCGGAGGTGAAGAGTTTAGTCCTCTAAGGTTGGAAAAAACGCGGCGGCGTTTTTTCTTCTGGATGCTTTCTTTGTCGGATAAATGACAGTAATCACTTTCAGTGTCAGAAAGGTTACGGAATGAACTGAGATTCGTAACGTGTCCCTGTGTGGCACAAGACTGTGTTGAAACAGAAGAACTGTTTAGCGTGTTACCTGCATTACCTCAAGTGACATTTTGTGTGTGCTAAACAGAAATACATTTCTTGGAAAAGAAAGGTGCAAATAACCTTCAACTCATTATCAGTTTCCTTTTCATGTTTGTTTTCGACAACTTGTTTGTGTTCTCTTTTCGAACTGCAGGAGAGGAAAACAAGGGGGGTACCTAATAAGAAAGAGTGGAACAAGATCACTTATAATCAAGCATTGATTATAACCACTGCTAGGACCCTTCATCTCTCCCTCCTGCATATAAAGCTTAGAATTTTCCTTTACAGGTAGGCTTAACGGTTGGGTGGGGGACTAGATAACTATTGACTCATAGAGTGCCCTTGTTGTAGTGGAAGAGTTAGGGAGGGGTGTGACACTAAATCCCTTGTTCTTTGTCATTGCAGATCTCCCTCCCCGCTGTCCCCTTCCTTTCCCGCGGTTTTGGAACCCTCCTGTTGGTCTGTGATCAGTGCTGGGTCACGGGTGGGTTGCGTGATCGCGTGTTTGGGACTTTCAGCACAGCCCCGAGGAGAGGTGTGTCAGACCTTGACAGAATTATCGGCCCAAGGAGACGGTCCTCCTCTTGGCTGTGTTGAAAGAAAATGGCCACTATGGATGACGTATTGGCTGCCCTTGCATTAGTCCAAACGGAACTGGCTGCCTCCAACCGAGAGGTCGCTGCTTCCCGTGCTGAAAACGTCCAGATTAAAGCCCGTTTAGATAGCTTACAGACAAACCCATTCAGTGCAGGGGCTAGTACTTCTACTCCTTCGTCTGTAGTGGTAGAAATGCCCACTCAGATTCCGTTAGCTCCCCCCGAGAGGTTTTTTGGGGATAACAAAAAGGTCCAGGTGTTTATGACTCAAGTACGCCTACACTTTATGTGCAAACCTAAGATGTTTACCACCAATCAAGCTCGAGTGGCCTTTTTGATTTCCTATTTGGGTGGGGAAGCAGCTCAGTGGGCAGTTCCCATAGTTAGAAGAGATGATCCCCTCTTGCATGATTGGGAGGAATTCCGGCAGGAGTTCGAGAAGACCTTTGACCGCAGGGCAGAAACATTTTCCGCAGATCGTGAACTGTTGGTATTGAAGCAAGGCACATCCGATCTAGTCACCTATTTGAACAACTTTCGTCGCCTGGTTGCAGAAACCGATTGGCCCGAGGCTAAACAATCCGCTTTATTTTATCAAGGATTGAATGACGAAATGAAGGATGTGTTGGCACACATTGATCCCCAACCCCGTACCTGTACGGCTCTCATTGAACTCGCACTTCGCTTGGACCACCGTATCAGAGAACGTAAAGGGGAACTACGGAAGAAAGAGCCGGTGGTGATGGTATATGAGCGAGGAGGGGGGAACAGTGAAAAATCCCCGTCCGCTCAAGAGGCAATGGAAATAGGAGCGGTTAGAGCGGCTTTGTCGTTCGGCGAGAAAGAATATCGTAGGAAGAATGGTTTATGTTTGTATTGCGGAAAAAAGGGGCACTACCTACGGGAGTGTCCTGTGAAGCCGAAATCGGGAAGGTTCAGGACAAACCAAACTGCAGCAAGCACTGTGGAAGAGAAATCGGGAAACTCCAAAGCTTGAGGATACATGGAGGGGAACCTTCAAGCCAAATCATTATCCCTTCAATTACGGCCTGTTGCGAACAAGACAAAAACCATGTATATCTGTCTATGCATCTGATAATGGACACCGGAGATCAAGAAGTAACAGCGATGGTGGATTCCGGCGCTACGGGGTGTTTCATGGATTATGCTGAAGCAGATAGGCTGGGCATCCCGCTCATTGAGAAGAAACACCCGGAACCCTTATATATGCGGTGGATGGCAGTGAGTTGATTGCAGGACCCATAAGATACCACACTCCGGAATATTGGTGCATTAGTAATGACTTACACCAGGAGAACATCTCCTTTAATATCATCCAGGCACCCCAGTATGGGATCATTCTAGGCCTTCCTTGGCTTCAAAAACATGAACCATCCATTCATTGGAAATCGCAAACCATCGAATTTATCTCTGATTATTGCAAAGATCACTGTTTGATCTCCATGGCTAGTCCTTCTCAGACCTAGGCAAGGGTTTTTAACGTCGCCACCGCTGCCGAGAAAGAGGTGCAGCTTCCATCGTGCTATGCTGAATACGCTGAGGTGTTCAGTGAAGAACGGGCAGAGACCCTTCCCCCTCATAGAACCTTTGATTGCCGCATTGACCTTGTCCCTGGAGCAGTGATTCCTAACGGCAGGCTATACGCTCTTACTGTTCCGGAAAACGAATACCTGAGGAAGTACCTTGACAAATACTTGGCCTTAGGGTATATACGCCCCTCTCGATCACCGGCATCATCGCCTTTATTCTTCGTCCCAAAAGCCAATGGGGACAAGAGGTGTTGCATCGATTATCGCGCATTAAACACCATCACGGTAAAGAACCAGTACCCTCTACCACTGATCCCGGTCTTACTGGAGCAGGTCAGAACAGCCAATATCTATACTAAGCTAGATCTGCGAGGAGCCTACCATCTGGTCCGCATAAGAAAAGGCGATGAATGGAAGACAGCATTCAAAACGCGGTATGGGCTGTTTGAGTATCTCGTGATGCCTTTCGGCTTGTGTAACGCCCCTGCCGCGTTTCAATATTTTCTAAATGAAGTATTGAGGGAATACCTGGACCTCTTCGTGGTCGTCTACATTGACGATATCCTCGTCTATTCCACCAGGACGAGTGAACAACAATCCCATGTGAAACAGGTACTGGGTGCCCTGATGAAACACCATCTCTACTGCAAGATTACAAAATGTGAATTCCACGTTACCACCGTCGAGTTTCTGGGAGTGATGCTTACTCCTTCAGGACAGGTCATGGCGGAAAGAAAAGTGCAAGCGATCAAAGAATGGCCTTGCCCGCGGAATGTAAAGGACATCCAATGTCTATTGGGGTTTGCTAACTTCTATAGGAGGTTTATCTGTGGATTTTCTGCGTTGGTATCCCCATTGACTCGTTTGACTAGGAAGACAGTACCGTTTCTTTGGAACTCAGATGCACAAAAAGCGTTTGATGGGTTGAAAGAGGCCTTCATCAGAGCTCCAGTTCTAAGACATGCCAACCCCTCCTTGCCCTTTATCGTTGAAGCGGATACATCTGAAGTCGCTTTGGGAGCGATTCTGTCACAAAGACAGGAAGAATCAGGCATGTTACATCCAATTGCCTATATGTCTAGGAAACTCAACCCTGCAGAAACCAACTATACAATAGCCGAAAAAGAGCTACTGGCGATAAAGGACGCATTTGTGGAATGGAGACATTGGCTATTAGGGGCAGTTCATCAGGTGACTGTCTATACAGATCATCGCAACCTGCAATTTATGAGATCGGCTCATCACCTGACACCCCGGCAGTTGCGCTGGATGCTCTTCTTTGAAGAATATCGTTTCATCGTCACCTTCAGACCAGGAAGCATGAATAAAAAAGCAGATGCTCTAACCAGGCAAGAACATCCGGTGTTACACTTGCAGACTCCAAAAAGATCCATTCTAGATCCATCCAAAGTGGTGTGTGTGACTCAGTCCAGTGATTTTGTGCAGTCCTTGCGTTCAGGGATCCAATCATGTACATGGAGAACCTGGCTTAGACATCACCCAGAATGGAGGTTGAGACAAGGTGTGGCAATGAAAGGGAAACAAGTGCTGGTGCCCACAAAGACGTTGCGACTCCAAGTGTTTAAATGGTGCCATGACATTCCAAGTGCAGGACACATGGGATATGTAAAAACGCTGGAAAAGGCGTTGAGACAATTCTGGTGGCCCTCCATTCGGCTGGACTTGAAGCGATGGGGTGAACAATGTTTGAATTGTGCCAGAATGAAATCGGATAGACAACAACCTCAAGGTCTCTTAATGCCTTTACCAACCCCCGAAACGCCCTGGGAAAGCATTTCTGTGGACTTCATTGTAGGTTTACTGAAGGATCAAGGAAAGACAGCCATCATTGTTGTAGTGGACTTCCTTACTAAGATGGGTCATTTCATCGCTTGCGACAAGGTACCTACTGCAGGTCAACTAGCTCATCTCCTGTTAACCCACATAGTTAGGTTGCATGGGCTTCCTACAGTGATAGTGTCAGACAGGGGGGCCCAATTCACTGCGGGGTTTTGGAAAGTGTGGTGTGCGGAGTTGAGGATTTCCTCCTCTTTATCTACCAGTTTCCATCCACAATCAGATGGCCAAACGGAGAGACTAAACCAGTCCCTGAAACAGTATCTTCGTTGTTATGTTCTCACTGACCCAGACTCTTGGGTGGATTGGTTGTGGGTGGCAGAATTGGCCTACAATAGCACATTGCACTCCTCCACAGGCCATTCCCCTTTCTTCAGCAATTATGGTCACCATCCTAGGGTTACTCCTTTGATTCTCCCTAGACCCACCGTTCGACTTCCAGAGGTTAAGGCTCGATTGTTGCGCATTCGCCGTGTTCTCTTGGCGATGCGTAAAAATCTGATTCAGGCCAAGAGTAGATACAAGGCTCAGGCTGATAAACACCGTAGGCCGAGCCCTGTATATAAGTGTGGGGATAGGGTGTGGTTATCCACTAAGCACATCAAGTTTCGTAGGTTTAGTGTGTTTAACCCTAAGTTCATCGGACCATATAAGGTGGTGAGAATGGTGAATCCTGTGGCGGTGAGGTTGCGGTTGCCTGCCCATTTGCACATTCACCCTGTGTTTCATGTGTCCCTGCTGAAGCCTTCTCGTAGTCCTGTGCATCGCCCTCCTGTGCCTGTGTGGGTGCAGAATGAGTCGGAGTATGAGGTGTCACGTGTGTTGGACTCCAGGTGGGTGCGGGGGGAGGCTCCAATACTTGCTGTCCTGGAAGGGGTACGGGCCTGAAGAGAATTCCTGGGAACCTGCGAGGTCGGTACATGCTCCTAGGTTGGTGTCTTGTTTTCATCGCCGTCATCCGGATAAGCCTGCCCCGGGCCAGCGTCCCTTGTAAAAGGGGGGGTGTACTGTCAGGATCAACCCGTTCGGGACGCTGTCCGCGCAATGCGTGGGGTCCTGAAGCCTGCTACGCTGAACTACAATCCCCATGGAGCAATGGGTGAAGTAGCGCGAGAAGGTAATACACAAACCCGGAAATATAAGGCAAACGCAATGAACAATCTGAGCCGATAATTCTGGTATGCTGGCGTTTGTTTTGAACTGTGGTGCATTTCGGAGAAACTGTGAGTAATCCCGTTAGGGTGTTTCCGGCTGGGAGCATTCTACGCTGAAGATTCAGCAAAACGGCTGTTTTGATCTTTGTGGTATTTCGGGAGAGACGGACACGGCTGTGTACGTCAATTTCTTCTCTCGGTAAGACTATTCCGGAGGTGAAGAGTTTAGTCCTCTAAGGTTGGAAAAAACGCAGCGGCGTTTTTTCTTCTGGATGCTTTCTTTGTCGGATAAATGACAGTAATCACTTTCAGTGTCAGAAAGGTTACGGAATGAACTGAGATTCGTAACGTGTCCCTATGTGGCACAAGACTGTGTTGAAACAGAAGAACTGTTTAGCGTGTTACCTGCATTACCTCAAGTGACATTTTGTGTGTGCTAAACAGAAATACATTTCTTGGAAAAGAAAGGTGCAAATAACCTTCAACTCATTATCAGTTTCCTTTTCATGTTTGTTTTCGACAACTTGTTTGTGTTCTCTTTTCGAACTGCAGGAGAGGAAAACAAGGGGGGTACCTAATAAGAAAGAGTGGAACAAGATCACTTATAATCAAGCATTGATTATAACCACTGCTAGGACCCTTCATCTCTCCCTCCTGCATATAAAGCCTTAGAATTTTCCTTTACAGGTAGGCTTAACGGTTGGGTGGGGGACTAGATAACTATTGACTCATAGAGTGCCCTTGTTGTAGTGGAAGAGTTAGGGAGGGGTGTGACACTAAATCCCTTGTTCTTTGTCATTGCAGATCTCCCTCCCCGCTGTCCCCTTCCTTTCCCGCGGTTTCGGAACCCTCCTGTTGGTCTGTGATCAGTGCTGGGTCACGGGTGGGTTGCGTGATCGCGTGTTTGGGACTTTCAGCACAGCCCCGAGGAGAGGTGTGTCGGACCTTGACACCTGCACCTAGCCCAAACCAGTTCTGGTAAGTCTTGAAGCACTTTGTTTCCAAAACTCCCGCTTTTCCTTTGACAGTGTAGGCCAGATACTTCAGACGCGCCACAGGAGGTGGAGCCAGCATTGTGGAAGGCAAGCACAGCCCTATTGAGGTCGCAGTTGCTCCGGCCCGCCACACTACATGTAGATGGGTCTATTCAACCCTGTGCTGACTCACCCTGTCTCCTGGAGCCACCCCAGCCCCTGTCACTCACAAACTAGACATGCAATACACAACCTAGCAAAGGCAAGCTGGATGGTTAGGCAAGAAAATACTTACTTTCTAAAAGTGGTATTTTCAAACACAGAATGTTAAAAATAACTTCACTAGAAGAAGTATATTATCATTCTGAGTTCAGGCATACTAAATTAAATGTTCAACCATGTTCCCTGGGTCAGTTAGGTTTATAAGATGTTATAATCAAACTGCCCATTCTGGCCTAAGGGAACAGTTAGCCTTGCAATAGTGAAAAACAAGATTGGCAATAATTCAATATCAGGACATGCTACACCTTCCAGGGCATGACATGCAGTTAGTGTGGCTTGCAAAGTCGTCTCAGGGTGGGATTTTTTGACACAGTCGTGTCTATCCAAGTTTCATCATTGACAACAGACAGCAAACCATATTTTGTCCATGACACTACAGGTTGCTCATGTGAAAAACGTGGCAACTACCTGGTCACGGACTTGCATGCTCTGACGTTGGTTATGTGCAATGGCCCGGTTTCCCAGATTCAGAACTAGCCGAGGTTCCAGAGGTTTGTGTAAGCTATGTGTTAAAGCAATTTTGTGCAAAACACAACAGGCTAATATGATCTTGCGCACAAGTTCTGGGGAGTACAGCAGCACACCCCCTGTACGGCCGAGACATCTGAATCGCGACTTCAACAGACCAAAAGTGAGCTCAATGATGGCTCAAGTCCTTATGTGTGCCCTATTGTACAGTGTTTGCACGCCTGTAAGGGGTGAGGAGATGTGGGGAGAGTGCATACCCAGTGTTGCCTGACGAGGGAAGAAAGAGCAGTTGTTTAAATTTCCCTCTTTGACTTGCACAGAACATGGTCTATACTTAGTACATGCAGTGTCTGTTGGGTCATGATTCTTATTGTACAATGGTTAATATTGGGGGCATTCAGACATTTCAATGACACATATCACTCATTTTTTGTGCTTGGTACTTACCCAGTAGCCACATGTTGCCAAATTCTCCAGCAACCATCCGCCGGGCAAGAGGTGACATTCGGAATATGAAGCTGTCATGGGTACTGCCTGGGAACACTGCATGCACATTGATGAACCTCCCACTGGCATCACAGACAGCTTGTACATTGATGGAATACCATCTGTGTCTGTTGCAGAAGATGTGTGCAATGCGGCGGGGTGGCTGAAGGGCCGCATGGGTGCAATAAATTTCACCCTGCACACATGGGAATTGTGCAAGGAGAGAGAAATCTCTTGCTGCCCTTTTCTCATGGCCAGTGTATGTGGCATTTGTATGTGGTTGGGGGCTCTAGCAGTGACACATCTCAGTAACTGATGCAGGCACTGCGATTGGCTCGCCTGGGAAATGCACTCATGGTCACTGGAGACCCTTTGGAAAGACCCGGTGGCAGAGAAATGGAGAGCAGAAAGGATCTTGAGATATGCTGGTATTGCATGTGAGCAGCGGGTCGCAGAGTCAAGTTCCTGCTCCCACTCACATACCATATCCAAGATGACTTCTGCAGGGAAATGGTACCTGGCCCTTACATCTTGGCTGGACATTCCAAATAGGTTGATCTTCTGTCTGAAGATCCTCTCTGCTCTCCTCCTCCTCCTCAAGTAGTTTTGTCGCAAGGCAAGGGGCAGTGCTACAGACATATTCAGTGCCATCTTGAAAGGGCTTGTTTGTGTCTGCTCTGCATTTATACATTTAGCAGGGCTAGGATTGGCTGCAGTGTGTCAGCTGATCCATGGTGGGGGTGGGAGGCACTTGGACAGGTGTTTACCCTAGGCTAACATGACAAACTTCCAAAAATAGTATCTTCCGGCCCAGAATCGTAAATTCCGGCTTTAATTCGGAAATTCCCATGCAGAGCCGTAAATTCCGGCCTGGAATCGTAAATTCCACCGCAGAACCGTAAATTCCGGCCAGGAGGTGGAAATTATGGCCCGGGTGCGGACGTAAAGTGAGTAGGCATAAGTCTATTCTGTGAATACCAAAAGGAGTAAGTTAATTCTGTGAATAACGAAAGTAGTAAGTTCATTCTGTGAATGCCAAAAGTAGTAAGTGCACTCTGTGAATACCAAATAGTAGTAAGTTTAGGATTTAGTCTTAAGTTCATTTTGTGTAGATCCTATAGATTTGACGTGGGACTTATGTCGACTAGGTCTCTATTGAATATACTAAACTTAATTGTGTGTGTGCCAGTTAACTCATAGTCTAGAAACTTTCTTGAATACACAAGAAGGGATTAGTTTCTGACAACCTCATAAAAATGAAAACTTTTTTTCCCAAGAATAAGAAATGTATCTCCCAGAGTCGCAGAAACAATAGATAGGTATTTCACTCAGTCAATTGTGCGTGCTTCGTTTCTACAGAGTTGCAGAGAAATAGTGAGATGGGTGTTTTTATTAAAAAGGGTTTATTGAACAGTCTTCTTTCTCATGCAAGAGAGGTGAACTGCTACAATCGTTATGTAGACTGCAAAATATAATGCGTACAGCGTAAATAGTAATATGAAATAATACGGTAATAGCATTGTATGGTTTCTAAGCCATAGAAAAATACATACATAAATAACATAGACTAAAATACTCAACTGGTGCTTCTAAAAATACGCCTACCCCAATGTACCTAACCTAAGTCTAGTACGAGGGAAGAAGTAAGTATTGTGTAGCATAGGTTTAGTTGTTTTTGCCCAGAATCTACCAAAGGTTTCTCTAGTATCTAATCAGCTCCATACCTTTGTTTAGAATGAAGGAGGTCTGGTATCTCTGTCTCTGGACTTGATTTCCCAACACCCCACAAAGGGAGCTTGGAAACACTGGAGCTGGATTCTCAGCATGAAAAGGGCAGCGTCTTAATCAGTGCGTCAGCTGGAGAGTCGGCTTCCTTCGGCACTTGCTGTAGCAAGCTGCCAAGGGCAAGTAGGTAGTCGAACTGCTCCGAACCACCGTTGTTTGCCATAGCAATTGAAGGCATATTTATACCTTGAAGGTGTTTAGGAATGCCATAGCTTGACATAAAGTCGGGCATATGAACATCAGGAAAGAACCCCTAGGGAATAGTTGTTCTTTGTAAAGTAACTGAGTTCTTGGACAAATCAATATTCAAGCAAGGGGAAGTCCCTGACTGCTTAAGCTGGTTTTCCAAGAAGTCGTTGTGGTGTTTGGTACGGGTGGAAGTAGCCATGCCTGTTTTTGGGTAGCATGGGCTATGCCTAAATAAGGGTTTGATTTTGATTCCTATATAAGGGCAATGTGAATTGTACCTATATGAGGGCATGAATCGTGAAAATTCACTCGGAGATCAAAACTCCACATAACACCAGTGAGTAACACCTGGGGTCAGAGATAACAGAGGGGCGAACTGTCCCAACAACTGGCTACAGTCCCCCTTCTGCTCTGGGGTCAGTGTAGGGGAGAGGATCACACCTTCTACTGACCCATCATCCTCCTTGATAGACAAGAGGTCAGGGAGATGCTCACTCTCCTCTTCCAACCCATCATCTGTCACCAAGAGCATGTTCACTTCGGACCTCTCGAAGTGGGGCTTGAGGCGGTTCACGTGGAGTCCACAAATATGCTGGACAGGTGACATCACTTTTGCGCTCCACCACCTCAAATGGTCCAGGCACAAGGTTCCACTGGGGCAATGACCCACACTTTTTTGTCCAGGTTGAAATTCGACCAGAGTGGCATTCTAGTCATATCACTTCTTCATTTCTTACTGGCTTGCTTCTTGGTTTGCCTGAGCGAGTTTCCTGAAGGGGCAGTTTGGTTTCTAAAGTCCAGCATGTAACTAAACACATCCTGGGGAGTTTTCCCGGTAGCCTTCCTTCACCAAACTCAGAGGTCCTCTGATAGGGTGGCCATACATGGACTGAACCCAAGAGACTTCTGAGGCACCTCCCTGTATGCAAAAAGAAGGCATGGCAAGAGGACGTCCCATTTAGGCATCATGGGTTCAGTTAAGCCCTTGATCATTCCCTTCAAAGTCTGGTTAAATTTCTCCACCAGACCGTTACCTTGTGGGTGGTGAGGAGTGATGAACTTGTAGGTTACACCAAACTTCTTCCACAGAAATGTCATATACTTGGATATGAAATCGGTCTCCCCTGTCAGAAACCACCTCTCTGGGGAACCCCATGTGGAAAAAGATACTCATTAACCCCTTGCCTGCAACCGACGCCATTGTTGTCCTGAGAAGGATGGCCTCCGGGTACTGGGTGGCATGGTCCACTAAGACCAGGATATACCTGTTGCCCTCAGCTGTCTTGGGATCCAGTGGCCCTGAAATATCCATATCTACCCTTTCAAAGGGTGTTCCAACAACAGGAAAAGGTTGGAGAGGAGCTTTGACCTTCCTCACACTCTTGCCACTTGCCTGACAAGTTTGGCAAGACCTGCAGTGTCCATCTGACTGCCTTCGCATTTGGGACCAAAAGAAGTAGGTGGCAAGCCTGTCAAAGGTCTTGTCCTGCCCCAAAAGTCCTACTAAAGGCACATCATAAGCTTTACCCAGTAGGAAGGTCCTGAAGCGCTGGGGTACCATCAGCACACGGGCTGACCCAGGCTCAGCAACCTTAGGCTCACTATACAGGAGACTATTCTCCCAGTAGATCAGATGTGATCTGGACTGATCACCAGCTGCCTGGTCTACAGCCTGCCATCACAGACCTTCCAGAGAAGGGCACTCTTTCTGCTCCTTGCCGAATTCCTCCCTGGTTGGACCCCCTTCTTGCTTCAAATGGGTCAGCTCAGAGATGTCCCCCAGCTTGGCTACTTGTTACCCTGTAGGCACCGGGGCGTCCCCCTCAAGGTCAGCCTCCTCCTGGTCCATGGGAACTTCAGGGGCCAGTTTCCTGCACCCCCTGCCCTTTCTCTTGGCATGGACATCAGCCACTGTTCCAGGCTCCAAATCCTCTTGATCACCTTTTCTGGCTGCCATTTGACCGAGTAGACACACATGCCCACTCTGGCAACCCAAGCTTCTCCCAGTGAGACCTGAGCTCAACATCCTTCCATAAGGACTGCTCCAGGTTGTTCCATAGCAGACAATCTACAGGCATGGTAGAGCTTACAACCACCCTCAAGGGACCTGAGACCCCCATTCAAAGGGAACCTGCGCCACCATACACTGGCACTCTGATTTGTCCAAAGCAACTACTTGGTGGAATGCCCCTGGGACTACCTGCTTCTCAGAGACCAGGTGACACCAAACAGAGGTCACACTGGCTCTAGTATCACTGAGAGGTTCTACCCTTTTCCCATTGATGGTCAACCAGGCGCTGTATTTCTTTGTGTTTGGATACACCTGGTTTCCTGGGACCATCTCACTGTCCCCTATTGAGACTGCAGGATACCCACCCTCCTGTGGGTACCCCTCCTTCCCAAGCGCTACACTAGCCAACACTTTGGTCTGGCCACCGGTGGGTGGCTGCATCCCCTTTGGGCACCGGGGGTCCCCTTCACACGAACCACCTGGTCACATGAAAAACACTTGCGGGGAATAGTGTCAGCAAGCTTTCCTGTAGAGACCGCTTTCTTCTTACCTCCTGGGGGATGGGAACCTTTACCCTAGGCATTAATTTGGGACCCTTTAGAGAACTCCTGTGCTTTACCCTTGTCCCCCCACTTTTCTACTGGGGACCCTGCCCACCTTAGGCTGAGTCTTCCCCAAACGCTTTCTTGTGGACCCTGGTACTCACCCAGTGGTCCGCCTCTATAGCAAGCTTCCTGGGGTCAGTTAGCTTACTATCATCTAGGTGCTGACGCATATCTACAAAACATAAACTAGACAAGTGCTCCCATGCAAGCAAATTGTAGATTCCCTGAAAATATGTTACATTACTGTCTTCACCCAGCCATCCAATGACCTGCAAAACATACCCATACATTCCAAGCAAGTGTTGGCCTCAGACTTTTTACTGGAACTCAACAAATCCCTGTACTTCTCAGGAGTGCGACCATACCTAATGAGAAAGGCCTGCTTCCTATCAGCATAGGTAAGGTTAGGCCCCTTACCCAAAGCTGTCAAAGTATCTCTGGCTTCCTCTGGAAACAGAGGCCTCAATCCTGCTCCCCAATTCTTCTTATGGACCCCATTCATGTGTATCAATGCATTGTAACCCTAAAACCATTTCTCTATGTCATCCCCCCTTTTGAACTCTCTGCCCACATTCTTGGGGATGTGTATGATTCTGTCTGCCTGTCCTGATGAATTCCTGCCACTATCTGATCTGGATCTACTCCTTTGATCCAGCTCCTTCATTCTTATCTCATAATCCAACATCATTCTTTTCTCTTCCATGGCTAGCTTGAGCTTCTCTAGTCTCTTAGTCGCTACCTTCCTTGCATCCCGCCTGTCCTCCAGCTCCTCTGGGGACAAGCTAAAAATGCCTTCTCCGAAAAGCACATCCATCCTAGAATTAGGCTCCTCCGCCTCTCCACTGAGACCACCAGACTGCTTGCTGGCATGTCTGGCTGCTACCCAGGCCCTGAGCGCCTTTTGTAGCTCGTCCTTCCTAGTGAGGCCTCTGACTTTGACTTTTGGATTTTTGCAAATTGATTTCAATTCTTTCACATTGTAGACTTACAACTTATCCTCCTCAAAGGCAATTTACAGGGATGCAACCGATGATGCTCTTGATTCAGGCATGATGAAGTAGCAAGTATAAACTGGCAATGTTAGGTATGGAGGTCTTCAGTTGACAAGGGTATGCACCTTTGTCCAAATAGAGACCCTTCTTCCTAGTCAGGATAAGGGAGTAACACTCCTAAAATAACCCCGGCTCACCCCCTTGGTAGCTTGGCATGAGCAGTGAGGCTTATCTTAGAGGCAGTGTGTAAAGCAGTTGCACATAACCAACGTTAATACAGTGTAGGCACTACAAAAGGACACCACACCAGTTTAGAAAATTATCCAATATTTTTATATACTTAAAACAAGACCAAAACAATAAACACAATACAGTACTTAGAAATCTTCTGTTATCAAAGTCACGCGTGTTGCAGATCAAACTCCTTTTTGGTGAAGGCAGGAGCGCTGGTGTCGGGTGCTGCAGTGCAAAGTGCAGTGGTGCGGTGTGTGGTGCCCTCAGTTTGCGGTGCGAACTGCGGCTCCGTGGCAGCGTCAGATGGAGTCATCAGTGAGACCAGGGTCGCGGTGTGAGATGAAGGCAGTGCTCGTCACGGTGCTGGCAGGTCATGGTACAAGCAGCGGTGTCGTCGTTGCAGAAGCGCTGTCGTCGGCTGACTGGAGTCGATGGCACCAGGGTCAGTTGGCCAAGGCTGAGGTGTGGCATGATGGCGTGCGTAATTTAAGCTTATGAGCAGTGCCCTCGACCCACGGTGCAAGCCGCGGTGTCGATTCCGGCATGGATCGTCATCGTCGGGGATACCAAGGCATCGTCATGAAGCGAGGCAGTGTGGAGTGTGGTGCCCAAAGTTCGTGGTGCAAGCTGCAGGCTCGATTGCAGTGTCAGCAAGTGTCTTCGATGAGACCAAGGTCGTTGTTGCGGGGGAGCCCTCTACGGTGCCGTCAAGACATGGAATCGGCAGTGGCGTCGATTTTCTTCTGTTGCAGCACAAAACAAACAGTTCCCAGTGCTGAGGGCAAAAGAGCTTGACGTCTTTGCTGTTCCTGAGACTTCTTGAACTGGTGGCAAGCTCTACCTCAAGCCCTTGAAGAAACTCACAAAAGTAGATTGCAGAAAGTGCAGTCCAGTCCTTTCACTGCCCAAGACTGAAGCAGCCACTGCAGGCCAACACACCAGCGCACACAGCAGTGGTAGTGCCTCCTCACAGCTTCTCCAGCTCTTCTTCTTCACAGTCTTCTTGATCCAAGAGTTCTACATTTCTAGGGTTTTTGCCCTAATATTTATACCACCAAATCCTTTGTCCTCTGTAGGCAGAGGGTCCTGTATCTAGCTCAAACCAGTTCTGGTCGGTCTTGGAGCACTTTCTTTACAAGACTCATGCTTTTACTTTGACAGTGTAGGCCAGGCACATCAGGCGCACCACAGGAGGTGTAGCCAACATTATGGAAGGCAGGCACAACCCTATTCAGGTCCCAGGTGCTCCCCCTCCCACCACTCTACATGTAGATGGGTATATTCAGCCCTGTGTTGACTCACCCTGTCTCCTGGAGCCACCCCAGCCCCTGTCACTCACAAACCAGACATGCAATACACAACCTAGCAGAGACAGCTGGTGTTGCATAATCACGCCAGACTCTCCTGTTGTGTTTCCTTCTTGACGCCGCTAACTCCCAGCTCCCTTGTGAACTAGCTACTCAACAAGGATTATAGAACACTTGCTAAATCTCTAGTCACCAAGGGAAAGGGGAAGTGGATTGAGAAACAAACAAGAAAAAACAACACTGGTCTGTCTTCGTCCAGTCGCAGTTTCTCGTTCAAGTGTTCAGGGCTGGTGACGGCTTGATAGCTTTTACGTGACTCTGGAGTTATACAAACATACAATCAGCTTCTAGAATTCTCCTTAAATCTAGTCTATAGATATGAACATATTCAAGAGTTTAACCAACCGTGAAAAGAACCAGCCCTTGTGTACACTTCACTGGGTTCTGAGATTTGAAGGTTATCTTTACTCTTGATTACCTTTTTAAAAAAAAGTTATGGACATGAATAAGAATTCTCAAAGAGTGCCTATTCTTTCCAAGAATTCACAACTTGGTTAATGAGATTAGTTTTGTGAATAGAACGTGCACACCAGGCACATACCTTGAAAACCCAGTTGCCAGGCAGGAAGAGGGATTCTGTAAATAAATAAAAAGAAAGAAACAACCAAGCATCCTGGTCTAATCTTTACAATTGTAGAAATTCTTGAGGATCAACTTATTAGACTCATAAGCTGATTATGTGCTCGATTAAACCTTAGCCCTAAAACAAACTCTAATTTGAATTGCCTTAGGCTTGTTTGTATACAAATACTTCGTAGACTGTGAATCACCCTTTAGTCTTTTTGCGATACTATTGTTTCGATTAGCGCAATGTTCTTAGTTCACACAAAGTACATAGTCTTTGAATTAGCACAATGTTCTTTACACACTCGAGTAAATAGTCTTTGTGAAAATAACAAGTAACGTTGTAGTCTTTAAATTAAACATGAAACGCGGCTTCGAAAATTGTTTCAAGTTGCTTAGCAACCGCTAATTCTTACTGTCCTTCCTTTGTTTTAGAGGCGATGTCCTGGTTCCTGTGGGAGTGTTTGATGATGCGTCCACCGGAAGTCCGGAAGTCCAAGATGAAGTTCGCCGACGCCAGGAAGCCTCGCAGAGTCGAATGGAGGAGCTCGGACCGGAGCTCCAGGTGGGGAGACGGGACCGGGAGGAGGGGACAGGGACGGGGGTTCTTCAAAGGAAGAAGAGTCGAGGTTTCTTGGAGGGAAATCAGTTTACCAGGAGGGAGACAGGGATCTTGATTGCCGGCAGGAGCGCTTGACATGAAATTCAAAGAGACGAAGCACCGTCTTGCACGAGGGTTCCCTTTTTATATGTTCGGCAGGCTCACAGTTTGGAAATTAGCATATTGCTCACGCGGAGCGCCAAGCAGGTGTTGTGGTTCCAGAACTCAGGGGAATGATCACTTCGAAGAAACCACACAAGCATTGGTATCAACAAATACAAGGGCACAACATTATGATATTAGCATACACCAAACAAGCATTGGTAAACTAACTTTTATAGTGAACAATGTGCCATGTACAGACAGCATAACCTTAAGTAACAAGCATTGGCAATTTAACTGCTATCTGCAGCACAATCTTAGAAAACAAGCATTGATACTTTAACTGACTCTAGCACGAGCTCTAGTTCCTCTAACAGCTGGATGGTTAGGCAAGAAAATACCTACTCTCTAAAAGTGGTATTTTCAAACACAGAATGTTAAAAACAACTTCACTAAAATATGTATTTTATCATTCCGAGTTTGGGCATACTAAATTCATTTTTCCACCATGTTCTCTAGGTCAGTTAGGATTATATGATGTTATAATCAAACTGCCCATTCTGGACTATGGGAACAGGTAGTCTTCCAATAGTGAAAAATGAAATTGGCTGTAATTAAGCATGGGCGAATTTTGCGAATCTCGCGTTCGCGAATTTTGCGGATTTGCGAACTCGCAATCCGCAAAATCCGCGAATTCTCGCGAATTTGCGGATTTTTTTTTGTGTGTTTGCGCGGGTTTCTGCCAGTTCGCGAGGGTTTTGTACAATGTCGCAAATTGCAAGCTTACCTGTCGGGTCGCAAGTTTCGCGAACTTGTTGTTTCTACGTGTCCAGCCTGTTTGGGACACTCTTCTTCATCACTGCCACTCTCTGACTACTCATGCCACCCTCTGGCCCACCCATGCCACCCTCTGTTTCATCACAGCACCCTCTGGTTGTCCAGTCAGTGTACATTATTGTGGCAACGCAAGCACACCTTCCCTGCCTCAAGTGACCTGAATTAATTTGGGGCTGATTAATGTGTCACAGAATATTTTTTTAGCTGGCACCTGCTTCCTTAGTGCTTCCTGATTAGTGATCTTTTGCACTTGCTAAGTGCTTTCATTTTTGCAAAATTAGTTACAACACCTGCCCTGGCCCAACTGACAATAATGAATTAGGGGCTGATTAATGGATTTGAACTTCCAGCCTGGCTCCTGCTTGTCTCCCTTAGCTGTAATTCAGGACCTTTGTGGCATATGTGTAACTATTCTGAGGTTCAGAGCAGGGTCACATCATAGTTTCAACTGGCAACTGAACTCTGGAGGGGCCCCTCAGGAAGCACTACAGAAAATGGCTACTAATGATGAGCCTGAACTTTTGAACCTGGTAAGTAGTTTCAGTTTTGCTAAGATCGTATTTCTGCAATTTTGCACTTATTCGCGGGGCGCGAACTCACGCGAACAGTGCGAACAGTGCGAGCAAAATCCGCTGCTCGCGGATTTGCGGATTTTGCGGGAGATTCGCAAATCTCGCGGATTGCGAATTTACCGAAAATCCGCAAAATCCGCGAGCAAAACAGATTTTCCGCCCATGCTTAGCTGTAATTCACTCTCAGGACATGCCACACACACCAGGGCATGTCCTACCTGTCACATACAATGCAGGGGTACCTTGGGCCTACCTTAGGGTGACTAACATGTAGAAAAGGGAAGGTTTAAGGACTGGCAAGTGGGTGCACTTGCCAAGTCGACATGGCAGTTCCAGACTGCATACAGACTCAGCAACGGCAGGCCAGGCTGTTTGCGTGGGTGGCTCAATCCAGTGCTGCAGCCCACCAACAGCTTTGGATTTATGGGCCCTGGCATGCGCAGTGCAATTTACTAGGGACTGGCACATAAATCAATTAGCTCAATCATGGAAACACCAATCCATAACACATTTTACTACCGGAGCACTTGCACCTTACCACAGGTCAGCAGTGAGACAAGTGTGCAGAATCATTACACCAGGAAAAACAGAGTAGCAACCGGGAGGTCAGAAAGCAAAAACTCAGGGGAAACACACCAACAGAGATGTCAAGTCTAACAGGAGGCAATTATTAGGCCCCTACTGAAGAAACCAGATCTGGATGGTACAGACTGCAAAAATAATCGCCCGATCTCTCTGCTCCCTGTTCCTGCAAAGATTCTTGAGAAGCCTCTTAATATCCATCTGATGGAAACTGCTGAAGAGCATCATTGGCTCAATGACTCCCAGTTCCACTTTAGGAAACATCAGGGGACAGACACTGCAGTGATCTTAGCCAATTACTACATTAAGCAGTTAGTGGATGAAGGACAGGGTGTGGCACTGATAAGTACAGGCCTCAGCAAGGCCTGTTAGTGCAAAGGGTTTGCCCTTCTGTGCACAAAGTCCTTAGACTGGTCAGATCGGAAAGGAAGGAAGAAAGCCTCGAGATACCATGACTAAAGACGCCGCTGGTAGTGATCACGTCCCCAGCAAGGTTCCAATTCCTCGTCACGACCAGTCCTTCGAGCATCCGAGTCGCCGATGAGCCCCACGTGTCGGGCGCCAATTGATAAGTACAGGCCTAAGCAAGGCCTGTTAGTGCAAAGGGTTTGCACTTCTGTGCACAAAGTCCTTAGACTATAGGAAGAAATTGACACGGAAACTGAAAATACATAAAAACATAGTTTAATAAACCTTTAAAGGTGGTCCTACAACCTAAACAACACTGTACAGCATTGTACAGGGTACCACAAAGAACTCAAGCACATAACCCCCTTTTATACACAAAGAAAGGGTTCATAAGTAGCCGGATACAACTCAGAGCATAATTTACGACCATATATGGATATTTCTGAACATGATCAATACATGGGTGGAGTTAACGGTTCTTGAGACCCGCGAAAAGCACATTCCTATCTACGCTGATCAAAGACAGATGTGATTCTTACTGAGCATGCGCTAGACGCACAAAGGGCTAATTATAGACTGTTGCTGGGCAAATCTTAAGGGCGGTTAGCGAAGAGGTAGGACTCGTCTCATGGCGGGCACATGGCAATATGTAACATACAAAATAGCGAACATAAAAACAAGATGGAGTCTGAACATTTACGGGATATGAGCGGTAAAATGTAACATATGAGTTACGATATCATGTCTTTAGCTAATGCTTAATTTATCGCTGTTTTATTTACAACAGCACTGATACCTCGTATCTATCAGCGGCATTTGATACCAACTCGTCTGTGGTGCTGTTGAATCATCTTCAGGGCCTGGGTATCTCTCACCAAGCCCTATCCCTTCTGTCGTCATTCCTTAAGGGAAGATCTCAAAAGCCTTAAGTGAAGACGACACCATGGACCTTCTCTAACTGAGTGGATGACTGAGACCCCTTTCTCTCAAGGCGTCTCCGTGTGTTTAGGAAATTAAAGATCATGTGGTTAGTGCTAGCCCCACCAGCAGCTATGTGCAAGCAACCTTGAATTCTTGATGTACTTCGCTAACAGTGTTAGTTGCCATACAACACAGATGTCTTCACTATACAGACCTAAACGTCAACTATCTGACCCATTTTCTTTGTCATTTGTGTTTTAGGAAAAGTTAATTGTATAGTCAATGATGTTATTCCTTTCCAATATGTGAAGTGGGTTATGGCAAAAGTATTCATGATAGAAAAATAATGACAAACAACAAATGGAGGAGTACCCCCAGGAGGCGCCTCAGTGCCTCCGTCTAGGATATATAGAGGTGCACACAATGCTAAAGAGGACAAATTTATACTTTGTTAGAAGACCCCTCACTAACCAACCTAGTTGGTGACATGTTTCATCATCGGGGTCCCGCCCGTATAGCCGAGTGCCAACAGGGTGTGCTGCGACACCTGACTACAGTGGAGCGGGTTTGTTTTGGGATTTTATATGTGAAAGTGAAAAGGTTTTAGGTGATTATAAAAGTTGTCAAATAAACTACTCACTGACAGGACTTTATTCCGGAGTGATTGGGCAACAATAAAAATTATTAGTTGGACACCTTGCCAGATTAGGTGGGCCTGTGGTGTCACGAGTAGTGTTGTAAGATAAAATTGGTCCACATGTTTCAACCACTTATGTTAGTGTAGGGTTTTCGTCAGGACCAGTGATGGTAGCCATTGAGCACCACCCTACTTAAAAAAAGATACATTGAGATTTCACGCTAATCATGAGAGTGGCGTCTCTATTTATTTTATAGTAAGTTCATCCAGAGACTGTTTATTTGGGGGGGGGGGGACAAAAGGAAATTCAAATTAAGATGTAGGAATACAACAGTTCTGTTTGAAAGAAGAGCCCAAATTTGCCAATTGGACAATATTATGAAACAAGCATTGACAAAGCCACCAGATTTGATGTTTGGATGATGCTTGCTTCTAAATAACATGCAAAAGTTACATAATTAATAGGAACATTATTAACATAATTTGGATGTCATTGGCACATAAATGCCAGCATTTCAGAAAAGATAAAAGCAAGATCTAGAAAAAAAAATCAAGGGTATAAAATGTTCTGTTTTACTGAAGTGAAGGGGTTTTAAGGAGGAGACATCTAAATTAAAGCCATGTTTCACTTAACCCACCTTAATTGGCAAGGTTGGCATAATGGTGGAACTAGTTGTTCTTGGCATATTTATACTAAAGATGCACCGCTCTGTATTAATTTCATGATCTTCTGTTCAGAATTCACCAAGGATATATTTGCAATGCTCTCAAAATATAGGGTGAAATATAGGGAAAATGTAATACAGCTTGTGTTTATCTAACGAAAGTACTGTAGATCAGTGTGGGATGAACATGTTAATAGTACCTTCTTTTGGTTCATCTTCCATACATAATCAGAGTTCAAATACAGCACAGGAAAAAAAAGGCTTTAGATTTGATGAATTGTATTCACTGGTACTAAGTCTCGACGAACTCCAGCAAAACATCTCATGCAGATGATACGTCATTCTACAGAGGAAGCATAGCGTTGATAAGACTTTACAGACATAAAAAGTAAGAACTGCTTGTCAACCAAACTGACACTTTTTGTCAGAAGGCTCACCTTCTTGAGGGCCAACCTTCTGATATGATATTTTCTCCTCTTCGTAGCCGCCAAATGTTAATTTGAAGAAACAATCCTCTGCTGTGGGTGTTTGATTCTTAAAATCTAAATACTGGGTAGCAACAGCATAGCGGAAGCATGAACAGGGAAGTGAATTCACATGTTGGTCCTTTATCTGCACCTGGCTACACCCTAGTAACTTCATTCCACATACACATATTGAGAACTACCTATACCCTACTATGTTTACTGCAACTAAATCTTAGTACCAAAAGCCTATTTAGTCCCTGGAAAATCAAAATGCCCCCTCACCAATACTGCTGCACATTTGTCTTCTTATTTGTTTTGCTGTCACACTTGCTTATCTACAGTGTACCCTTTTATGAGTTATTTTGAAGAAATTACACACAAACGTAATGGAAATAAGACTTCTTTATTTGAAAAATTCAACAAAACAGAGTTTTGCCGACCTGAGTTGTCAGGTTGTTGTTCTTCATTTAAATTTTTCTCTGAAATGAAATTTATCAGCATCTGTTGGTAAAAAGATCATTGTTTTGATATAACCATATGTCACATGGTGTTTCCTATTTGCCACAGCTCCCACTGAGCACACCAAGAGCTACTAAAGTCTAGTCACAGAATTCAGCCTCACCCTAATGGATTGAATTCCCATCTCCGCAAGACCAAGGACCACATTCAGAACCAGGCACTGTGTGAACATTGCAGCCAATTTTGTTTGTGCGTTTGCACCATTGTGTTAATGAGACTTAATCACTCTTGGTGTACACTTCATATTACCATAAACCTATAACAAATCAGAGCATAAAACTGGACAGCTCATGAGGTCAAAATTGATGTGTAAGGGAGCTGGGTGCACCTGTTATAGGTCTCAGGTTTCCCCACCTCAGCTGTGGAGTGACACTTCATTACAGAATCTCACCACAGCAAAACTATGTTAAAATGGCTTGGAGTGGTAACATTAATTGTTCATCTTTTACTATAACATGAACTGCTATGGACTGCAGGTGTAAGCGCCTCTGAGGCATTTGTGCTAGACCTGTGTTAATGTTAACACATGTGTTCTTGTGAATACTGAGCAGGAACCTGCTGTCTGATATCTGTGCACAGGTAGCCCACTCTTTATTTTTATAATTCAATTGGGTACTGAAAAGAACAGCATAATTTCTGTTGGGTAAAATGCATAAAGTGGCAATGTATAATGTTGTACATTTTTTGTTTAAACTGTATAAAAACTGTAACTTGGGATTGGTCAAGAATGGCTGCCTAATACCTACTATGCTGGTGAACAATACCCTTACCGAAGTGGAATACTACATTTAGTGGTTAACCTGTGGTTTTATAGCATTCGAAGACTATTTTTTGCCAATTTTAGTATTCTGTAGTATTCTTTTTGTGAAGGCTAGTGCATGAAGACTACTGATATGTGAGTAATTATTCTTGAACACTAACTGAATACTAAGCAAATACTTCTTTGCTAACCGTATAGTCTTCATTTACAATGCAGAACTTTTACTGAATACATACAATTTGAATACTACTGCACTTTACCCAGACTACTATTCAAGCTGCTGCTGAATACTAAGCAAATACTTCTATGCTAACCGTATAGTCTTCATTTACAATGCAGAACTTTTACTGAATACATACAATTTGAATACTACTGCACTTACCCATAGCTGCAGATTCTATAAAAAGTTATGTCCAAAGCATTTTGGGTCAATTGCTAAACCAAAAAGGTATGGCTAGGCTAATAATCACAATATTAACAAATAAACAGGTACAATAGTAGATATTTCCCAATTACACATGCATAGGTGGGAGGATCTTACATTCCTCAATAATATATTTGTTTGAATTAATGGTCAAAGTATTCCAATACTCGGTTGACTTTTTGGTTTATTTTCAACAGTCCAAAGATAACAAGTAAAAGTATAAGGGGTATCGGTAAGACAAGGAACAATATCCACAATCAATGACAGAAGCCCATTCATTTATCATTGAAAACTCTTGGAAAACTATATGGTTGAATTTAATTTAATTTTCTTAAGTACATTTGATAATAGCACACAACAGTGTTAATTCCTATGGTGTTAAAACCTAGCTTTTACACAACATTTAAAATGTACTTAAAATGTACTTCTAAAAACATTTGGTAAAAGTAAACACATAAAAAGTAAACACATAAAAGTAAAACATATCCTTATGGGTGCCCTGGCAATTACCAGTTTACAGTGGGGGGGAGGGTTGCAGTTTAAAGTGATGTGTATCATTTCCGATCACAGAGATTGTGTATTATTTCCTAGTAATTCCAGGGTGAAGTTTGCTAACCCCCATATCAGTTTTTCAAATCTGCCGAAACGTATGGTACCTTTTAAAGATCTGGGCATGTAGATTTTTGGCTAATACAACAACATCCACTAATCTCTCTCATAGTGATTTGGGAATTCACATACAAATGACAATTTTGTGGTACAAACAAAGCAGCAACTTCCTACTATTTCCGAAAAATATACTGCTATTATCTTGTTCCAACTTAGGTTAACTTGATGGACATTGCAGTCACTGGAATATGTGTTTACACAAGGCATTGGATTTAATAGTGCCAAGTTGTGAGTTTTTCTATTTATGTCGTTGACCTGGATAAATTTCAACACTTTTCCAAACTGTATTTCTGAATTATCTAAATATTTTATTGTACTTTGGTCCCGTCTGACTAGTTTGTTGTAGTTTGCTGCATACACATAGCAGTAACCCTTCCTTAAACTAATTTTATCATATGATGCTACTTTCCTTTCAAAGTATACAGATACTCTTTTTTGAGCTGCTAGGAACTCATCATTTGTTAAATCTTTTATAGTCATTTTCCCCATTTGAAAACACCCATCTATTATCTCCATTCTCTCCACACGTATCGATGGATCCATAAGTCTATTGATTGCATTTTGTATCTCGCCATCAATATTGCAGGTTGCTTTAAGTAATGGTATCATCTGAATTAATGTCACAGTATTCAAAATTTGCATTTCTACATTTTGTGTTCCAGAGATGTGAGACACTATGTAGCCATTTAGGTCTTCAAAATGAAAACAGCTATTTGAAAAGAGTGGCCCATTGTGGTGTACACAGTCTGAAATATGCACTAACTGATGAATATTCATAGTCATGAACCTCTGATCATACAGGTCTTCAAAAATTTTGACAAAGGTGAGCAAGCAAGTCTCTGCTCGGTTGATTTCTGAAAATGTTAGACTTTCTTTATCTAGTAAATATATTCCTTTTGAGAAGAGGCAAAAATGTACAAATAGCTGATTGGGTAATACATCAGCTAGTACTGGTATTCCCCAGAAGAGCAAGAAGTTTCTGTATTCAGAGGATTTCCATAAATGGACATCTTCAAGGCTACGAGGAGGTCTTGATATGTTGGAGGCTTGATAGCCTGTAATATCTTGCTAACAAGGTCTCTGTAAGAGTGTGGTGAAAAGCTTGACTTCTCATATTGCTTCCCGAACAACAATGTGAGCATCAGTTTCATTACACCTGCGCAGACCCCATGCATATAATCTAAACGAAATCCATTAATACATGGGAAAAGGGAAAGGAATAGAAACTGGAAAGGGCCTTTCACACCATGAACTGAATATTCATGTTCCCCATGTTGTATTTTAGCTAATGTTTCATTGATATCATTCTTCAGATTCTAAATTGTTCTCGGTGGTCCTTCAGGATCATCATCATTGTAAGGAAAACATGGCAATGCCCCATTCCCGATCTTGAAGTCATAACTGGCTGTAAACAGGACCAACAGCTAAATTTCCTATTGAACTGCTTACTGTTGGTAACCAAACAACGAGCTGGTAGATCACAAGTGCCTGAAAGTAGTGCAGCACGACATAAAAAAACAGAGCCTGTATGATCTGTAAACATAACTCCCTTTTCCAAACGACTCAATTCCTCAGTTAAAGGATGTAGGTATGGCTTTCTTTGCCCAATCCAAATTCCATAGACAAGCATGTTTTCTTTTGCTTTGCGTTTTGGTACGGAGAGCTCATTAATCATCAAATACACAGGCCACATGCTTAGTTTACTACTTTTAAAACTGTTGAATCCATCTGTGTTCATAACAAAAGAGATATTGTTTTTCATACTTAATATCCCCTTATCAAACAGGTTTTTGTATCCAATTCCATCATAAACACCACCTATTACAGAGTTTCCATTCTGTTTGTAGTGCTCATATCTGTGTGTTCTCACTTCCTCCGTAAAATCTCTCCTCTTAAACATAGTATTTAGCTGTTCAATTATGGAGTGTTGGACAAAAAAAAGCAACAGCACCAGGCTCTGTAAGATCCTTCAGACAATGGGTGTTCGTGCATATCTTTGCATTATCACTGATGCTTTCATAGCATGAGGAACAGTAGTTACTTATCTTAGGAATGGGGATCAGGGGGTCATGCTGGGGGTAGTGTTTTCGAGTTTAGGGTAGTGTTGTGGTGTGTGTGTAGGGTAGTTTTTAGGGTTTAGGGTAGTGCTGGTGTGTCGTGCAGGGTAGTGTTTTAGTGTGGGGACTGGACTGGGTGTAGAGGGATGGTCGGGGGAGAGTTGTGCTGGGGGTAGTGATTTAGGGTTTAGGGTATGTTGTGGTATTTGTGTAGTGTAGGGTAGTGTTTTAGGGTTTAGGGTAGTGCCGGGGACTCGTGCAGGGTAGTGTTTGAGTAAAGGGACCAGACTGGGGTCGGGGGATAGTCATGCTGGGGATAGTGTTTTAGGGTTTAGGGTAGTGTTGTGGTGTTTGTGTAGTGTAGGGTAGTGTTTTAAGGTTTAGGGTAGTGCCGGGGGGTCGTGCAGGGTAGTATTTGAGTGTAGGGATCGGTGGAGGGTCGTGCTGGTACTAGTACTACTCTCTACTACTCACTGTACTCCTCTCTAATACTCACTTTCTACTACTCTCTACTTCGCACTCTCTACTACTCACTCTCTATTACTCACTCTCTACTACTCTACTCATTCTCTCCTACTCACTACTACTCACTCTCTACTAGTCACTCTCTACCACTCTCTACTACACTCTACTTCTCACTCTACTACTCTCTACTACTCACTCTCTACTACTCTACTACTCACTACTACTCACTCTCTACTACTCTAATACTCACTCTACTACTAACTCTCTATTCCTACTCACTCTACTACTCACTACTACTCTCTACTACTCACTTCTACTCTACTATACTCTACTCACTCTAATACTCTACTACTCACTATCTACTACTCTCTCTACTACTCAGTTTCTACTACTCCCTACTACTCAGTCTCTACTACTCTACTCTCTACAACTCACTCCCTAATACTCACTCTCTACTACTCACTCTACTACACACTCTCTACTTCTCTCTACTCTCTACTACTCTCTACTCTCTACTACTCTCTACCTCTACACCCACACACATATGCACACACACACACACACACACACACACATATATATATATATATATATATATATATATATATATATATATATATATAGTGTGTGTGTGTGTGTGTATGTGCATACATATATAAGCATGTATATAATCTGCATATCTATGATGTAAATACAAATATAAATGCATGCATATATATATATATATATATATATATATATATATATATATATATATATATATATACATATATATATATATATATATTACCTACTGGCTATCGCCAGTAGGTATATATAGTTAGAATTTTTTCTCTATGGGACTTTTGAAAATTCTATGTCTAATAACTTTGGCGTTTGTGGACGGAATCGGCTGAAATTTTCAGGAAAATGGCACATTTTGTTTCTGAGCAGCCCCTGAAAATTTGGTGGGGTTTCGTCAAGGGGGGGCTGAGAAAAAAGGGGGGTCCCAAAACGCGTTTTTTGCATTGAGTTTTCCATAGGGCGGTTGGACTCACTTTTAGCTCGAACGGCTGAATAGATTTGCACGAAACTTGGCAAAATTGTAGGGACTGTTAGCCCGATGTGCCTTTGCTAGGTCTCAATATATGTGCTCCAGTAGTTTTTGAGAAATTAACGTTCAAACCAAGATATATATCTGTAACAGCGCTCTGGGCAGCGATCCGGTCCGCTTACTTTTCGCTTATCGGAACTTTGCGCGCAGAAAGCTGATTGGCTCTCCGGTGTCTGTCAACATTCTAAACAGTCCGGATCGGACGCCATCTTGTCTCTCGGTAGGATCGAGAGAGAAGAAGAGGTGGAAAACGAAAGGGGAATTTAATGAAAGGGGGCAAGGTATCCCCCTCTTGACTCCCTAGGAATGTTGTTGGGGTTATTAAAGGGTCCCGTGGGGAAAATAAAAAAAAAATGATTTTTCACGGTAGAAGCGCGGCCGCGAACTGGTAGCGAAACGGTAATTCGCCATTTTGTGCTTCGTTAATTAAATTACTAGTTATAAGTGGGTGCGGGAGACGTATCCTAATCCCCTATGTTTCCTGAGGGTGGCTGAGGAGGCTGATATATGTTGATACATCTCTTCCAGCGGCTGCGCCATCTTGCCTTTTTTCGAATGCCACAATTTTGTCGTGCACGGCAGCCATTTTAGATGCCAGGCTGGTTCCAGGCTATCACCTAACCCTGCGGATGTAGTTTATGGCCCCAGCTGTAGAGAATTCAGACATGCCAATCCTCCTGATTCAGGCGTGTGAGTACTGATTTCAGTGCTAGTCTCCCGCCTCCCGATTTCTGCAAGCAAAAACCCGGGGGCATATTACGAACAACTAGCGATAATTTTTGTCTCTAACTTGTTTAGAGATGAAAATTATCGCCGCACATCGGCGATTTTTATCGCAGATAAACCTTGCTATTATCGCAGAAAAGTCAGCGATATTCATGTATTATAGACCTAATGCTCTTAGCCATGTTATCCACCTCCCATTGGATAACATGGCTAAGAACTGCTCAGGGCAGGTGTTAGATTTTGGAGATATTCGCGCTTAGCGCGAATATCTCCAAAAGTTGGTAATAGAAGGTAGCGATGTTAGGGACTGTTTCCAGTCGCTAACATCTTGGCACGCCACTTTGCATGTCATTAGTGATAAGTATCACTGACATGCAAAGCGGGGCCCAAGATGGTCGCTATCTCCTTTTAGCTGTCACTAACTGGTGTTAGCGACAGCTTGGTAATAGGGAAATAATTTTATCTCCGCTTTCATGGCTTTTAAAGCCAAAAAAGCGGAGATAAACCCCCTTGATAATATGCCCCACGATTCCTTGGGGGTTTCAGCTGACAGGGCTTGGTATTGTGTTACATGGTAATTTTTCCATGAAACGTCAGAGGGTCGATGCAGGGGTTCTAGAAGAGGTGATAAACTATTTAAGCCTCATGAACAAGCGCATGGTCTTTTAAAGATTTGTGAAGTACTCGGGGCGGCGGTGTGTGTGTGCCCTCTTTCAGGAGCGGGCGGGGGGGCACTGCCAGCAACTTGCCAGGTCAGGTAGTGTTCAACACGTGCATCACCCTTTCTCTGCCTGCTATTGCGCTCCATGCTTCGGAAAGGTAAGAAAAAGAACGTGCATTTGAGTTTGAAATGTCCGATTCTGCAGCAGCACACTTCCAAAGTCCACACATGACAATAACCCGATTCAAGGCCCCATTCACCCGTTTTAAAAAAAATAGATAACACTCCAAGAAAGTAAGGTTATAAAACTTTATTAACTACTAACTTTAACGAACGGAACAAAAACTAAAAACATTTAAACATTTCTCAACACAAAAAGCAACAATGGTTAGAAGCTGTCTTTTGTGCGAATAGTCCCAAGGCAGCACAACGTGCAGAGTTCTGGACGGCACCCAGGTGATGTCGCCTGGGTGCCGCACTGGTTTAGGGATCCTACAATGCTGCTCCGAAAATTGGCGTGGGGCGTCCCGGGTGGGGCGGGGGGAGGCCTCGTCAGTAGCGGTCTGTTGTGCGAATAGTCCCAAGGCAGCACAACGTGCAGAGTTCTGGACGGCACCCAGGTGATGTCGCCTGGGTGCCGCACTGGTTTAGGGATCCTACAATGCAGCACAGAAAAACAGCGTGGGGCGTCCCGGGTGGTGCGGGGGGAGGCCTCGTCAGTAGCGGTCTGTGTCCAGTGTCACATGGCTGACACAACATGTACGACAGGCACCCAGGTGATGTCCAGTAAACTGCCGCACTGGTTTTGGTATCCTACAATGCTGCTCCGAAAATTGGTGTGCGGCGGCCCGGGGGGGGGGGCGTGGGGGAGCCGGCGTGAACGGGCCTCCCCAGGTGGCGGCCATCTAGCTGAGTTGCGCTCGCTCTTGCGGCCACAGCGTCTCGCTCACCATGTTGTTGAGTTGCTCCCACTCTTGCAGTGCAGCGATAGGCGGCTGCCACATGGCTCTTAAAATGGCGGACAGCTCCTCGGTTTTAGGCCTGGTCCACTGAAATGGCCCTGGGACACTTTGGAACTCGGACGCTTGCCTGCTAGGGCTTGGGTTCCATTCTCGAAAAGCGTCCCCTCAGCCGTGAAGATTGTATAAAAGTCTTGGGGGGCCCCCGACTCCCACAGGCTTCCGGTGGGGAGCGGCTGCCATGATTGCTCGCGGAATGACCACGACGGAGCCACGAGATGGTGGTGCTCTCATGCTGACGCCAGCTTCAGTCTGAATGATCCAGAAACAAGGTGGGGCTTTCATCGTTTGGGAAAAAAAAATGTTCTAAACCAATGAAAAGTGTTATTTTTAGGTCATATGACCAAGCCTTCCATCTTTAGGAAACCAAAAGTTAAATGAACCAATGAAAAGTTTTATAAACAAGTCACATGACCTGTTATGCGGCATAGGGCTACAAAAAGCGTAGAAAATCCGTTGGCACGTGAGGCGGCGTCAGTAGCGGACCGATGTGCGAATAGGCCGAAGGCAGCACAACGGGCCGAGATCCGGATGGTACCGAGGTGGTGTCCAGCAAATTGCCGCACTGGTGTGGCCATCCTACAATGCTGCGCCGAAAGACGGCGTGTCCAGCTGAGTTGCGGTCACTGTTGCGGTACAGTGACTCGAACGCGCCGAGATCCGGATGGCACCGAGGTGGTGTCCAGCTAATTGCCGCACTGGTGTGGCCATCCTACAATGCTGCGCCGAAAGACGGCGTGTCCAGCTGAATTGCGGTCACTGTTGCGGTACAGTGACTCGAACGCGCCGAGATCCGGATGGCACCGAGGTGGTGTCCAGCAAATTGCCGCACTGGTGTGGCCATCCTACAATGCTGCGCCGAAAGACGGCGTGTCCAGCTGAGTTGCGGTCACTGTTGCGGTACAGTGAGTCGAACGCGCCGAGATCCGGATGGCACCGAGGTGGTGTCCAGCAAATTGCCGCACTGGTGTGGCCATCCTACAATGCTGCGCCGAAAGACGGCGTGTCCAGCTGAGTTGCGGTCACTGTTGCGGTACAGTGAGTCCAACGCGCCGAGATCTGGATGGCACCGAGGTGGTGTCCAGCAAATTGCCGCACTGGTGTGGCCATCCTACAATGCTGCGCCGAAAGTCGGCGTGGGGTGCCCTGTTGGTTTATGAGGTGATGTCAGTAGTGGATCGATGTGTGAATAGGTCGGAACCAGCACAAGGCGCCCTGCACTGTTGAGCCTTTTTCAATGCCTGTTTTTTGTTGTTTCCCCTCCATCAAAAACAAAACAAAAATACAAGGCGCCAAGATCCGAATGGCAAGTCCTGGATGTTGAGTGCCTCAGTTGAGAGTTCTGAGCAGTGCTTGTAAGACTGTCTGAAGCTTATTTGCACCTGCTGCAGCTTCACTAGGTCCGGCGGAACTTTTTGCCTTTTCCTTTCTGCTTCTTTTCCTACAATGCGTTTCATCTGAAGACACGACCAGGTCCCTGAATGTGTGCAGGGGGACGCTATTGATTGAATGAAAATGGCGGCTTGACACAAAGCTGACTCAAGCGTTACTGTTGGTGCTATACAGACAAAAATTGGTTTTCAGTTTGTACATTCTTCAGGTCTTTTTTTTCCATCCAAGTCTGATTGAGAGTTTGTAGAAAAATGGCTTCAGATTTTCCACATACTACTCTTCAACATTCTTCCTAAATGTAACAATGTGAGACTCACTAGGAGAACGGCTGTTTATCTTTCCTTTCAAAATGCTGCCAACAATATTTTCTGAATGGAAGACACCATCTTGTAGCATAAAGGGCCGAAAGGGGTTCTGGTCTGGCCGATGGTTGGTGGAGACATTTTGACTATATCTTGGACCTGCCCGGCCTCGCCCAAAATGGCGCCGGTATAAATGGGACTCGTAACTCCTTGCCCGCAAATGTATATCTAGAAAATGTTATTGTAAGTGGCCCTGTCGTATTTTAATTACAAAATGTACGTCCACCGATTCCGCAACTGTTAGACACCTTTGTTCTTGCAACCTAATGGCCCGCTCGTTACGTTCTTCTACAGTGTAAATGTCTCCTCATCATATACGATTTCAGTTTGCTCCGTGGCCGGCCCACGTGGTTATAGGCCCGTATTTGTATACTGACATTTTCACAATAAAGGTTTTTAAAACAAAACACGGTAGTAGTATTTACATTTGTAAAGTTTTTACTTTTAGTGACTGTTTTCGAATCAGTAAAAGGCAAGTGAAATAAAGCAGTCCAATTACATGACGGATAAAAGGTATAATATGTAGGAACGCAGTAAAGATAAATGGTCAAGGGCAGTTGTGTTTTTCATGTCTGCAACATAAAGTGATCGATAAGAATCTGATAATCAGGCGTATCGGCGACTAAGACAGCAGGCCGAATCTCTTTTACTCAACGGCTCCGTCATGGAAGGAAGAAACGCCCTTTTTCTCGAAAAAGGAATATATTTTACTTGCAAGACAGTTGTAAATTTTCCGGGAAAGTACATTAGCCTGGAATATTATAACATATGTTTGAAAAAAAAATATTGTTCGAAAATAATAAAAAGCGTAATTTTTAGGTCATATGACCAAGCTTTTCATCATTAAATTAACAAAAGTAAAATGAACCAATGAAAAGTTTTATTAACAAGTCACATGACCTGTTATGCTTACGTTACGCGCTGCGCGCCGCGCCTCGGATCACTTCCGGGTGCGCTAACGCGGCGTGTCATAAAACGCATTACGCGACAACGTAGGTCAAGAATATAGTCTAAATGTCTCCACCAACCAGCGTTCAGAACACAACCCCTTTCAGCAGTCCAAAAAGTTCTGTTAAATGACAACAGAGGGGACAGGCAACAAGAACCATCAGTCAAAGAGGGGAGGGCAAGTTCTTCTCTTCCGGGTCATGTTGGGGCGCTACCGGAACTGATCGAATTGGTAGTCTACAGTGTTTCTGGATGTTTCAGACTAAAGCTGGCGTCAGCATGAGACCACTACCATCTCGTAGCTCCGTCGTGGCCATTCCACGAGCAATCATGGCAGCCGCTCCCCACCAGAAGCCTGCGGGAGTCGGAGGCCCCCAAGACTTTTGTAGAATCTTCACGGCTGAGGGGACGCTTTTCGAGAATGGGACCCAAGCCCTAGCAGACAAGCGTCCGAGTTCCAAGGTGTCCCAGGGCCATTTTAGTGGACCAGGCCCAAAACCGAAGAGCCGGCCGCCATTTTGAGAGTCCTGTGGCAGCCGCCTATCGCTGCACCGCAAGAGCGGGCGTATCTCAACTACATGGTGAGCGAGACGCTGTAGTCGCAAGAGCGGGCGGTAAACAGCTGAATGGCGGAAGAGGCACAGTGTAGCAAAAGCGGACGGAATGGCAACTAAAATGATAAAGGGGCGCCCCACTACAGCTTGTCTTCAGGTCAAACGGATTGTGGGACAAGGTCCAGAATTGAAGAGTCATCAAAAGGCAAAAAGTTCCGCCGGACCCCGGGAGCCGGCCGCCTATGTCGGGGCGATCTCAGGCTACACCAGTGCTATAAGACTTGGGGAGGGTGTCGGAGCCAAGCGTCTTCTCCGAGTCCATGGCCATCACACCGCCCCTCAGGGGCCTCCGTCAAGCTGTTTAGGAAGGTAACATATCACATTGTTTTCTAATGCAGTCAGGTCCACAAACGACACTCACTTACTTTGAGAATAGTGAAGCTGCAGTAGGTGGAAATAAGCTTCAGACAGTGTTACAAGCACTGCTCAGAACTCTTAACTATGGCACCCAACATCCAGAACTTATGCTATTTGAGAATGGTAGTGACATCGAAGCATCTCAGGGACCAAAACCATTAACGTACTTTCACGTATGAAAATCTTACTTGGGGAGGGGGCAGGAGCGAAGCGCCCCCTCCCAGTCAGCGCCACCACACCGTATGTTGAAAATCTGAAGCCATCGTTCTACAAAGTCAACCAAACTTGGATTGAAAAATCTAGAAAAATGTACAAACTGAAAACCAGTTTTGGTCTGCATAGCATCAGTAACAACGCTTGAGTCAGCTTTGTGTCAAGCCGCCATTTTGATTCAACAAAGCACAGGCATTGAAAAAGGCTGAAATTCAGAACTCTAAACTATGGCACCCAACATCCAGGAGCTTGCCATCCGGATCTTGGAGCCTTGTGCTGTTTTCGATCTATTCACACATCAGTCCACTACTGACATCATCTTATAAACCAACGTTATGTAAATAGTTTTTTAATAAAATGTTTTACCCTGTTTCTTTGCTGGTGTGTTGTCTATATTTTTAATATTTGCATAGGGTTTGTCGTTATTTTGTGCGGGATGGGTGATGGAGCCGAGCTGTCTTGCAGCCCTCATGGTGTGGAGCTCAGTTCATCTCACTATTTTCGTATTTCTCATGAAGGGTTGTTCCTAATATTTCTATTTTAGCGAGGTCAAAAAGAGATCCAATTAGTGGCCTACTGATTTTGCTCGATTACTTTTATTTTTTTACACGATTTTTCACTATCTGCAAAGACTAAACAGAGTATTGCGACTTTGTGTTTGTTTGTAAATAGAGAATGATCCAAAGAGAACCAATTCTAAAACAGTAAATGCTTGGACAACAATCAATCAAATGGAGAGACAAGGAGGCACGACGGATTACAACGGGGGTAAAGGCCTGCGTTAACTACCCTTCAGTATCTGCAAAGAGAGAGTACTACTAAGGCAAAAGAGGGGAGGGGGGGGGTGCAGCGTTCAAAGCACATCAGCGTGCATAAATACGAAAATGTTTTTATCTATCACGTACTTGACATTTTAAAGCTTTTCATATTTGCTATTAAAAAACCAATGAAATTCACAGAAAAAACCATAGGTTATAGTGGATATATAGTTAGGAATTTGCATTTACAAAACCTTGAAAATTCAATGAAAAAACCATAGGTTATAGGCCATATATAGTTAGGAATTCGCATTTACAAAACCTTATTTTACTCGCATAAAACCATTGAAATTCCATATATAGTTAGAAGCGCTAACTATATATCGCGCACCCGCAATCCACTGCTGATGATGTCACATATTACATCATTCATGACATGGTCAGTGACATCACTGATGACATCACTGATGACATCTCAAATGACATCACTGATGACAACTCAAATGACATCACTGATGACATCTCAAATGACATCACTGATGACATCACTGATGACAACTCAAATGACATCACTGATGACATCTCATTTGTCATCACTGATCACATCACTCATGTGATAATACAATGAACCTCTTCAGACTCTAATATACCCTTACATACACTCAGTATAAACAGACACTCACAGACTGTCACTCATCCATGGAGTTACTCACACACCTAGTCAGTCATGCAAAGAATCAATCACACCTCCATTTCCTCAACTATAAAGTTATACACATCTTACTTATTCAAACATATAATAACACATATTTATTCTCTTATATAATCCCTGATACACGCTCACAGTGATCAATACAGCCACTCACACATTCACTGGCTCTTATGTTCAGTTATTTATATATCTCAACTCTCACATGTATCGTGTTTTACATACGTACTTACTTGCACATGTAGCAATGAGAAATCCATTCACTCACCAACACACCCATGCACAGTCAACCGCCCATATAGCTGTTTCCACATGCACTCTTGAACTCATACTCCTAGTGAATCAACTGCTTACACATCTATGCAAAGAGTCACGCACCTCCCAGCCACCCACACACACACTCAGCCTCCCATTCAAATACTTGGGCAACCAATCAATAACCCATATGGCCACTCTTATAGCTACTGATCAACACATGCAGCAGCTTACACAACAACAAACATACTGATGCACAAATTAAGACAGTTTAGTCACTAACCCATGCACTCAGTGAGACACATTTAATCACTCACTCATACAGTCAGTCATGCACCTACTAAATTCTTCATCCAGACACTTATACATCCACTCATTCTTCAATATGTGAAACATATTTAAACTTTACAGACACATACAATCACTGGATGTTGTGATCAGTGATGTCATCAGTGATGTCATTTGAGATGTCATCAGTGATGTCATCAGTGATGTCACTGACCATGTCATGAATGATGTAATATGTGACATCATCAGCAGTGGATTGCGGGTGCGCGATATATAGTTAGCCCTTCTAACTATATATGGAATTTCAATGGTTTTATGCGAGTAAAATAAGGTTTTGTAAATGCGAATTCCTAACTATATATGGCCTATAACCTATGGTTTTTTCATTGAATTTTCAAGGTTTTGTAAATGCAAATTCCTAACTATATATCCACTATAACCTATGGTTTTTTCTGTGAATATATATATATATATACACATATATGCATTCATATGCTTGATATGTACATGAAAGTGTGAAAGACACTAATAAAAGCAAAGCTAAAAAGCCACATAATTTCAAACAGAATTGCTTTAACTTAAAGGAGGGCGAGACCTAATTCATTTTCAATGCTTGTTTACTTGGATTATTTATTATTTTTTCACATTCGCCTTTATTTTAAATTAGATTTCTGTACTTTTCATATTTTATTCTTTCTCCAGTAATTGCCACTTTCTGGACGTTTGGATACTTTGCTAGATTGCTTGTGGCCTCCCGTTGTGTGAGTAGTATTTTTTCCCTGTTCTACTTGCGTAGCGCTGACGCGATGACGTACATTGGTTGCGTGGCTCCTAAGAGGACCGCAGTTCAAAGTTTGGGAGGTTGTCAGCCTAGGCTGCGTGATGGCGCTGCTCGTACCGCCCGACCGGCCACGGCGGTAAATTTAAATCAATGCTCTTGAGTGACCCGCTCTGAGCTGCTGCCCCTGTTGTGAGCCTGAGGGATTCTGATGGGGATCTCCGGGAGTGCACGCACGTTTGCCATTCCAATGGACTGGAGACGAGTGAAAACGTGTGATCAGACTCTAGGGAGTAACCGGAATTGCTGTCCTTGCATGTAAGTGTGAGGCCAGTGTCAACTGTTCTTTTTAATGCTTGCCTGCTAATATGTAGAGTAAATGAGTAACTGAGACTGAGGGGTGCATTGCAGCCATCTGAGTATGTGTGTGTGTTAATCATTTACATTATACAAATACTTTGTGCAACTGCTTGCAGTGAGTAGGTGTGGCCCTGTTACAGACGTGTAGCTCACTCACAACGTCTGCCCTGGTGCGGGTGCGGGGCCGGCTCCGAACAACTGTTTCTGGCTCCCTTAATTTCTTTCTGGTTTATTTCTCCAAAGATCCAGGAATACTCGCAGTTTGAAGGTTCGTTTCACGACAGTAACATTTGACTAATAATTATGATGTATTTTAAACACTCTTTCGTTTCCTTTTGATGCGCTTGTACTTTAGTAAGTACTGTTGGAAATTATTCATGGTTCTCTCTTTTTAATGGTCTCCTCTAAAGCAAATCAAATATTGACATTCTGGGACTCTTGAAATTGTTTTTTCTGGTGATAAGTGTACCTGTTCTGTTAAAATCAAGGTTAATGCTACATCAAGCCCCTTATCGTGACACTATAGATTAGTAATAATTGCGATATAAGTAAGGAAAATTGTGGGTAAAAAATTCTTCGTTCTTTTTGTAATGGGGTTTTTGATATTAACTTTTTTGTACTAATAAGTGTAACTCTGAGAATGATTCTTAACTAACGTGTGGTGTATAAGCTGTTTTTTATTCTGTATTTTATGTGGAATTCCTTGGAATTCCAAATCATAAATAAATAAAACTAAACTTGAGGTTCAACTTGACTAATAATGAAAAACTGCTTAAGCTAAAGCTAGCTCGTATTTTAGAAATGTACTGTTAAACAGTTATGTTCTTGCAGGTTGTGATCCTTGTTGCTCACTTTAATTACAGCGAAATGGGCTCCAATATTAGTTGACATGATGTAAAATGCACTGGGAAGATAAAAATGATCCATAAACCATACTATTTTTTCTCGTTTTTTTTTTAAACATGTTGCACAAGCTGAATTTGGTCAGCTGCAGGAAAGGTATTTTCATTGTGCTTGGGAAGTGATCAATGTGGCTTAACGGTCATCGCTGCCGGCTTTGTAACTGGGGAACGGGGTTTGAGTACCGATGTGGACTCAACAGCCTGTTGTTCTGGGCAAATCAGTTAATCTTTACATGCCTGAAAGAAGAGGAATGCGACTGTGTGCATTTTAATTGGTAGTCATACCGCTCCACTACACTTTGGTTGAGTTCACACTGAAAATCTGCCCAAAAATATTTGCAGCGATATGGACAATTACCATATTTCCATCCATTTCCATAATTCTTGCCCTGTCCCTTCAGAGACCAGGCCCCCTATGGTCCGGGCTTGACCCTCCCCGGATTTGATCAAACCCTCCCAGAGAGGCAGGGAAACTGATTCCCTTTTCTGCTTGTTTACATGGCTGTGTTCCGCTGCAGGTCACTCTGTACCTGTATCCATTTATCTGTTTTTCGTTTTTGATAACAAATGTGTGCTTGACTAAGACCAACCAGTTGACTTTGCCAATGCTTGTAGTATACGTATCACAAACCTGGTTGCTGTTGTACCACAGAAGATTGTGCACTCGAGGGGGTGATTTTGTTAGCAGTGTGTGTGTTGCTGGTGTTTATGTTCAAGGGGACAGCCATTGTGAGGCGGTGCTGTGCCAATCCTAGGGCTCTGGGGCTGCCCTGGGCGCAGGCATGATGGTGTGATTATGTCTAAAGTATAGTATCTTGAGTATGACTATCTATGGTGACAGTGCAATGGTTGTGGGCTGTGTTACTGCTGAAAGTACAACAAGCACTGGCAATGCTATTAGATTCACCAGGGCACATCATATATGTTCTTTTTGCCTGTTACCCTGCTCCACCCTCCCCCACGGATTTTTTGGGTATATTGCTTGACAAACCTTCCTGGAGTGGAACACACTAAGGCCTACTTCTTGCAAGTATAAATCTTTCTACTGCATGCTTTCTAGGTAAAGTATCTTTCTCTCTCTGTGCACAGATCCACTCTTATAACCTATACAGTCCTATCCTGTATGAGACTGAAGGTACCAGCAGAATATGGGTATCAGGCCTGCTGCAGAGCACTGATGCTTGCAGAATGCCTGGACACCATGCAGAGGGAATCCCAGCACTGAGGTGCACCTGGACCTGGGTGCACGCAGTGGGCTTGGTTGACTGGGGAAGACCCTTCTTTGTCACCAGGTTGAGTTGCTTTTCAAACGCCGGTTCTCCATCACCGGTTCTTTCTACGGGGATATACGCACAGAGCTATTTTTCTACCTCAAGCCTCTCTGAAATTAAAACATATCTACAGCTTGTTTTCTAGTGCCCCAAAACGCACAACATGTTCCCCTCAGACTTTCTTAAATATCAAATCATGTATGCTTCACCCTGGTAGGTTATTTACAATTAAGAATGTGCTGTCTTTGAAATGGTAAGAAGTGGTAACAGTTCCAAGTGTAATTCTTATTTCACAGAGCGTGAGGTGTTTTCATGGCGCCACTGAGGCGGCAATATCTGAACTTCAATGACTAAGCTTCTCAGATCTGTTCAGTTTTGCAGTTGTCAACTGCCGTGGTTCGTGAGTCATTCTTCTGGCACGGTGCCCATCGCTGCTCACTCATTCGGATCAGGTGTCGTGGACACCAGGTGGGGTAAATTGCCAGCCTCTGAGGTAAGTCAGGCGTTATTTCAGCATTGCCAGGCAATCCGACTGCTCATGGTAACAGATGCCATTGAAGACTGGATGAGAAAAGCTGAAAGAGGCCTGAGCTCTTGGTACCTAGGGATATCCCGACAGTCGGAATGTGAAAGAGAAGTGGAGCGATGCTAACGTCAAAACCTATGTCACGTGATACGTAAAAGGTTAGGACTGGACAGGGCCATTCACAGGCCAGGCAGCGCAGGGCTATGGCAGGCTCAGTCAAACGCCAGCTGACCTGTTGGGAAATCTACTGCTTCTTTGGAGCTCAGTCCTCTTTGGAACAAACTGGGATGACAACAAGTGTTATCTGAAATACGCGCAGCCTTGTCATTGTCCATTTTATGTCAAAGTTGTAATATGCACGTTTTCTATCACAGTATTTTTATGCTATGGGGGTTTGCTAAGCACTCTATCACCATGTCATGGTTACTTGGCGCTGTGCCGATATTCAGGGACTTTTAAGGCAGACAAACTAAAGGGAAAACAACTAGGAGTTTGTACCATAATCAATCCATCTTTTCTACGTCATCATTTATATAGATCTTGGTTTCCAGCGATAGGGCAAATGTGACTACTAACGAGTAATTGGCCAGCTGTGGACAAAGAATTCTGTGGTGCTGGAAGGTAAAACATGCTATTCACATGCAAGTGCAAAGTTAAACACCGCAAAGGCAGCGCAATAGGGCAAGCAACTCGTATATGCAACAAAATTAAAATAGATTTCTACCAAACCGGCGAAACTTCACGTTCATTTCTGAAGCTCACAATAAGATCACCGATATCCAACCATGTATGTAAAACCCAAAGCATTGCGCATATTTTGGAAATTTATACACATGTTCTTTGTGTGTCTGGAGATGAACACAAAGGAGTTTATGTGCAAACAGCCTTTTTGCAGTACATTAGCAGTGGTGGCTGGTAATTTTGACAGGGAAGGGGGTGGGCGGGCCACAAATACACCCATACATTCACAAACATGCACTCATGCACCCATTCATAGCGCTCATTTACAACAAATTCATATGTTTATACATACACGCACGCACCTAACATTCAAAACACAAAACGTACCTCTCCTGCAGCTCAGAGAAAGGTAAGCCTCTGAGGTCCTAGGAGTGGTGTGACTGCTGCTTTCCTGTATAGCCAGTGAGGGAAGGCAGCCGTCCCCTACTCATCACAGTGTGGGATGGGTTTGGTGAGAGTTGCTGACCCGACCCCACTATGAGGACAAGGAGTGTCTCGCAGGCTGACCTTTGCTCAGCCTGACAGAAACTCTTCCTCACTGGAAAAAGGTGAGGGGGCGTGGCCCCTTCACCCTTATGGGCGGGCCGCAGCTGAACATTAGTAGTACCAAATAGTACTCCTACAAAATGCTTTTCGGTAACCTGCATACAGATGTTAATGCCTCCGTCTCTCCTATTTTTTATATGTAGAGCTCTCCACTCTAACTGCGGAGATCTCTGCACACATATGCCTGCGTTTAGAAGTAAATGTGGGAGGAACGGTGGCATGGCTGGAAAATGCAGAAGGCTTGCTACTAAATGGGAGTGGTTAAGGGAGGAGTAAGGAGGGGATTAGCGATGGTTAAGGAGCGGGTTATGGAACGACATGCACGCACCCACAAGACAGCAACCCTATTGATGTTCACAGACTCCATTTCTATAGTTATACTTGCGCTTCAAAACCCCATCAGGGTAACAAGTGCTATATGAATGCAAACCTTTCTTCCCCTTTTATCCCTCCGCTATCCGTCTCACTCCAAATAACTGATTAATATCCACCATTGAAATTACTTTAATATTTCACCATATTAATTCACCACTAATCCTTTATGGGCTTCCTGAATAGCATGTTTGAACACCCCATCAGGGGTGACAAGCGCTATATAAATACAATCCTTTTTTCCCTCCTCTATCCTTCTGCTATTACCCTCCTTCCTCCCTCTATCCTGCCTCCAGCTTTTCATTATTTATATCTTTTTTTCTATTCATCTCCCATCCCATCATTTTCAATTATATGCCCCTGCTTTCCTTGTTAGTCCTTTATTCTCGCGGTCCCAGCTTTTTTTTACTCAGATTAGTATCTCCTTTCTCCATCTCTCACTGGTATCTACTTCATATCACTGTCACTGGTATCTCCTTCGTCCATCTCTCACTGGTCACCTTCGTCCATCCTTCACTCGTATCTGTTTCGTCCGTTTCTCACTCGTATCAGTGTACCCAAATAAATTATAAAGGCCGCCGCAATGGGCCAGTGCAGCGCGGCCGCCGTTTGAAGTTGTTGACTTTTCCCCACATCACCTTGGGACACCACCACTTTACTATGGGACACCACCACTTTACGATGGGACACTACCACTTTACTATGGGACACCACCACTTCACTCTGGGACACCACCACATCCACATCACTCTGGGGCACCCCCACATCACTCTGGGACACCACTGCGATTAATTTATATATTTTCAAATCCAACACATATTAAAGAAAATTGTCATTTACAATACCAATAGCTCACACTTTCCTAATGCGAGACCTATTGCATTGCAAATGCTTGTTTTCTGCCTGCCCCTTGTACAGTGGCACAGAGTGGGTCACTGATAAAGTGTGCTTGGATGGCCACTGTTGTCCAACATTAAAAGCCCAAATTTAACACATTTCATGTGGAGCACTCATGCCAATATAAACCTATGAAGTAACTCCCGATCTTTGAAATCTTCTGAACTTTTGTGAAGTGCACGAAATTTAGGAAATTTCGAAAAAAACTTCACAATATTTCAGAGGAAAACTCTGTAATGCTGAACACCCCTAAAAAGAATTGATTTGGTTATGACATGATGTTTGCTGGATTATATTTTCATTTGATGCAGAGCAAAACATAACCCCAGTTATAACCAATTTGTAAAAGATTGAGAAAATCATGGGCTGCATTTTTTTTAATTTAAATGTTGAACATGCTCTGTTACTCTAAATCCTATAGGTCTGCATTTTGCTTAAGTCTATACCGTTGGTTTTAGGAAAAGGGTAGCTCTAAACAACACTACATGGCGTTGGAGGATAGTAGAAGGCTTCAAATATCGTAAAATAGCTCCTCACTGACAATAATTCTATTTGGAAGTCAGTGATACTTGCTAATTACAACAAATACTGTGGCAGCGCTACATAAAAGTATATATTCATTGACAAGATTGCTTAGTGAATGTAATCATTTTTTTTATTTTTTAAACTTCATTTGCCTCTTTTGGCACACACCGTACTCGGAGTGCAGCGCCGTCGTCCACATACTGAGCTAGTGTCATCGAAGGCGGGGCTGACAGGGTCCAGGGCTGCAGCAGTCACCATAACCCAACTGCTCTTGTGTCTGGACTGTCTGCAGCCTGGAGTACAGCGTGGGACAGGCAGGCCACACCCGAGAGAGACGCAGCCAGCACCGACACCACAGACACAGGTGAGGAGGAGTGTCGGCTGCCACGTGAACCCTCCCTCCCCCTGCGCCAACACCCCTCTGCGCGACTCCCCGCGCTCATTGCCGTTAGTATTCCGATACTGCTCACAAAGAATACCACTAGTCTTCAAATAGTGGTCCCAAAGAATACCAGTAGTCTTCAAATAGTGGTCACAAAGAATACCACTAGCCTTCAAATAGTGGTCACAAAGAATACCACTAGTCTTCAAATAGTGGTCACAATCAATGAGACTACCCTTCATTTTGCTCTTGAAATAGCACAAGAGCTGCAAATAAACCCTAACAGAATACTACTAAGCTTCAAATACTATTCTTATAGAATACTACTAGTCTTCTTTTAGCAATCAATTGAAGTATTCGCTATGTATTTGAAGGGTAGTTGAGTAGAACTAGTATTCCCTCATTAGCATATTTCGGCTTGTGGGCACACTACTTAGCCTTCATGCTTACTAAATGAATACTACATTTTAATAGTAAATGAATACCTCTGTAACCACTGGAATCATACTATTTGAAGATCTTCCATTTTGGTGAGGGTAGGGCCATTACAGAGAGAGTAAAACTCTCCTTGTGGAGGAAGAGATGGAATTTTCAAAAGCTTTCACCAAACGCCCAGCAAATTAATGTTGGGAAGATCCCAGTGTTCACAAGGGATAGAGAGAAGATTTCTGTTTCTGCTGCCTGGAAGAAGACCCATTTGAAATTTTGGAAGGGACAGAGTTAGACCAGCAGGCTCCCACAATTCTGCGCTCTGATTTTGTATTGGAGTTCCATTTTGTATTGTATAGCCCTTTTGGTGTGGATGTCGTCCAATGGTAGATACACCCAGTTCCTCCCCAGTGTGTCTGTCGGCCATTGGCTAATGGTGTGATGGGCAAAAAGGAATGGTTTCCTATTTTTGTAAATGGGTGGGGCAAAGGGGACGCATCTGCTCCTGACACTCTCCCACTCATCTGTGGCATTAGTAAGCCCCAAGGTGGACTGACGTCCCAAATTCCCCACTGGAGCAATGAGGAGCAGCAGATGAATGCTCTCTTGTGCTCCTGTGGCGGAATGTAGACAAAAAACAGCCTCCTTAAAGTTACGGGAGACATCCTTGGAAAGGGGAGTGTCTGCCCTTTCCAAAGATTCTTTCCTCAACCAGTTTCCTGCTTATGGATAACAGTCACACCAGAAGACGGAAACCATGGCAGTTTAGGGATTGTGTGGGGTTGGTGTGCCCCACAAGCACAGACAACGGTGTGCCCATGAGAAATGCCCCTCCTAGGGAGCCAAATAAATAAATGTTGACGAATGGTGTAGCCTGAGGGCTGCAATCACCCTCCCTGAGGAAAACAAAGTGGCAGCCCAAAACATTTTTATTTTGTCTGTGTTTGGGGGGGGGGTTGGCTACCCCGGAGAAATTGCCTGAACTCCCAGGTGAGACAAATAAATAAATATTGATGTATGTTATCCCCTGGGGGCAATAACTCCCCAAGGAGGATGCAATTGCACCACCCTAGGAGTCAAAAGTGGCCATAATCTGCCAGACTACTAGGGAGTGAAATAGCCCGGACAATGTGCAACTTTTTAGTGTTGTCAATAGAAAACTGCCCTAATTTTGAAATGCAGTCTATTGTTTTATATTTGTGTGATTTTATATGCACATAACTAATGCAAAATCATTGTTATGATTTTACACAGCAATGCAAAGTGCTATTTTTGTTGTGATGTAAGTAAAGCTAAAAAGTAACAGGGCATTGTGCCTCCTTGTCACATTTTATATCATGGAGGCATTCCATGGGTTGTGTAGGGTTTTCACTGTGTATTCGCCCTTGGTTTTTGATGCAAATCCTTATCTAGGAAGACTTGTAGACATGCATTTGTGCAAACATTTGGTACCTGCCTGAGGCAGGCAAAAGAAAGAGAGGAGAAAGCCTCAAAGGCTATTTTTTATGCAGGAAGAAGCCACTATCCTGACCATAACACAACCACCCTTGCACTACAGCACAAGTGTACTTACATTGGTGCAAGACAGCACACAGTGCACCAGCACAAGGAGACAGCAGAACTGCACCATTTCTTTGAAGATATGATGCAGTTCTGCTATCACCAGGCAATGCAGTGCAGCGACTTTGCTCACTTTGTTGCACCACCTGTCCCATTAAGTATGTTGTGGCATTGAGTATGTGGCATATTTAAGTCATTCTTCATTTTTTGTCTTCCTTTAGTGTCTTTGAGGAATTTGTAGCAGTATCAATAAACTGGGTGTTTTTCTTAGCTTTTTTGCTTTACACTTTGTCACACACATCCATCAATAAACAGAGTGCTTTGTCAAACACACCTAACAGATGCACACACCCACCTACCGGTTTAGAACCATAATTCTGCCTTCTATGTAAGACAAACTGTTTTTGATGGAAGGTTTAGGACAGGTTTTAGACAGTCAGCAGAGATGGCATCTCATTGGCTGACCACTGCCCTAGCCCTAACTCGAGTCATGGAGGACAGCTCTGGAGTAGAATCAGATTATGGGACAGCAATAAAGGAGAAGGAAATGAAACCAAATCTGGAACCGATTTTTCAGTCAGCAGAGTTCCAGCTCATGATTTGTCTTTCAGTGATTCTAAATATCATGGCCACGGCAGTCATGATGTCCCTTGTGGCAGCAAGCACAGACTGAAAGTTCTATCTGCTACCCCCACCAATTTAGTACAGCCCCAAATTCCCCTGTTCACTGTAGATGCTGGATGTACAGTTGAGACAGCTATTTTTTGCCTAGTAACTGTGTTAATCTCCTTTTTGAATATTAACTTCCTGGAAATAAATTTGTGTGCTGAACAGTTTCTGAGGGAGCATGGAGGCTCTCTTAGGCATCATTCTAGGGCAGAATGTTGGACTCCCACTTCACTTTGGTGGTTAAAGGAATGTATGTGCCTTGTGGTCAAAGTTGGGATAGTGCAAAAACCAAATGTTCAGTCCTTCCTGTCTATTTCTACTGTTTGGATAACACCCAGCTTCACTCTGGTCATGAGCAGAGTTTGTTTTTGCTATTGCAGCATTTGTTGCATTTCAATGTTAATTCTGCTGCATTGCCCTGGAAACACCCAGACCATGGCAGTTTGTTTGAAATTCAACCTGTCATGGAATATTTGTCTGTCCGGTTTCCAGAGATCTATACTCATGGAAAGAATATAGCCATTGATGAATACCTAGTCCTTTACAATGGGTGGCTGCTATTCAGTACCTACTGAGCACTTCTACCTAAGGGTTATAAACAGGATTGCTTTTGTTCAGGAAGGTACACATTCCTAAACAAAAACAATCCTTTGAGAATTGTCCTCTTACTACATGTGTTGCAGAATGCAGTTGAAAGTGGAATTAACAATATTTATCCTTGTTACACCTCTGTTGGTAAGGTGTTCCATTTTGACGCAATCACAACTGTAGTAACTTAATAAAAATGCGTTCCCTAATGCAGAATAGCACATGGTAGCAGTTCGTGCTACCTTGTGTTACACTGGATTTACTAAGCTACGCAAAGCCACTCAAGGTGGCTTTGCATTGCTTAATAAATCTCAATTAAGTCCTTGCGTTGCTTTCTGTCAACTTGTGTGAAGGGTTTAGTAAATATTACCCTAACTATCTAAATCTGAATACCGACAAGACAGAAATTGTGATATTCGGGAAGAGCACATCATTGTGGACCTCCACCTGGTAGCCAAAAGAGGTAGGGCCAGCACCCATTCCAATCATTATCAATAGCAAACTTAACATGACCACTCAAGTCAGTGCCTTCACTGCCTCAAGCTCACAAAGATGCTAATGAAAATTTTCAAATTGCTACCAATCAGCACACATAAAACCATCCCATATTTCCTAGTAATAAGGAAGTTGGACTACAGAAATACCCTCTAGCTGGGATCAGCAAAAGAATTGCCAGAACGCTGCAGTCTATTGAAAACACAGGGCCAGAACATCCCTCTACCTGCCACACCACACTCACATCACACTACACCTGATCCATGGGCTCCACGTTCACAAGCGAGCACAGATTCCTCACCTACACTTTCAATGCACTACAGAACACTGGCTTATCATACGTCAACAATGCCATCTGATTTCATGAACCTTCCAGACACTTCCACTCGTCTGGACTCCTGCTGGCACCCATTCCAAGTATATGGAAAACCAGATGCAGTGGTTCAGCCTTCACCTACATTGCTTCTAAAGTGTGGATCAACATGGCGCTACACATTAGAGCCTCCTCCCACTTCTTCAATGCTGTTAGAAGCTGAAGACCAGGCTTTTTGGATAATCTAACTAGGATCTAGGACCTAGGCTCACACATGCTCAACACCAGGATACCCTCCTGGGTGATGCTGCACTCAAGAAACCTGCATAGCATAACACTGACTAGCAGTAAGTTTGTGACTCCCTGCTGATTCCATAACTGTCCATCTAAGTAATGTGAGGACAATGTTTGTTTTTAGCCAAAGTTTTAGGATTACTAGGGCTTTGACAAAATTACATAGTGATAGCCAAGTCACATCACCCTGGACTCTTCCAGGTGTGCAGTCTTTGGAAATTTACAGGCTTGGTAGGTGTCATTAGGTGCTGGCTAGGGTAGTGTCCAAAGTCCACAGCTACCTAAATTGCAAAAAAATGTTTAGTGCCTTGTTGCAATTTGGGCCCTTTCCTGATGTGGGAGCTAGGCCAATACACACAAGTGAGGTACCATTTTTATCGGGAGACTCTAGGGCAGGGGTCTTCAATCTGTGGGGCGCGACCCCCAGGGGGGTCGTGGAGTCCTGGGAAGGGGGTCGCAGATTGTCAGTTTGCCTTAGGTGGCGTTGGGCTGATTGAGGGTGCTCACGGCGGAGGCCTAATTCACACCGAGGGGTGAAAAACAACAAAGCCTCATTAACAAGTAAAAGGTCTTTTAAAGACCTGTGAAGTACTGGGGTGCGGCTTTGCGTGTGTCCCTGAAGGTGTTCAAGTCCGGCTCACATACACGAGGAGGGGAAGGGATGGGGGCAGGGGAGGGTGGCTAGGGGAGGAGGCTGTAGCCCTTTGAGTTCAATGGACGTTGCGCACCTGGAGCTGTGGGTCCTGCCTATAAAGCACAAAGCACAAACCCTCATACCTGGTGCCTGTGCAGAAGAAATGTGCCTGAGAGTCTGTTCTTCAGGTGAGATGTTGTTACAACCTGTCCGCCCCCAGCAGGGAGGCACAGAGATGCCCTCCCATGAGAGAGGAAGAAGACGCAGAGAGATACTGACCCCCCCCCCCCCTTGTGAGACACAGAAAAGGTGGGTGGATGAATGGATGAAAGGGTGGATGGATGAAGGATGGATGTATGGATGGATAAATGGTTGCATAGATCATGATGGATGGATGTGTGAAAAGGTGGGTGGATGAATGATGGGTGAATGGAAGGATAAAAGGGAGGATGAATGAAGGATGAGTGAATGGATGTAAGGATGAAAGGGTGGTTGGATGAAGGATGGATGGATGATATGTGAAAAGGTGGGTGGATGAAAGATGAGTGGATGGGTGGATGGATGAAAGGGTGGATGGATGAAGGATGGATGGATGATGGATGGATGGGTGGATGGATGAAAGGGTGGATGGATGAAGGATGGATGGATGATGGATGGATGGAAGGAAGGATGAAATGGTAGATGGGTGAAGGATGGATGTATGGATGGATAAAAGGTTGCATGGATGAATGATCGATGGATGGATGTGTGGAAAAAGTGGGTGGATGAATGATGGGTGAATGGATGGATGAAAGGTTGGATGGATGAAGGATGAATGTATGAATGTAAGGATGTAAGAGTAGTTGGATGAAGGATGGATGGATGGATATGTGAAAATGTGGGTGGATGAATGATGAGTGGATGGATGAAAGGGTGGATGGATGAAGGATGGATGTATAGATGGAAGGATGAAAGGGTGGATGGATGAAGGATGGATGTATGGATGGAAGGGTGAAAGGGTGGATGGATGAAGGATGGATGAATGGGTGGATACAAGGTTGCATGAATGAATGATGGATGGATGTGTGAAAAGGTGGGTGGATGAATGATGGATGGATGGATGGATGGAAGGGTGGATGGGTAAACGATGGATGTAAGGATGAAAGGGTGGATGGATGAAGGATGGATGTATGGATGGAAGGATGAAAGGGTGGATGGATGAAGGATGGATGGATGAAAGGGTGGATGAAGGATGGATAGATGGATATGTGAAAGTGTGGATTGTTGAATGATGGATGAATGTGATGAGGTCTAACAGGCGAATTTTTGGTGGTTGGTAGTTGTTGATGATGAGGAGTACCAGTTTCTAGAAACATTTGTTGGAAGGTGTCCTTAAGCCTAAAAAGTTTTTACAAGGGGGTCTCGGCATCAAAAAGTTTGAAGACCTCTGCTCTAAGGGAATGTTGGTTGCTATGAAATTTGTGGCTCCTCATACATTCCATAACTTTTTTTACAGAAATGGGCAGACTTGTGTGTAGTTCATGGAGTTTTGCTACGTGAAACTCCGTGAAGTGTCAAAAAAACTTCACGAAGTTCTGCAATCGGTGTAGTGCAGTGCGAACTGCCATTCAAGCTGGTCTTCCTGCGGCTTGGGTAGAAATCCTACCCGTGCGACAGCTCGTGCCAGCAAACTTACCATTTGCTAGCGCGAGAAGGGAAAAAAATCTGCTACGCTACGCGAAGTGGAATTTTCTGCACTCTGCGAGCTCATCAGATTACGGAGTGCAAAAATCCACGAATGGAGAGGAGTTCACGGCCCAGGGTATCTGAAGATCCGGCTCTGGATCTTCGCTGTGGCGCGGCTGGGGTAGGAGTCTGGTGCTGGCAGTGAGGAGAGGATGCACGAGAGGGGAGACATCGGGACGCCGCCCACTTCCTGCTCCGGTTCGTAGGAGGCAGAAACCACACCAGCGTTTGCGCCGGCACCTACTCGAGCTCCCGGATTAGAATCAACCATGGAGGGGAGACTTTGGGTGGCAGGCGGCAGTAGACTCACAGGTAGGGTGTTGGACTCTCACTCCCCCCAAGGAAGACTCCAGGGCCAGGTACTGTAAAGGGAACAAGGGGCCTATTTTACTCTCGGCTGTTCTATTGAAAGCTCCATTGACAGTACTTTTTCCACCTGCTATAGGAGGACATTTACAAATATTAAGCTATCTTGGGTGGAGGAGGCACTCCCTTGTTGTATGGATACTTGTGAAGTAACACAAGCAGGTATCACACTGCCTATAATCACCAGATATACACTGCGAGCTGGAGAAACCCAATCTTCACTTAATACTGATATCACCCAACCTATGCTGTCCCCCCCGAGTCTCCCCGCTATCACTGAAGTTAGGCCATCAGTCAAGCAGCACAAACTGAAAGGAGACACAACAGATCCAGGAACAGTCATTAAGGGGAGAGAGGCTGGCAAGGGAAAGTGAAAAGGCAGGGGCAAGAAACCATCTTTATCAAAAGCGAAATAAAAGTCATCTCTGAAATCTGATTATAAAGTAATATCTGCCTCTATTGCACCTGCTAGTGAGCCTACAAGAAATGTTGTGCAGGAAAGCCTTCAGGGGGGTGCGCACAGCCCACAAGGTCTCCCAGTAGTCCAAGAAGTTCCAGAAGTTGGTATAAGTAACCTTCTAGACCAAACTAGCCTAGCTTCAGGAAACATATTTACCATCCCACGGAGCAATTTGAAGGGGTTAAACTTATCGGTTCCTCTCAGTAATTCAGCGGAGAGTTCCACGGGCACTTGCAATAATTGCATCAGCGACTACAATTACTGTTCACCCTGTAGTGTGTCTTTCCAATAGATACACCGCACTGAGAATACCAGACACTCAGAAAGATCAGCGGAAAGTTGTTAACAGCCCCAACGTTACAAGCAAGGCTACAACTGAGAACTATGAGGCCTTAAATTCTACAACACGCTCTTTGGCAGATCTAGTACTTGCCATGAAAGACGAGATGACAAGCAGGTTTACAGTGTTGGATGCGAATCGGGCTGAGATGGCCAGCGGATTTTCTGTGTCCGAAGCAAACGAGGCTGCTAGTCAATCGTCCTGTGAAGTATTGGCTCAGAAACTTGAAGAAGTCACTATGAGGACAAATGCAATGAAGTCGGAGATCCCCAAACTCTAAGAAGCCATACATACCACCTCAACGGATCTGGCAAAGTTATCAGCTCCAAATAAGGAACTGAAAGTTTACCTTGAACGTTTAGAAAACCATTCAAGGAAAAATAACTTAAGGCTCCTAAATAGCCCGAAGACCTCGAGGGGTCTGATATAAAGGGGTTTGTGATCACTTTATTACAAGGAACAGTCTTAAAGAAGTCTCCTAGCATAGACCTAGGGTACGAGATTCAAAGGGTGCATCGCAATCCTTTTAGGAGGAACCCTGGCAGTCAAAGACCTAGGAAGATCCTGGTTAACTTTTTATCACATAAATCAGTTAATGGGGGGTGGATCACTTGTCCTGCTAACCTTGGATTTCAGGTCGCTGGTATGTCCCTTGGTAAAAAAAACCCTCATGCACGTGAGTGGATGTTGTTTCTGGTAGCAGTATATCTTGGTTCTCCGCTGTAACACTCTTGTGTCTGCATAATCACTGGGTTAGTTGGTATGCACTAAAAAAGCAACAGTTCCCTTTTCTTAAGTTTTTAAAGAGGTATTACAACCTCTGAGGGATTTTGTACCGACAGGTTAGGGATGAATCATATAATGTATTCAGGGTTACATGGAGATTAACAAATTTACAAATGTAACAGTTTTCACAAGCAGTCTGTCTAAGATTATTGAAAACCTAAAATACAAGGAATGCATACAAGATTACTGCACACTGGTAAACTAATGAGAATATGCACACTCACAGGAAAATTACATTATAAAAATATCTTTATTTGGTGATTTGACCGACCATTTGATTAAAAACAGAGTAATTCCCATTTATTCATTAGAAACATTAAAATCTTAAAAGAAACTGAAATGTGTCGACGCGGCGTTTCGGTGATGTAAGTTGTCACCTTCTTCAGGACAGTATTTCAAATGTTAAAATCACTATTAAAAAAATACAAAAATTACAATTATTTCAAATCTCTTGAGCAACCGATTATTTTAACAAATATTTGCAAATTTGGTGGTACGGTGATTCCTGTAATAATCACATTCGATCTATTCATTTTTATAAACATGTGCATATTCTTCATATTCTCGACTATTCTCTAATGGGTCTAAGTCTACACATAACAAAGGTTTTGGGACAAACACCCTTTCACGTCCATTAACAAGCATAAAGAGCATTTGTAAATCTCGCAACCTTCTATGGTCTAACCTTACTTTAGTATCCCTCTGTGCACTGCTTCATAAATCCTCGGCACCTTTTTAAAATTGTGCTTTCTTTGTTATAAAGTGAAAGACACCTAGTTTAATTGGGTGACTTGTCTGGGCTATTCGGTTTTGTTGAATCTGACAAATCTCCTGCCCTAGAGGAATAACATATTTCTTCTCTCCTCTCATTTTTATGGGCTGGTACTTAATCATTCCAAACTTATTTTTGTAGGACTTACCTACTTGGTAGTTCATTGATCGCTTTATTCAATGCGCGATTTCTGGAATTTTTACCCTTTCAGTACAGTTTCTAGAAGTAAAAAACACGGGTGGCATAAGTTTATTGGACTTTTCATTTCGTTAGTCAAAAAGGGTTTTTATTCACATGTTTTATCTACCTTCATTCTGTGACATTTCACTTGAAGACAGGGTTTCTATTTCCCATGTAGTTATTTGGGTCTGAAAATGGTTTTTTCTATGTGGCAGAAAAGGATTTGTTCTATTACTTTTTTGACAATAACTCGTTGGTATGCAGCCTCCGCCAGGAGGTGATATCCCAAGGTTAAAAGCAGTAGTGACCAGTGATAGGTGGTGAAGGTGAAGGTGAAGTTAAAATAACTCGGACAGCCAGAGTGAAGATTTATTGTTCCGGATTCAAGTTAAATGGTGAAAATTTGGTAGATATGCGTCAAGAGAATTATTAAGGTTCTCACGCTATCAATTTTCGTGAAATAAAAAGGTCGACTACTTTCAGCCCTTGTTACCTGGAGATAGCTTTCTAAACATCTGGCAGTCCCTTATGAGCTGGGGTCAAGACCTGAGATTAATATAATTCTTTGCTGACGTTTCCCATGTTCCTATGATTACACCAATACTCCATCAAACGGGGCCAGTCAGGCTGAACTAAGCTAGTGCAGTAAGTCGTAGTGCGCCCAGTTGGAGAAAGACAGCTTTTTAAGATTTGCAGAAGCTTATTGGTGGGATGAAGAAAAAAAAATACCTGGTGATAGTACAACATGCCACCCTGGCCTCTCCCAAGTGTTGAGTTGTCAGATATGTTAAGGTTTAGTAGGTTTCCCTATGTGCTGACAGAGCTAGGGGCCAAAATACAAAGCTACCCAAATTGCTAAAAATGTGCCAGTATTCAGTAGAAAAAGGTGACATGTCCATGTTGGTTTTAGGCCCTTTCCTGTCCTGGAGGCTAGGCCTACCCACACTAGTGAGTTATCATTTTCATTGGGATACTCGTGAAAATGATGGGTGATAGGAGATTTGTGGCTCCCAATAGATTCCAAAATGTTCTCTTACAGAATTGTAAAATATATATATATATATTTATAGCCAATGTTTGAGATTTTCAAGACCCTCTGGGTTAAAGGATCTGGTCAGAGCCACACAAGTCATGCCACCTTGGACTCTTACAGATATCTACTTTTCTGAAATGTGCAGGTTTGGAAGGTTTCTCTATGTGCTGGCTGAGCTAGGGGCAAAAATACACAGCTACCCACTATGCAAGGAAGTGGTCAATTTTCAGAAGAAGAATGTGAAGTATTCATGTTGCATTTTGGTCCCTTTCTTATTGCGGGGCGAGGCCCACCACAGAAGAGAAGTATCATTTTTATTAACATCAAGAGAACTCTGTGTTGTAGGAAATGTTTAGCTCCCAACAGATTCCAGAACTTTCTGTCACAGAAATGTGAGGACATTGTGTATTTTCTGCCAAAGTTTGAGGTTTACAAGGGCTTCTGTGTACAATGTCATGGTGAGAGACATGCAAGCCACCATGGACTTTCCCTGATCTCTTGTTTTCAGAAATGTCTGAATTTGGCAGGTTTTCCTGGGTGTCGCTAAGGTGGAATGCAAAAATATGCAGCGACTCACATTGTAAAAAAGCATGAAATCTGCTGGGTAAATTATGTTGCCCCCTGAAATTGTTTTGGGGTGTATCGTGTCACAGTTGCTAGTGGGTATCATTTTTTTAAAATATGTTTTTATTGGCATTTCCACACTATACAGTTCCACATTCTTGGAACATTACTGATTATTACAACAGTATCAAGCAGTCTGTGAAATTCTAAATTCACAACATACCATAAAATACCAATAAACAAAATAGCAATAAGAAATCCACCCTCTGCGCAGCTTGTTTCATAGACCATTATGCAACAGGTACATGCATTACAGATTAGCTGTAGCAGTTCTTCCGCCTGCGTAGGTCCAGTTCTCAGTGCCAATGTGTGACCCTTAAATTGGGCTGTAGCTCTCCCAAGCTCCAAGTTCAGGAGCTCTATGTCAGTGTAGGCTTCCAGTTTCCTTTGCTCACTGCAATCACTTGGGCAGGGTTGGCAACAACCCTGCCCAGGACCATGGATCCTCATGCCAGTAGATAATCCATCAGTCTATCAACATGCCTTACTTTTTTCATACGTGCCTCTTTGGGACCAGCCCACTCAGTTATATCTCTCAAGCAGTCAGCAGTCAGGGGGTTTTGGGCTCAGTCAGCTAATGGCTAAACATTGTTAGGCCAGAGTTAGTCCAAGAAGTGCAAATTTACCACTAAGCTTCTTTTTTTTTTGCAGGGAAGAACCCCAGGAGGCATTGTTTCAGTACCCTAGATTTCAGGTGTCCCAAACCCTAATCCCAGTAACATACAATCTGAGGACATTTCCAAACATCATAAAGGAAGTCAGCCAGCAAGTATCTGCAGTGGGAGCATCCTGTGTTTCTAGGGAGGTATAGTGACCGTAGATGTTTGGCAAGAGGTATATAATATGGGCTATGTTGTATTGAGCGAGTATAAATCGTGACCTGCATTCGTCAATAATTTTTTTTTAACCATCGCAGTGCACTCTGCTGCGTTCACAGACTTTGCTGTGTTTTCTGTGAGGTATAAGTCCTGATTGGTCAGGATGAACCAATCTCAGAAGGTGGCGGAGCAAATGTTTCCCCAAGATTTGCCCGAGTAAGTTTTGGTCCACATATAATAAGGAGAGAGAGCAGTAGGAGGCCAAATTAAGATGGTTGGGGTATTTGTATAATTTAGTGACTTATGCATGGATGCAGGAAGCACTCCCCGCTCCATGGCCTCCTGGTAGACTCGGAACAACCTGTTGGACATAGGCTCTGGAAGCACCCTTTAAAGCTCAGCTGATAAACCATTCTCTCCTGGGGTCCTAGCAGTTTTTAGGGAGTCTTTGGCCTGTAAAATCTCGTGTTTGGAGAGGGGTCCCTCTAACTCCGCCCGCTCAGGGCCCAGGTAGCGGCAACAAGTGAAGGTAAGCCATCACCCCAGAAGCCAGAGTAGTACCAGGGGACTTATAAACCTCACGGATGTGGTTGACCAGAGCCTCATTAAGGCCTATTGTGTACAAACTACTCACCCAATTGGGTCTCCAATCCACAGTATAGTGTCAGTGTGGTGTTCCAGCAGCCTGGCTCACATCTATAGGTAGGTTGTGCATGTTTTGCAAGGCGATCCCACAAGGAGTGCACTTGTTTTACGACATCTTCCCATTCAAGATGCACCATCGGATCATGTGGTAGCGCTCTCTCTAAAGTCACCAGCTTCCCCTCCTGGTAAGTGCGGTCTCTCTCCAGTGTGTGTCAGATATGCGTAGTAGTTGCCATACCCACTCTTCGGAGCATCACCTTCATTGTTATGTTCCATATAGGTACCCTAATGTAGGCTCTGGTAGTCACCTAAACCTTCACCTATATTCTCCCTTCCATTACACTACATAATGATTCTAAATACTGACCTTTTACCTAGTTGCGGTACTGTTCAATGATGAAATAGGTTTACTTCAAAAAACATAAGACTCATTAAGCATGAGGATTCTTGGAATCACAGAAGGACAGCAGGCCTAACATCTCCTGCATGATAACTATATATGTATAAGGGTCATTCCTTCGGGCATCCCAGTGCGACACAACACAACAAGGTATATCCCCAGGGGGTTCCACTTTGGGTATATATACATCATCTCTTGCTGAGATAATCAGAGGAGAAAAGGGCTTCCATGCTGCACAGTGAGGTGAGACACTGAGGCTCCTGCATGCAGACACTCAAGCTCGCAGTAGTCTAACATCCCTTGTGGGGTGTTCAACTCGAGACCAAGAGAGGGTCCTACAGTCTCTCACTTCAGGTAATGGGGTTGACTTTATCCTATAGGGATTCTTGGCTTTACACCCAAATATATGCTAAGTAAACGTAGGTACATCTAGTTAGGGATGCATTGTAGGAGTGCACATTTTACTGACATGTATTTTATATACTTGCCTGTATTCAATGTTTTAGCAGGAAGGTAGGAATCTACCATCCTTTTACTCCTTCAGTGTTTATAATCATTTATATCTGTTACTGTCTAATGGTTGTTTCAGCACCCCTATTTTACACTAGAATGACGCTGGTTCAATAAATACTTATTGGGAAACGTCCCCACCGTTTATTCTGTGTATCTCTCAGAGACAAAGTGAGCACTAGTAACTAAGCAAAAAGTACACTGTTTCCACGATCCCTGAGGGATCATGGTTGTCATATTTGATAGTGGCCAAGAACTATTCTCGCCTTGGTAAGAGGGTTGTCTAGTGGCACCATCAGCTAGCTGGTTTACAGGCTAACCTACCCGGTAGACTTGTTTAGAATCGGTCTTACACCAATCCTATAGTGTATGTTGTTTAAACGCGCAGATCCTAAATAGGTTCATAGTAACTACATGACATCATAGCATTCAATTATGCCGCCCTCTGATGAGTGCTTTCCCAATTAAGGATGAAATAGTCATCCACAATCACACCCCTAGAAACTCAATCAATAAGAGAGTCTTCCCACATTCTCCATAATAAGATCCAGAGAACTCTTCTGGCAAAAGAGAACTTCAAAAGTAGGGACAAGTGTTTCGATATATATATATCTGACGATGTATGTCATGGCTAACACTTCTGTGTGGCCTCTGCCTGCATGAGGAAGTAGTCCAGTCTACTATAAGCGTCCACCGCAGGTGAATAACAGGACTATGTGTGCACCAGTGGGTGTTGGGCTCTCCAAACATCCACCAATCCTACACCCTGCATCATTTGTGTCAGGGGGGTCAGTCAAGTTTGTTTTAGTTGTCTGCGATGTGGGAACTCTCTCTATTCAGCAAACAGTTACAGTCCCCGGCTACTATCAACTCCGCAGGCTGAAACCCCTGTGTCACTTTCAAAACCTCCCCTAAGAAGGTCCTACTATCTACATTGGGAGTGTACACATTGACCAGGAGGAGGTCATTGGCATCTAGTGAACCATGCAGAGTAATACACCTTCTGTCCGTGTCCGCACACACCCCCACCTTTGGTAATGGGACACCTGGGGCCACCCACATAAGGGCACTTCTTGCAAAACCAGAATACAAAGTGGCATACATTTGACCTCTTATCCTCTGGGGAAGCCTGATAAAACAGTCTTCCAACAGGTGGGTGTCCTGCATGAACACAATTGTTATCTGATTGCATTTAAGGGTAAAGGAGGAACCTATGGCATTTCTTATGTCTTTTCAGCCCCCTGATGTTCCACCTAAGGAACTTGTAGTCACTTCCCAGGCCAGGCACTTCTCAGCAAGCTAATTCTTTGGGCCCTCCCACTGGGCCTTCTGAATACAGGTGATAAAAGCTGAAGCACATGAACGTCACAAGCACTTTTCACCAAAAGCACAAGACGATGAAAATAATCATCAATATCACCCCTAACAACCCCCCTACACACAGGCAGAATATACAGAACTCCTCCCACCTCAACTAACGGTCACTAGGGTGTGTGTCACTGATCTACAACCCCTCTCCTCCCACCCTTTAACCTACTCGAGCAGGTAGTAAGTGTAAATACAGGCCAAGCAGCTGTGCCACCCCCGATCCATGAGCCACAAGCAGGCGCTCAGCAGACCACAAGATGACTGGCCCCCTGCAACCTCCCACCACAGGACAGTCCAATACATTAATTCTCTTGCATTTTCTGCGAATAAAAACGAGTGGGTCAACCCCACATGTGCCCCTTTAACCCATGAAGAGCAGCCTAAATTATCAATATAGTACAAGTTTATAGCTAATAAAAAGTACAGTTTTGCAATAACAATTCCAGCTGCATCAAGTCACCACAAGGCATCTGCGGCCATATGTAGGTAATATGTGTTTTGCGATTCTCAAATTGCGATTTTAAGGTAATCACAATTAGAGAACCGCAAAACGCAATGTAGGTAGGATTAGCAAATATTTAGCGAATCCCACCTATTCCTTATTTGCGCATCGTAAATTGAGATTCGCAAATAATGAATACCTTCCCTTTCATTCCTATGGGCTAGTAGGCCCATAGGAATTCATGGGAAGACATTCTCAATTTGCGATTCTCAATTAGAGAATCGCAAATTGAGAATGCAATTTCAAGATTGTAAGGGTGTCAATAGGACACCCTTTTGCACCCCTGAAATAATCATGTGTGCACATGTGGCACACATACATGCGCTAAGGGCATGTATGTGCACCACATGGCCCTTTGAAAAATGCAAAAAAGTGCATTTTTCAAAGAAATAGCAAATTACCACCAACCTGAAGTTGGTGGTAAATTGCGATTCCTTAAGGCAAATTCGCACAACTTGGGTGCTTCCTACATTGCATTTAAGGAATCGCAATTTGGGAATCCTTAAATGCATTCGTAAAATAGGAAATCGCAAATTTTGCGATTCCTTCTTTTGCGTGTGGGTTTTTGTGTGCTACATAATACACTGCCCAAATTGCGATCGCAAACACGGAAATTTTGTGAATTTCTGCATTTGCGATCGCAATTGAGCTAACTACATATGGCCCCTGGTCCTTTTGGTCATCTAGATAGTGGGTCAGGCAATTCGTGAAGGAGAGACCCCGTCTCACAGTCTCCAGCTGTAACTACTCCAATTGCCCTTCTTAGAGGTGCTGTGCTGGATGGCCTCCAGCATACAGAAAGGCTAACCAGCATTAGTACTGTCACTCAGTGTATCATGCACCAGTCTAATCTGAGAAAAAGTACTCTGATCCAGTGATACTGGCAACTGAGAGCTCAGGGTGTCATCCAGACACCCAAGGATACAGTGCATAGTTGGGGCATCTCTCCCCTCGACAAGTACCATCAGCGTCTTTCTATTATGGGCAGAGCATTGCACCTCCCCATCCTTGACTTACTTCTCCCTGGGGTACCAGTGCTACCTTTTCATCCCAGAGTGTCAGCCAATCCATCACTTTGTGAGGGGACTTGTAGAAGTAAACACGGCCATCACACTATATACAGAGTCTAGCAGGGATCAAGAGTTTGTATTTGATATTGCAGTCCCTTAGTCTCCTTTTCGCCATCCAGAAGTTGTTGCGTAAAGTCTGGACCCTGCAATAGTAATAAGGATAAATTAAAATCTATTTGTTCTCATATCTGGGGGGCTGCATGTGCTTACATGCTGTAGAATGGTGTTGCAGTAGTGAAAAAGGTGAGCAATCAGGGCCCATGGGGGAGCCCCATTACACAACACTGGAGGCAATGTTCTACAGGCCTTCTCCATTGTAAAGAGATTTGACAGCTCAGAGGCCTGAGAGTGTTCGTAATCCAGGGCTCTAAAAAGAGCTCCACCGAAGGGCCTTCCACCAATTCCAGGAAGTCCACATTGCACAAATTAGTGTACCACAATCAGCCCTCTGCATCCTCTAGGCGCTCCTCTGAATATGTGGCACGGCAATTTAAACCTTCCACCTTAGCCCTCAGCTACTTGACTTCCTTTTTTGGACATACACATCATCCTCCACTGCTGTGGTCAATCTGCAGCTTTCGAGATATAAACACAAATGATTCAATTGAGTCCATATTCCCCTCCAGCTCAACATGGGAGTCCTGGATTGCCACCAGGAGCTCTGCAGCTGTGGGTCCCAGAATCAGTGAACCCGTGGGCTGCTCTCCAAATTGGTGTGCCAGCATAGCTTCCAGTAGAGTCACAGTATATTGATTGATTCTGTTGGCCTGAATTACGCCCCCTTGTCTATGCCCATGTTATGCAGTTTACAGGGACTCCTCACTGTATCAGGCACCTCCTGTCACTTGCCTCATACGTAACTGATGTATCCCCTTTACAGTCATCACCCCAGATCACTGGCCTGGGGGTGGGGCAGATATAAGGAATGTTTATAGGTGGGTGTATGTTGCACAGTCCAAGCAGTGCAACTAGCATTCAAATGAGAAGCACTGCTCTACCTTTCCAAATCACTGTGCTATAATCCCCTCCAGCATAGCCAGTCATTCCAGGACCAGTGCCTCTAACCTTACTGTCCAGCTCAGTGACCTGTACATCTTGTTTCCAAGGTCACACCGGAGCCTCAGGTATGGAGAACCCATTGCACTCATCAGGGGTCACTGTCCATACCTCTAAAGCTCGGCACAGGTTTCCTGTCATCCCAATGGCCTTAGATGCAACTAGTCATCTATATGCCACCACAGGATAACCCCCAGGCTCCCTTGGCCCAGCAGCATGGGCCACATTCAGCTCATTGGTTGTCTGCCGGCCAAAGCTTCAATCTCTCCCCCTCTTATCTTACCAGGAGACGTGCGAAAAAACCCTGGGGTGGCATCCTTCCATACAGGTCACCTGCACATTTTCAAATGTAGGCATGTTCTAAGCTGTCGAGGCACACCCCCAGGTGTGCCTCGACAGCACTGCTCCAACAGGACGGCCAGATCTGTGACTGGGGGTGAATGTTTTGCCAATGTGCAACATTCCGTCCATTACCTTGTGTGTTTTGTTCGCCCTATGTGGGAAAGGTATGCCCAGACGTGGGTCCCGTGCTCACTATGCCACTGGAGTCAAGCTATCCTGGCTGATGATGGCTGATAGCCAGAAACCGGTCCTAGGATTCTTGATTCCGGTCCAGGGAAGACATGGCTTGGAAATTCGGGCTGGTCTGTTCCCATGAGGCACAGTGTCAAGACTGATTTGCATATGGCCTTGTCTGAACTGGGGTGGCGTGGTGAGCAAAATAACGATGGATGACACCCAGATATGTGACTGGGAGTGAATGTTTTGCCAATGTACAACATTCCGTCCTTCACCTTGTGTATTTTGCGGTTCGCCCAATGTGGGAAGGGTATGCCCGGACGTGGGTCCCCTGCTCACTACACCACTGGAGTGAAGCTATCTTGGCTGATGATGGCTGATAGCCAGAAACCGGTCCTAGGATGGTTTATTCCGGTCCAGGGAAGACATGGCTTTGCAGTTCGGGCTGGACTGTTCCCATGAGGCACAAGGTCAAGACTGATTTGCATATGGCCTTGTCTGAACTGGGGTTGCATGGTGAGCAAAATAACGATGGATGAAACCCAGATAACATTCTGTCCATCACCTTGTGTCGTTTGCTGTTCGCCCTGTGTGGGAAAGGTATGCCCAGACGTGGGTCCCATGCTCACTACGCCACTGGATTCAAGCTATACTGGCTGATGATGACTGATAGCCAGAAACGGGTCCTAGTATGCTTGATTCCGGTCCAGGGAAGATATGGCTTGGCAGTTCGGGCTGGACTGTTCCCATGAGGCACAGGGTCAAGACTGATTTGCATATTGCCTTGTCTGAACTGGGATGGCGGGTGAGCAAAGTAACAATGGATGAAATCCAGATCTGTGACTGGGGGTGAATGTTTTGCCAATGTGCAACATTTCGTCCATCACCTTGTGTGTTTTGCTGTTCGCCCTATGTGGAAGGGTATTGCCAGACGTGGGTCCCGTGCTCACTACGACACTGGAGTAAAGATATCCTGGCTGATGACGACTGATATCGAGAAACTGGTCCTAGGATGCTTGATTCCGGTTCAGGGAAGACATGACTTGGACGTTGGGGCTGTACTGTTCCCATGAGGCACAGGGTCAAGACTGATTTGCATATGGCCTTGTCCGAACTGGGGTGACATGGTGAGCAAAATAATGATAGATGAAACCCAGATCCGTAACTGGGGGTGAATGTTTTGCCAATGTGCAACATTCCGTCCATCACCTTGTGTGTTTTGCTGTTCGCCATATGTGGGAAGGGTACGCTCAGACGTGGGTCCCGTGCTCACTATGCCACTGGAGTCAAGCTATTCTGGCTGATGACGGCTGATAGCCAGAAACCAGTCCTAGGATGCTTGATTCCGGTCCAGGGAAGACATGGCTTGGCAGTCCGGGCTGGACTGTTCCCATGAGGCACAGGGTCAAGACTGATTTGCATATGGCCTTGTCTGAACTGGGGTGGCATGGTGAGCAAAATAATGATGGATGAAACCCAGCCAGATCTGTGACTGGGGGTGAATGTTTTGCCAATGTGAAACATTCCGCTCATCACCTTGTGTGTTTTCCTGAATGTAATGGCTGAAACATTTGCAAGCACCCAGGCTCACTCGCCGCCAACAGGAGGGCTTGGGGGTGCTTCTGCTGTTCCACTCTGTGACAGCACTCTTAAGTTTTTAACCATCGCACCATGTCACCTTCAAGCCACAGGTGCAGGGCTTGCCTCGGGCCCAGTCTGAAAAAAGACATGCCCACTGGCTCACAAGTTTGGGCCCCCAGAGGCAGGCCACTCAGGAGACGTAGCTGCACAAGCCCATGTAGTGGCAACAGAGAGTTGCGGGGGGACCTCTCCCTACCAAGTGGCTCTCCTGCAGCCAATCAGGGCTGCAGTTTCTGCACCACCCTCCGGCAAGCCTCAGGCACCAGGCAGGTCTCAGGCATAGCCTCTCATATTCAGGCCTGATGGCACCCTTCAGCAGGCTCTCAGGGGTGGTCCGCCTGGATTCAAGGTACACCTACACTACCAACATCCTGTGCTGTTCAGCCGGCCGATTGCTGTGTGTCTGCCCAGCTCTTCACTCCCTTCAGGGCATGCAGGACACATTGCTGTCAGCATGACACAGCGTCAAAGCCCCACAGGATTCACCGCACGCGTTGCTAGCGCCCAAGACCACTCAGTACCACTACCTTCACACTGCACTGCAAGCCTTCAAAGGGCACCTCCAGGACCCCACCGAGTCACCATCTAATAGCGGTGCAACCATGCTAGTTGTAAGGTATAGAATGCATGAATGGAGACTGAATTACAAAGGATTTAAAGCTCTGTGGTGGGAGCGGACAGAAAAGGCATCCAGTTGGTCATCTTGGCAGGCCACACCGTTCTTGGGGTACCATTTTTATCAAGAGACACGTGGCACTACAGAATAGTCAAACAATTGTTATTAACAATAGGTTCTCTTTGCATTTTTGCCTTCTGAATGAAAGACAGTGTGTAAGGAAAAATAATGTTTGCAATTTGCCCTCTAAATCACATGGTAGTGTGAGTACCATGAATTCAGAGATGTGCAATTAACAACTGCTTCTCAACTCATCATCTGCTGTACATTTTAGAAATGCATAGCTTGCCTTCATACACATTTGTCACTCTTTATATTTTACCATATGAATTGCTCTATACTCAGCACACAATGAAAAACCATTTTAGGGTGCAGCTCAGATGTTTGCTCTTGGTATGTCGGGTTCTTGGAGAACTAGCGAACCCTATATATCCCCGTGACCAGAAATGCAAAGCAAGAATACCTGTGTATTGCTTTTGTAAATTGCCCATCTGTGACAAAAAGTTACAAATGGAAAGGGGCGACCATTCGGTCCCCCCGAACGTATGGCGGAGTACCACGATCCCCCCGGGAAGCCATCTTGGGCGGGAGGCGCGTCTCGGCTGGTATGCCCGAAGCGGTGTAGCCGGGGCGCGCCTTTTCCCGCCCAAGAGAGGGTTGGCCTAGACACTGACGCGGCCGGCCACGCCCTTGGGGCAGGCAGGGGCGGGTTTACGCCCGCCCTGAAGACGGATAAAAGGAGCAACAAGCCAAGAAAGCATCCTCTTGTTCCTGTGCTCTGAAGCTGCACCTCCTCGCTACACGTGAGCTCGAGACGGAACGAGGAGCCAATTTTGAGCGTTGTAATCGTTCTTATTTGTTTTCCAGATACTCTGTTGGAGAATGCCGAAGAAGGCGGGAAAGCGAATGACTACCGACCAGATGCTGCGAGTACTCATGAAGGAGGTGACCGACCTAAAAATGGGGATTGGCGGACAAAGATGAGGAAGGGGGGCCGAAACGTCCTCTGGCAGGAGCAGCTCCGGGAGGAAAAGGCAAGAGGCCCAGGAGGGGAGCAGCTGGGGGAGACATCCCGGGTCCCAGTACCCCGCTCGAAGCACCCACTCCCGTGCCGGAAGAAGGGAATCCGATTCCCGTTGTGGTCACCCCTGTGTCCGGGGAAGATATGCCGCCCGAGCTGGCAGCACAATTAGCAGCGTGGTTGGGTAAAGGTAGCGAGGGCGCCACGGCTGTCGACGCGCAGGTGTTAATGAAGCATCTGCGTGAAACTTGTGAAGCAGCGAAGGCATCCACGCCGGCTGCGGCAGTAGAGAAGCCACAGGGGACAGGTTCAGTCGCAGAGACAGCGTCCGGTTCAGGTAAGCGGCCATTGCCGATTGCGAGGGATGAGTCGGCACCCTCTCGAAGGGAAAAGTTGGGTCAGCATGTCCCTTTAGCTATTAAAGAGAAAATATGGGCAGGGGAGTATATAAACATCTTCTCGTTGCTTACTGATCATTATGAGATGGAGCATGTTAAGGGCCAGAAGGACCTGATGCATCCAAGTGTTTGGCGCGCAAAGATGGCCGCCTTCAAGGTAAACGAAAACATTGGCAATTGGGGTAAAGCGTGGGGGTTTTTTACATCGATCTTGGGGGAACGAAGGCCCGAATTGCTACCCGAATTGCCGACTTATCAGTCACGGATCATGGGGTACTCTGTGTCACACGAGGGCAATCATTGGTTCTGCTATGATAATATTTTCAGAAAAGCAAAGGAACATGATAAAAACTTAACTTGGGATTGTTATGATTCTGTGTCCTGGTCCAAAATGGAGGATACTGGTATGTTGAAGTTGCCATTAGTAGGGAGTAACGTTGGCGAATCCTCCCGCCAATATGCGGGGACGCCCTTTCGATCAGGTACGGGTACCGACAATCACTCGAGGCCTACCGGCAACGCAGGCAAAAGGGGGGTTTGTTGGAACTTTAACAGGGGTAAATGTACTAGGCCCCAGGGGTCGTGCAAATTTAGACACGAATGTAGTGGGTGTGGGCAATCATCCCATCCTGAGTCCACGTGCAGAGCCAAAACGGGTGATAACGGGGGTAGAGGAGGCGCCAAACAGGTCTAACATAGTCCGAGGGGCGCCTTTACCTACCCCGATTGATACCTTGGCAATGATTCCCTGGCTCAGCGAATACCCGGATCGTGCTTCCGCTGGGGTGTTGCGGAACGGGTTTTCATATGGTTTCCGCATCCCAGTGGGGGACTTTCAGGGTGTAGCAAAATGTAAAAACCAGATATCGGTCTTACAGCATACGACCGTGGTGCAGGAAAAGATCCGGAAGGAGGTTACTCGAGGTCGAGTCGCCGGTCCATTTAGTGTACCCCCAGTTGCTAACTTTGTTTGTTCCCCTTTAGGGGTGGTCCCCAAGAAGGACCCGGGTGAGTTCCGGCTGATACATAATTTATCAGCCCCACGTGGTCTTTCCGTGAACGAAGCGATAGACCCGGAAGTGTGTTCGGTGCGGTACGCATCCTTCGATGAGGCCGTAGCCATTTTGAATCGCCTGGGGCCCGGTGCGCTGATGGCAAAATCTGATATCGAGTCAGCGTTCCGGTTGCTCCCGGTACATCCAGACGATCAGCGTCTCCTGGGTTTCATGTTCCAAGGTCATTATTACATGGATAGGTGTATGCCGATGGGGTGCTCTATATCTTGTGCCTATTTTGAAAAATTCAGTAGTTTCCTACAATGGGTCTTCACAAAGAAGACGGGTTTTCAACATGTGATGCATTATCTCGATGATTTTTTGTTCCTGGGGGCAGCCGGGGATCCGGAATGTGGGCAGGCTTTGGCTGCATTTTGTGTCTTAATGAATCAGTTTGGCGTGCCATTGGCACCAGGTAAGACAGTGGGTCCCTCGACTTGCCTCGAGTTTCTGGGGATCGAGTTAGACTCCGGAGAAGGTTGTTTTTGTTTACCGGGTGACAAAGTGTTAAGGTTCAGGGCATCCCTGCAAATGTGTATAAGTGAATCTAAGGTTAAGCTGCATCAATTACAGCAGTTAGTGGGACAGTTGAATTTTGCCCTAAGAGTTATACCAATGGCCCGCCCCTTTTCCCGCTCGATCGCTCAAGCCATGGTCGGCCTGAAGGAGGGTCATCATCGCACAAGGCTCTCGGCAGAGGTTCGCCAGGACATGCGCATTTGGTTGGCATTTCTGGCGGATTTCAATGGTCGAGTTGTTTGGATCAAACCGGCCGTGTCCTCTGAAGAGCTGGGGCTGTGGACAGATTCGGCAGGGAGTATAGGTTTTGGTGCCATCTTCGGCACTCGATGGTCTGCACAAAAATGGCCGGCATGGTGGCATGACAGTGGACTGACAAGTAACATTGCTTTCCTGGAACTTTTCCCCATTCTGGTGGCCCTGAGAATGTGGCCCGAAGGGTTCAGAGATCACTCTGTGGTATTCTGGTCTGATAATATGACCGTGGTCGAGTGTATCAATAGCCAGGCAGCACGATGCAAATGGATTTTGAGACTACTCAAGGAAATCGTATTACTGTGTATGCAATTGAATGTGCTATTTAAAGCAAGACATGTCCCGGGGGTGATGAACCAGGCAGCTGATGCCCTTTCTCGTTTTCGCATGCAGGCCTTCTGGGGTTTTCTGCCCACAGCGGACCCGGAGCCGGCACCCTTTCCCGAAGCTCTCTGGTCTCTCGGTGCCCCGAACTTCGTAACCTCGTGGGAGAGAGTTTAGCACCCAGGACGAGGAAGGCATATGAAGGGGCGTTCCGGTCCTATTTAGCCTTTTTGGGGACTGTTAGAGGGGAGCTTTGGGACCAGGAGGAATGGGTAGTGAAATTTCTGATGTCTTTACATCTGGCAGGGAAATCGGTGGCTACGGCCCAGAGGCATCGGGCTGCCATTTCCTTTGTTGCTAGGGCTCATGGGATCCAGGACCCGACAGCGTCTTTCGTTGTACAAAAAGCGCTACGTGGGTGGCAACGCCTTGAGGGTCGCAGAGTAGATGAGAGGCGCCCGATAGGTTTGGATAGGTTGGCCCTGTTATTATCCAGACTCCCTGCAACATGTTCATCTCAGTTTGAGACAGTGTTATTCCGAGCCGCTTTTACGCTGGCATTCCATGGGGCTATGCGGGTAAGCGAACTACTGGCGAGGAACAAGCAGGATGTGATGGGGGGACTGTGCCAAGAGCACGTTCAGATCAGAGGGAAGACAATGACTGTCTCGTTTGTGAGGTCCAAGACCGATCAGAGTGGGATGGGTGACTGCATAATCATACGCAGGATTCCCGGGTCCTCCATGTGCCCGGTGAAGTGTTTAGAGGATTATTTAGCACGAAGGGTGGCATCATGGGGGGGGTAAGCATGAGCGAATTTTGCGGTTCTCGCGTTCGCGAATTTTGCGGATTTGCGGATTCGCAATCCGCAAAATCCGCGAATTCCCGCGAATTTGCGGATTTTTTTTTTTTTGTGTTCGCCCGTGTTTCTGCCAGTTCGCGAGGGTTTTGTACACTTTCGCAAATTGCGAACTTACCTGTCGGGTCGCAAGTTTCGCGAACTTGTTGTTTCTACGTGTCCAGCCTGTTTGGGACACTCTTCTTCATCACTGCCACTCTCTGTCACCACTGCCACTCTCTGACTACTCATGCCACCCTCTGGCCCACCCATGCCACCCTCTGTGTCATCACCACACCCTCTGGTTGTCCAGTGTACATTATTTTCGGCAAAGCAAAGCACACCTTCCCTGCCTCAAGTGACCTGAATTAATTTGGGGCTGATTCATGTGTCACAGAATATTTTTTTAGCTGGCACCTGCTTCCTTAGTGCGCCCTGATTAGTGATCTTTTGCACTTGCTAAGTGCTTTCATTGTTGCAAAATTAGTTACAACACCTGCCCTGCCCCAACTGACAATAATGAATTAGGGGCTGATTAATGGATTTTAACTTCCAGCCTGGCTCCTGCTTGTCTCCCTTAGCTGTAATTCAGGACCTTTGTGGCATATGTGTAACTATTCTGAGGTTCAGAGCAGGGTCACATAATAGTTTCAACTGGCAACTGAACTCTGGAGGGGCCCCTCAGGAAGCACTCCAGGAAATGGCTACTAATGATGAGCCTGAACTTTTGAACCTGGTAAGTAGTTACTTTCAGTTTTGCTAAGATCGTATTTCTGCAATTTTGCACTTATTCGCGGGGCGCGAACTCACGCGAACAGTGCGAGCAGTGCGAGCAAAATCCGCTGCTCGCGGATTTGCGGATTTTGCGGGAAATTCGCAAATCTCGCGGATTGCGGATTTCCCGAAAATCCGCAAAATCCGCGAGCGGAACGGATTTTCCGCCCATGCCTAGGGGGGGGACCTTGTTGAGACACGCTGACGCCACCCCACTGACAAGGTTTCAGTTTCAGCGGGTGCTTGCGATGTCGATTACCGCTGCGGGCTTGAACCCGGGCGAGTTTGGGACCCATTCCTTTCGGATAGGGGCTGCTACAGAGGCTACAGCCAGGGGTCTGAATGTGGAACAAGTTAAACGTGTGGGGCGTTGGTCCTCCAATTGTTATAAAAGGTATGTGCGGTTGCACATGTTGTGAAGCTGTAATGATGTACTCACGCTTCTTCTTTTGTTTGGTTTTCAGTTGCGCAAGCCTACGAGGCGGGGCGGACTATCCAGTCGACCCACACCGGGCCAGCGGTCAGACATCACCGGCTGTGAAAAAGGAGGTGTGGGTCGTGGGCCACTCATACGTGAGGCGTGCCACGGACGTATTCAAGGCAGGTGACATGATTCACGTGGCTGGGGAATACGGGTACAGTGTGTCCTTCTACGGAAGGGGCGGTCTCTGTATTGACCAGTTTCAATCATTTTTCGAGGGTTTGCTAGGGCGGACGAGGTCACCGCCGTCTGTAGTCATAGTACATCTTGGGGGCAATGATTTGGTCACCACTGGTAGACGACTTCTTCTTGAGGTGATGCTTTCCACTGTAAGTTGGTTAGCGAGGAGAGTTCCAGGGTGCACAATTGCGTGGTCCCATATGATCCCACGAAAAGTGTGGCGGGGGGCTTTTTCTGTTCTGCTTTGAATCATTCTGTAAGAAAAATTAATAACAAAGTGAGTAGGTTGTTCCGTTCCAATACACTGCATTCTATTTCGCATGGTTGTATTAGTGATGACAGTATGTATTTGGGGGATGGTGTTCATTTGTCTCGGGTGGGGAATGAGTTACTCATAGGAGACTTCATAGCTTGGCTAAAGACGTTAAAACATGACCTTTAGGTAGGAGTATTGTGGGGGGTCCGGATAGCCGGTCAACTATCCGGGCCTGTGGCGGTAAGGTCATGATCGGTGAGCACTAATTGTAAGATCCCTATGAGTGGGCGTCACCCATTACGGATGGGAGCGCTCGGGGGAGGTGGCCATTGGCCCCTCAACGGGGAGGCGGTCCCTTCTAAGGATGGGTCGCCGAAAGGAAAGGAAAGGCGGTCAAGACCCCTTCCTGGGTAGGAGGGGTTACAGCCCCCTCCTGGGGAATTTCCCGGGGCCAGGACGTCTGCGACGGCAGATGTGGTAAGTTGTGTGGGGTTGGGGGGGGTCTACGCTACCTTCTAGATACCTCACACGAGTCCTCGTACGACCTTTAAAGTGGCGTCGAGTTTTATTGGGGCCCCCGTCAAGTCAAGGGAAATTGGTAGTTGCACGTGAGGTACGCCTCTGTGCGGTCGCCCCTCACAAGTGAGGGGGATATTTCTGGGTTAGGGATCTTGACACCGGTTACGACCTTGCCGTTGGCCCTTAAACGTTAGGATGTACAATTTCAAAATTTCAAGTAAATGTTTTGTAGGATGTTAGTTCGGCTAGGAGAACCTTTGTATTAGAGAATATGTTAAGGTTAGCCAAACATCGCAATGTGGTAATGAAATTGTACATAATATGAAACTGTTTATTTAATGTTTTAATTTTGTTTCATATTTTAATAAATACGGCCGGGAGGGTTACTCCCTCCCGTCTTCCAAAAACTTCAGAACGGTTTCCGGTTTCCCATCCTTGGGGATTGTGTTGAGAGGGGGTGGCGGGTATCTCAGCCATATGAAAACGTTGTTAGAAATGGCAACTTTTTTACACTCATTTTCCTTTTTTTTATTTCAATAATTTTGCAAAAACCTTGAGCGATCTATACAAAGGACCCCTTGCTGTATTTCGAACTCTGTCTAATTTTCAGATATGTATAGCTTTCTCGCATCAGCGGTGGTTTTACACCTGTTTCCAACGCAATCTGAAGTAGATTGAAATTACAAAAATGAGAAAAATGAGCACTGCATTTTCCTACAAACTGAGAAGATGGTAATCTTAGCACAGATAACCTTTTGTTGAGGTCAGTTTTTGGAAACAAATCAGATTTTTTTTCGCACATCGCTTTTCACATTTCCCCCAAATATACCCACAATGTTGCTGTATTTTTGGTATTTATATTGGAAAAACAGAGATGTAAATTTGACGTGGATACCTTATCTGAAAAAAAAGTTATGGAGACCTAAGTGTGAATGAACTATCCTAAATAGCCAAAAAAGGCTCAGCGCTTGGGGTGAAAAAGATGCAGCAGATATATGGCTAAAGGGGAAGGTTTGATGTGGCATTATGATATTGGATATATGCTTCATCATTCGGAGAACATGCATTCTGTGAACGTCCACACATCAGAAAACTAGGCTGCCCTCTATGTCCCAACTTGGTCTATTCCTTCATCAAAGAAATGTTGGACAAAATGTAGAGAACTTCGTTATGGCCCTAGCCATAGTCTGCTTAACAGATGTAGAATTCCCCAACAAATTGGTGATATTTTCACTAAAAACCCTTCTTTTTTGCTGACAATGCACAATACATTTCAACCTTCCAAGACATGGCAGCACAGCAGTCTGTTTTTCGCTTTTCAAATATAAAAATCAACATAGCTGATACGCTGAGAGTTTTATCTAAACACTTCATGGATTTTGTGGTTTCATTAACGCATTAAAAAAAAAATTACACCTCATAAATAAGTTGGGCCTTCTGATGCCATGGCTATCGTGATCTTGAGGTACCGCTGCCAGTAACAAAGTTATCCGTAGCCCTCGTAATGAGGCGAAAAATGTAATAAATGGGCGGAGTAGGCATCTGCCAAATGTTAGTGTCTTCATTGGGATCCATCTCCAAATCAGACCATTAACATCACTTTCTCAAATTGGTTTCCACTTTTGTTTCTAGTCTTGAAAATAATTACAATTTGAATGGATGAAAATCTAAATATTATACTTTTACTGTGCTTTTGCTGAAAATTTCTAAATGATTGGCCAAGTGTTCTATTCATAATGGTTTGTTGTTTTCACAGTAAATACATTTTTTCAGGCTTTCTGTATCTAAGATTCAATATTTCCGGGGTAGCGTTTCTTTTTAATAATTAAGGGTTTCACTTTGAAATGTTTAATGCAAAATGCCAAACTGCGGAATGCAACCTTTTATAAATGCTACTAGAACTGTAATGCATAAGTGCAGTACAAGCTGCTTTACTGTAATTAGAAGTAAATGATGTGAAAGTAACATTTAACAATTTAAACGCACCTACTTTTCGGGTTCTGGTCATGATCATATAATTATTGCTACAGCTCGCTATTAGCAACTCATAATTTTATGTAATTAGTACACACTTGCACAGACAGTTCTTCTTTACTTCTTTCGGCAATTTATAATTCAGCTACCATAAAATAAAATATGTCAGTGGTCTTCCTAATACCATGCCTACCGACTGATCTTTTGAATATAAACTGCAACTGAGAGATATTCTGAAAATATTGACATTCATTTTCCTATGCTGTTCAAGCCAATTAAGAAACACATTTACGGCTATATTTATGACCCGGTTTTGTTGCTCTTGCACCACACAACGTGGTGCAAGCGCGACGCGAACCGTAAGTCAGATTTATGAAGCCATGGAAAGTCACTCTGCATGGCTTGGTGGCTCAAAAAATCTGGAGTAACTCAACGCACATCACTGCGCAACTCTGCCATTGGTTAGGCATTTCATGGGCATTGCGTGGGTGGTTTTTGACGCATTCACAGATTTACAAAAACCTGAAAACCTGGGAAGGCGCGAAAAAGATATGCTTCCCCAGGTGAGACATAGAGGAGAAACATCTTCATCTCTCCTCCTTACTTTCTCCTTCTGTGTGTGATGCATTCTGCAGCACACACAGAAAGAGGAAAATGCCTCTCAGGATTGCTTTTGAGTAGGAAGGTGTCCCTTCCTGCATAGAAACAATCCTGCATGCAACACAGTCACCCTTGCATCATGGTGGAAGGGTGCCGGTTTTGGTGCTAGGCTGCCAAACGGTTTCTAGCGTGGGGAGAAAAGTGGTGCAAGGGTGCCTGCTTTGGTGCTAGGCTGCCAAACAGTCGCCAGCGTGGGGAGAAAAGTCCGGAATGCACTATATGCCTTAAGTACAGCCCATTCCTGCCATTTTCCAGTGACGTAGCGCAGCAAGGTGCCTTCCTGCGCTGCACCACACCACTATTCCATAAATATGACCCTTAATTTGGTTTACACAAAAGTAACAACAGATGTCTGATGCCAGTTTACAGAGAGACCTGAGAAAAAGGCATGGGCATTCGCACTTGTTCTTCTGCACTTGTTAGCAATAATACTCATTATTCTTGAGTATATGTTCTTGAATTTCGCACCAGCACATTGTAGTGGGGACATTCCCTCCTTTGCATGGGGGTGCAGCCACATGCAAGCGGGGTGCACCTGTGTACTTTTACAAATGTGGTTGCCTGGACAAAATATCTGTCATGAAATGCAATAACACTGTGCCACTTAGGTGGTGGGATACAGTTAGAGATATTCCGAGGATGCTCTTTGGACTAGGGGAGAGAAGGTCCCACAGACCCCTCAGAAACCTGTTCAAAGGGGGGGGTGTACACACTTACAGGATGCTTCCAAAGGGAAATCAAGTTCCTGAGCCAGTGAAACCTAGTACTATTTCACCCTTTACCAATGTTCCGTTCCCTGTCAGCTCCGCTCTGGATATAGTGAATTTTGTCATCACTTTTAAAATATAGGCCCTGCAGTTCTAGTCTGACCTTTGTTCCTTAATAAGTGTGTGTGCATTATCGCAAAGGGGACATTGCTCTGGCTTGAAAATCAAGACCAGATGGTTGATATTACCCTTCCGCTAAGTCTAAGGCACAAAAGTATAATGTGAAATACTTGCTATGATTTGTGATTAAACATAAATGTGTATGCAACATTACCTTTGAATACAATTTTAGTTAAAAGAATAACACAATTAATTGATTTTGATGGTAGCAATTATTGTTTTTTTCTTATATTTTTTCAAATATGATCCCAAAAACATTTTAGGTTCAATTACTGTCGCTTTGCATAGCAAGATGACGCTGTCTTATTTTTTACATTGCTGTTGTCAATATTTCGTTGAGAAATGTCTGGTACTTGAATGTATTGTTTTCTTATCGATGGTCAACACTTGTAAGGTATGAGTTAGCAGCACATTACAAATCAAGTGATAAATGGTTTGGTACTTTCCACGCACTTGGAATCTGTGTCTGTGGGGTGTGAAAATACTCCCCGTTCAGTTTGTTTTAGGAATATCATGCATGAATCTGTGTTTCTAGGCTGATTCTGGCATACTTGTGCACATATTTTCTCTGGGAGGCAGGGGCAGCGATACAGCAGAGTATATCATGCTGAAAAATGAACCTTGTGAGGAAGCGTGCAACCAAGAGGAAACGAGAGTTTATCACCCTTTTAATTTAAAGGTTTGAGATTTGTCATTTCCATTTTACTGTTCGCACAGGTGTGTTCCATGGCAAGGGTCTTTTTTAGCAACCTGACAAAATCCTTCAATACTATTAGTCTCTTGCTCTCTGAAACATTCAATTGGGTGATTCAATAATGTCTGTTAGAGAAAGGTTGAGAATGGGACAAACTGATCGCACATCTGAGTATCTTAGTTTATTTCAGTCCGATGAGCTGAGGAACAGAGTATTTACTTTGTAGCTGCCAAAGGGGTAGTACTGTTTAGACATATTGGTCGAAGGGGACTATGATAGACTTTTGGCCTAGGACTCCACACCTCAAGCACCTTGTCGACTCATCCTCGATGATGACTTTGGACTACGCATTGCAGCCTCACATCTCCACCGAACCACCACTGAGTGATGCATACTCACCGCAGGATCTCACAATGTTTCACAAACCAGGTTTTTAGGTTCTCTGTTCATTGGGCCTAACTTGGCCCTCTATCTGGCCCATGCTCCATTGCGGTCATCCTGTACTTTTGTCTTTGTTCAGGTTCAGTGCAACCAGATAAACACATTTGGTGCTATGTGTTTTCAAGCAATATTTTCACTTAATATGCACATTTTCTTCCTTTTGGGGTCAAGTAATTTATTACATTTTACGCTATTTTTCTAAATTAGGTGGGATTTTTCTTGTGTCGTGTTTTCACTTTATTACTGTTCTAAGCTCTGCACAAATACTTTACACATTGCCTTTAAGTTACCTTGACTACTTTGTGGCAAGCTGCCTGAGGGTTAAGCACAGGTTAAGTTGGAGTTGGCTTGTGACTTCACCCTGATAGAAATTGTGGCTGCTGCTTGAGTAGGGTTTCAACCATTCAACCAGTAATCCAATATCCAAAAAGTCCCATGAGTGGTGGTGATGCCTACATAGGTATCATTCCAAGTTTAAAAAGCTAGTTATCTCTCTACACTTACTCATGAGTATGAATTGAATTCTCTCAGGTCCAAATGAATTCCCCACGTTCCTGTTCCCCAATAGTATTTCAGTCTTCTGCTGCTCAGCCTCTGAAGAATTTTAGTTTCAGTGTCGTAAAAGTCTCAAATTTCTGTTATATGTGAATACAAATTTCTTGGTCTACCAGAATTGTGAATCATTCAAAAAATTCTTTAGTCTGCTTCAAAATGGACAGTGGGAAATTCATTTGGACCTTAGAGAATTCAATTCATACTCATGAGTACGTGTAGAGAGATAACTAGCTCCTTAAACTTGGAATGATAACTATGTAGGCATCACCACCACTCATGGGACCTGTTGGATATTGGATTACTGGTTGAATGGTTGAAACCCTACTCAAGCAGCAACCACAATTTCTGTCAGGGTGAGGTCACAAGGCACTACTGTCATTATGTGACTTGTATTTTTGTAATGGTTTTAAGTAACCACACAAATAAAGAATTCAATACCAAAAAAAAAATACCAATTCCATCCTGAAATTGTGAATACACATTCATTTTATGAGCTGATTATTAATGCACCTTTATTGTTTTTTAAAATGTGCACATTCCAGGGTCCACATCCTCAGACACTATCCCTGCAGCACTTTCACTGTGTGCAAATCCGCAAGTGGTCAAACTATGCCCCATGTATCAGGTCATAGAAACACCAAGCAGGAAGACAATGGACAACTCATAATGGGCCAAAGTGGTAGCTCACTAGAAGTTACTACTCCAGTTGGGATACTGTAACTCATAATCAGGTCCTCAGATATAATGTATAATAGGGGTCCATGAACCACCGCGCCTAGTACTTTTCTTGACAAAACATTATTAAAGAGATGATGAAGTTATGCTGTTAAAGAGAAAATATCAAAACATTTTGCGGTAAAGCAAAGATGCACAGTGTTACATCCTCAAAATATGACCTTGACACAATACCGGGTAGTGAAAAGATGACAATGCAATGGTGTAAAGATTAAAAAAAGTAAAAGTCTACAGACCAACATGACAATGATAAATCTCACAGAAAGCATGCTTACAAATATTAATGCCATAGAGAAATGTATTAGAGTAACAAAGTGGTGAGCTACCACTTAACCGTAATGCTCAACTTAAGCAAGACAACAACAGTGGAAAGAATTTGAATGTAACAGAAGCTTCATAGACAATCGTTAATAGATACATCTCTTTCATCAAGCTAAATAGGATGAAAATGTCTGTGGTGGTAAGTTGAGATAACCAATTGTTATCAACGTTTGATTTACGTTTACCAGTCCAGCATTATCATATGATAATGTTAATTGTTTCTACCATTGAGTCTGCAGCAGGAAATTGAAGCAGCATGGATGGACCTTCCGACCTTCCGTTGCTGAGGAGGTAACTGGAACTTTTCTCCCTGGTGTTTAGCTGATGCAGTTACTGGCACAAGTGTCACACTTATATTCTTGCCATGTTTTCGTCTTATTCTGAAGAGAATGGACGTCATTAAACAGGGCAATACATGTCAGCCAAGACCATCAGAAAATAGCTTCGAAAACTTTCTGAAATGAATGCACAGGCCCAAAGGCTTGAGCAACAAAGTGTAATACACATAACAATCACAGGAGTAAACCTTCAATGAACAACAAACCATGAATCAACAAAAATGGAATGTACAGATTTGTAGACAAATACAGCCTATAGTTACAACATAGATTGTGTTCATCTTTGCCACTATGAATGATTAAATACAGTGAACACATGGAAGTAAAATACACCAACACATCAGAACACACCCCTCCAGAGAACCAATGCACAGAACTCCTCAGAGTATTGGGGCGAAGCTTCAAACATGGGACACATGACTCCACAGCTATCCAATTCTTAGACCTATGGGTTAAATTAGAGGAAGGGGCACCTTCCTGCTCAAAAACAATCCCTTTTTTTCCCCTTTTTATATGTGTCCTGCAGAATGCAACACATAAAAAGAGAAAGTAATAAGGAGACATAAAGATATTTCTCCTCATTATGCCTCACCTGGGAGGCGTAGCATTTTGATCCAGTTCCAAGTTTACCACTATTGGTAAATCTATGAATGAGCCAAAATATTTGGGTACATGCTTGGGAACACCCATGCTCCAGCCATTGAATGCCTCCATGGGTCAGAGTAACACAACGCTGCATTGGTCTAGATTTATCAAGCCATTTGCGACGGTTGATAAATCAAGCTTAAGAGCTGCTTCGTTCTTGTGCTCTGTTACATGGTGCAAGGGCGGCACAACTCTTTCATAAATATGCGCCAAAGTATCTCTTTACTTGCAATATACTGATGATACTATACATTAAAATCTAATGCTGCAGCATCTCAAGACACTTACCTCTTGATTTCTGGAACTGTAGATCTGAATGTTAAACATGAAAAAATATTGAAAACTTCAAAAGACTGAATTATTTCTTCTTTCTCTGAACAAGGAACTGGAACTGCTTACCGAATGGTCATATCATTTCACAGGTATTGGCCTCACACCAAAAAACATCACTTCAGCTAAATTTACAAACTACTACACCTTGATCTACATATCAAAGAGATGGCTAAGACATCTGGATTCCAACTAAAGCTTCCATGTAGCCAGAAGCATTTTCTCCCAATACCTCAAAGTGGAACTCCAATGCCTTTCATCTCACATCTAGGCTAAACAAATACACTGTTTTTAGGATTGCCTAAATGTCACCTAACTCACATTAAAGCAGTTCTCCACTTGGCAGCCCATATGATCTCCAACTTAAAAACATCTCAGCTTGTCATACTAGTCCTTTCCTCACTAGAGTGGCTTCCAATGGACCATCACTCTGCCTTGTAGACTGAATGTATTGCACATAAGATGATGTATTTGAACAACCCTGAAAACTATCTCAACAACTTCTATTCTCTGGTAAAAGTTGAACTATTGAAAGCCCAGGTGCAATCAACCTGGACGCCCCTAGATTCAGATGTCTGTCATCCTGAAAAAATCATATTCTGGAAACACACAAAGAACTTGAAGTTCATCCCAAAACAAATATCCAATAGGCCACACCAGGGCTTAATTTGTAAAACAAATAAGTGCCAGGGCCCTTGTCAGGAATCCACTTCCACTTGCCTTACTCATTGCCTCTGTCAGATCTCCCAACTACAGTAACAAACAACTACTAACCATCACTCTCCTACGAGTGTGACAAATCTGACGACTTGCGGCCACCACATCTATTCAAATTAGATATTTTAAATCTATACTGAATTAATAAACAACTATTGATGTGCGTGTCTATGAATTAGAAAAACAGCACCGCCATGTGCCAGACTGTCAGCAGTGCTGGTGTTAACAAGTAAGTGCTGGTGCCAACCACTGGAAACCACCGGCTTGAATTAAGCACTGACCAATCTTCAATGTTAAAATGGACCATAAATAATATTTCCAAAAAGACCATCCATAATTTCTTTCTACATAATGTATTTGGGTTTTTCAAATCCAATACAACTAAAATAACACTACCTTTCTGAAGAAATAGATTCCATGCTGTTTGGCATGTTCTTTGCATGCCCAATATTGTGCTTTGTTTCTGTGTCCCAGGTCTTGATGCGCTACATCAAGAACATAAATAAATAAATACCCACCAGAAGGCCGTGCAGATGATGTGGTCCAATAGGTACATCTCAACATTTTTCACTGTCCTGAAATAGTTGTGAAATTTAGTTTACTGTGAATTTGTTTGACACCTTCAACAGATCTTTCAGTGGATACGTGCAATGACAAACTTGCCCTTGTTGGGCACTGACTCAGTAATACGTTTGTCTATGAAAGGAAAATAACATGAGACAATAGCCCAGTTAAAAGATATAATTATACAGTTTGGGCGATATCATGGAGTAACTTGTGCCAAAGTGCCAAGCAATGCATTTTGAAACTACACAGGATAAACAAAAAATGACACCATTACAACGAATAACAAGGAGAAAGCGACAAACTTGTTCTCAGTAAAGGTATATTCTTTCACGCAGAAAACATATATGTTGTCACACTGGCCTGCTTTCATTTGAAAAGTGACACTTTGAATGGGATTTGGACTAATCGAATTTACTGTAGTAAAGTATATCCTCAGCTGCTACGCAAATCTGCCACACATAGGTTGGCTTCTGAGATGTATCGGGTAGTAACCTACATGTTGGTCCTGAGAACATCTAGCAAAAGTAGCTTTTTATATATGCACTTGATGAAAGCCTTAAAGGCATTCGTGTGATTTGGAAAGCCTTTCACAGTTGCATTAATTATTGCATATTGTTAAAATTGATTACCGATGTTGTGAAACTATTTTGAGCAAGTTTTTTAGGCAACAACCCGATTATAAATGTTTCATTTTTAGCACTAAAAGGAACAATTTTAAGAAAAAAATATTGTAGTATTGCAACAGTACAATAATGTATTTGGCAAAACAAACAAAAAATAAAAGCTGTTGGAAGTCAAAGCAAAAATTAAATTAAGACAGGAAATGTAAATAAACATTTTCTTGATACTCATGCAAACTGGTAGAGTTTTGAGGAAAATATAAGTGCTTATTCAAATTCAAATTTAATAAAGATTAAGATGTTATAATGAGATCTACAGTTTAAACAATGACATCCATTAATACAAATTTGAACAGGAGCTAAAAAATATCAGAATTTTACAGCACATTAATTCATTAACTGGGCAATTCATCATCTCCCTTGCAGCACTTTCTATTGCAGATGCATTCTTAAAAAAGTGGTTTAAAAAATCTCTGTTGATAAACTTTCAAATCTGGACAGTCAAATATGAGATGTCAAATAGTATGTACATCATCATAACATAAGGTGCATATTCTCTCATCCCAGATGACATTCTGCCATGCATCTGTCACCATTTTTAACTGAAAACAATTCAATCTGCAAAGCATTATACATCTTCTCACCTTGTGTTTCAAATTCCAGGTCAGATACATTTGAGGAACTGCTGCCAGACATCATGGAATTGTGTTTTTAAATCAACTTTTGCTCTACATACCTCTACATCTTTTTCCATGGAGCAGTTTCTCGTGGTATGTTTTAAATAGTTTTGATCCCTGTTCCAATGCGTCGGACGGCCGGGAGCCGTCTGATGTCACGGTAAGTGTGTGCGGTGGATGGTTCCTGGCCGTCCTAGCACACATCAACAGGGGAAGCTCTGGTGCTCCCCGCGTGGCCCGCCCTTTCAGCTGCCCCCACTGGGGAAGCAGGGGAAGCCCTTCCCCTGCCCCCGCCCACCTCAATTCCATCTAATGATGTCAGCATGCGAGGCGCGCTGTCGTCAATAGAGGATACCGGATGCACTGGAAGCCATTTGATTCCAGTGCATCCGGAGAAGAGGAGGTACGTTTCTCCTCGGGGAGGGTGGAGAAGGGTTAAAAAGGAATCAGAGGAAAGGAAAGTGTTTTCCTTTCCTCATATGTCTTTTTAAGCATTCCTGGTGGACAATAGCGCCCCATGGCCCATGGGACGCGATCGTGCACCAGAAATTAACTTTTTTTTTTAATGGCCTGAGTTTTGGAGAGCGGCCCCTTGGGGGTGTCATTTTTAGAGATGGGTCTGCCCCCTTGGGAGTGGGGGCGATCATTAGAAATAAGTACAACAAAAACAAATTTAAGGCCACTATGCCACCAGGGATTTTTTACTTTCTTTCAATGGCCTTTGTGTATGGGAGCGGGTGGAATTTGTGTGGATGGGCCTGCCCCCCCTTGGTGGGTGCAGATCGTTTACATTAAAACAAAAAAGACATTTAAAGCTACTAGGCCACCAGGGATATTTTTAAAAGGGCTTTTGTGTAGGGGAGCAGCACCTTGGGCAAAGGTCGCTCCCCTTGGGGGAGTATTTTTTTTCGATGGGTCTGCCCCTCTTTGGGTCAGACCAGGGAATATTTTGTTTTTAAAAATATATTTTTAGGGAATGGCCCCTTAGGGAATCAGTTATTTTGGCCATTCCTGCCCCCCTTGGGGGCAGATCAGCCTTGGACACCAGGGATTGTTTGTGTTGTTGGGGAGCAGCCCCTTGGGCAAGGGTTGCTCCCCTTGGGGGCGCAATATATTTTTAGGGAGCCCCCCTTAGGCAAGGACCCTTCTCATTTGGGAATTTTTATTTTGGCCATTTCCGCCCCTCTTGGGGGCAAATTGACCAACTTATTATAGGCCCATCTTCCCCCAATGGGGCAGAAGTCATTAGACACCAGGTATGGGTTTTAATGTGGTTCGGAGCGGCTCCGTGGGCAAGGGTCGCGCCTCTTTGAGGAGCATATATTTAGGCTGTTTATGCCCCTCTGGGAGGGCAGTTCAGCCCAAATAAAGAATTATTTGTACTGTATGCCCACTTGGCCACCATATTGTTTTAAGTGTTGTTGGGAGCGGCCCCTTGGGCAAGGGTTGTTCACCTCCATAGGGTGATTTTTGTGGTTCTTTCTGCCCCCTTTGGAGGCAGATCGGCCATATGCTTTCAGGCTCATCTGTCCGCTAGGGGGGCAGAAGCCACTAGACACCAGAGTTTTTAAATGTTTGTGTTAGAGAGTGACCCCTTGGGCCTTGAAGGTGAATTATGGGGCTGTTTCTGCTCCCCATGAAGGCAGATTGGCCTTATGCTTTTTAGGCCCACCCTTGCTTGGCTGTTTTGGCTTGTTTGCGGTTTTGGCAGGGATTGATTTGCAGCTTTGTATAGTTGTATTTTTTTGGTAAGAAAAACATTTGTGTTGTGTTCACTCTAAATGAGGATTAATGTCATGCATGAATGATTTTTTTGTAAGGGGTGTCATAATAGCAGCATATTTTGTTTGTGTTTTGAGCATGAAATTCTTTGTGATGTGTTTTGCGTTATCTTATGTACAATTTTCTTTTCTTTGTCATTTTTAGTGGGATATTGTTGGTCCTTACTGTGTCTGTGCAGAGAAGGTGGTGATGAGTCTAGCTGCTTCTGGCAAGTGAGTGGTATAGTGTTTGAGTTTGTAGGCCACAATTTGTTTATTACTTATTTCACAAAGGATTTATTGCTGTTGAATTTTTTTGACAAGTTACCTTTATTATTAAGCATTATCGATAGCCGTAGAAATACCGCTTGGTATGCTTTTTGAATCTTTCTCTGAGTAGGATTATGAGACTGACAAGTCAAGTCAAGTCAAAATTTATATAGCGCACTACAGACCCAGAGGGTCTCAAGGCGCTTGAGGAGGGGGGGGGGGTGTTTACTTATCGAATATCCAGGTTTTAAGCTGTTTTCTGAAGGCTAGGTGGTTTTGGGTAAGGCAGAGTAGGGAGCACAGGATTCTGGCAGTGAGTTTTCCGTTCACGGACAATCATCCGATGATGAAGATACTTTCAGTGTGGATGAAGCTACTCAGTGTGAATTAAGTGCCTGTTTTAGAGGAGGATACTGATGTGCTGATGGTGCAGCCAGAGACATCAGTATTGCAGCCTGAGGCTGCAAGGCTTCTGACTGGAAGTGCTGGACTCTGGGTTGATCCAAACATGTTGCAGCCGGTGTTGCCTGCCTTTAGTGGGGATGCAGGGTGTATAGTGAATTGTGAATTTTGTTTGTCTATACAGTTTTTTCAATTGTTTATGGATGATGTATTTTTGGCTGAGATTGAAGAGCAGACTTATTTGTGTGCTGAACAGTTTTTGAGGGACAACAGTGCCAGACTTAGGCCTCCCTCTAGAGGTACCCGGTGGACTCCCATAAATCTGGTTGAGATGAAGAAGGTTTTGGGTTTGACTTTTTTGAAGAGCTTGATAAGAAAGCTCTCCATGGCTCCATATTGGTCTACCAGTTCCTTGATGGCAACGGCCATATTTTCTGCAATTATGAGTCGTGATCAGTATTTCCTTTTGCTTTGGATGATGCATTTCTTTGATAATGCTTTGGCATTGCCACTAGATCACCCTGACTGTGACCGTTTTTTTAAGATTTGGCTTGTTCTTGATCACTTTGTAGATCGATTTTCAGAGATCTATACTCCAGGGAAAGAAATGGCTGTTGATGAGTCTTTGGTCATGTACAAGGGTCATTTGGTTTTTAGGCAGTACATTCCTAGCATGAGGACACATTATGGAATTGACAGGATAAGTCTAATTTTTTCAGCTGTACACTGGTAGGGACTCCACTATTGAACCCCATGGTTGTCCGTCCACATTTGGAGTTTCAGAGAAAATAGTGTGGGATCTTGCTAGAGGACTGTTGAAACAAAGGCCACCATTTGAACCTTGATAACTTCCACACTGCTGTGCAATTGTTTAATGAATTGTTCAAAGTGGACAGTTTTGCTTGAGGCAACAATCCGCTCTAACCGTAAAGGTTACCCAAAAGAGCTTGTTTTCAAAAAGCTTCAAAGGGGACCATGTAGTGCCTCGCGTGGTGAGGTACTGCTAGCAGTGAAATTTGTGGACAGGAGGGATGTGTACATGCTGACTAACATTCATAATGAGAGTACTTCACCTGTGACTGCTTGGGGTCAAGTTGCCTTGTACACTACAATAACACATAGGTGGTGTCGAGAGAGTAGGTCAGAGGTTGTAACCTTACACTGCTGTTCGTAAGGCTTACATTTGGTAGAAGAAGTTGGCCATCCATCTCTTCAATTTAGCAACTTTCAATGCTTTTGTTGTGCTCAAGGAATGTTCTCCTTTGTCAAAGATGACTGTTGTTCAGTTTGAGGAGTCTGTGATAGGCAGCCTCGTAGTTGTAGAACAGCCAAGTGTTCCTAGTGTTGGAGTGGTGGAGGATGTGGCCAGATTCAAAGATCACCACTTTCCTGAATTATTTCCTTCAACACCCCAAAAAAACAATCCTTGTAGGAGATGTAGAGTCTGCTTGCGAAGAGGTTTGTGGAAGAAGAGTTGTATGCACAATGCCGATTGTCCTTTTAATCCTAGACTGTGTGTGACCACATGTTTCAAATTGTATCACACTCAAAAGAGTTTTTGGGAGCAACCATGAGTCTAATAGTCTACTGTTTTGTCTGTATGGTTTTATATAGCTTTTGTCCAGTTTCACGTTTGGCAATAGAATGATGTCTTTAGTTATTGCTGTTGTTTCTGTAGTTATAGTTACGTATCTAGTTGCAACTGGTTTGCTTTTTCTTTTCTGTTAAAAAAAATTAATGATGGTGTGTGTGGATTGGTGCTTGGCTGGCGGTGTGTGTGGACTGGCGCTTGGCTGTCAGTGTGAATGGACTGGTGCATGTCGGGCAGTGTGCCTGTATTGGGGCTTGGCTGACAGAGTGCGTGGGCTGGCACTTGACTGGTGGTGTGCGTGGACTGGCGCTTGACTGGCAGTGTGTGTGGACTGTCGCTTGACTTGCAGTGTTCTTGGACTGGCACTTGGCTAGCGGTGTGTGTGGAATGCGGCTTGGCTGCCGGTGTGGCTTTACAGCTCACAAGAAGTGAGCCGTTGGTTCAGGTTTTTAAACTTTTAAATATTAACAACACATTTCCTTTTTGTGAAATTTCTTGTTAATAGAATTTTACGCTCTGAACCTTCACTCAACCTCGTGCCAAATCCAACCAGTATATGTGAGTAATTAAGGAATTGTTCAATTTGAAGGAATATTTTTTGTCTGTCTCTATCTGCCAGGGTGTACATTGTCTCCACATTGTCTGTGAATGTGAGTGTTGTAATGTGCTGGGCCGCAGTTGGTGGTGTGAAAGAGTGTGTCAAGTATGAAAGGTGTGTAAATGGCCTGTAAAGAGGTTGGTGCCTTTCCATGGCTTTACAGCTCAGGAGCTGGTAGTCATTGGGTCGGGATTTTAACCTTTTAACTATTAACAGTGCATTTGCTTTATGTGAAATCTCTTGTTAATAAAATATAAATGTTGAACCTTTCACTCACCCTTGTGCCAAATCCAACCACTATGTGTGTGTACTTGAGGAAGAGGTGGATAGGCAGACATATTTGTCTCATTGTTTATCTGTGTAAGGTGTAGACTGTCTCTAAGGAAAATTTTCCAACTTTAGATATTTCTGTAAAGTGAAAAAAAATGGAGAGTGCTGGGTGGTGTGCCTCTCATGGATCACAACATGTTTTTTTACTCAAGCCATGCAAACCTCAAAATGAGACTGTGTCATAATATTCTGTTGTCAGGAAAACCACAATTTTCCTACCACTCTGCATTCCCCCCCAGGTCCCCCAATAAAAATGGTACCTCACTCGCGTGAGTAGGTCAAGTACCCTTGACAGGCAAGGGCCCAAAACCTATTGAACCTTCAAGGGTTTTAATTGTCTTAATGTTTCAAATATTATTTTAAATATCTACAATTGTACGACCTGATATATTTGATGCCGTTAATGCACAACAACTGTGACAAATGTCTTTTTAAGTTAATTTCTGTTTGTCACTGAACAGTGATCTTTCTGAGACAAAAGAGAGCAAAAGAAAGGGTGTATATGAAAGAGTATTCAGATTTAATATTTGTTACAAGGGTACATGATAGATATACAACGTTGTAAGAGAACATACAAATAAATTGATCTACAACAATTCTCTATACAACAATTGCAGAAGCTTTTCTACCTATTTACAATCTAATTTATTATGCGGTAGAAAAAGCAATCGTCGACGTTTCGGTCTCTATTCTTGCGTTTCCGAGACCATCCTCAGGACATAAAAAATCATATCTTGGGAGACCCTCAATCACGAAAATTCTGAATATAGTGGTAATGTGCAACACAGCATAAATCAAAATGATTGTATCTCTCTTAGTAGAATAACCTGTTTGAAGTCCTTATTCGCCTGACTTCATAGATGTATAGAAAAGGAATTGGGCAGATAAGATATCTAAAAAAAATTTGAAAATCTCCTATCGTATTATTCTGGCGTTTGTAGTTGAACTGACTTGGAAGTGACGGGCTGCAGCAAATTAATTTCAGTTGTTGAGAGCTGACTGCGATAGACTCAACGTTGTAACTACAAACGCCAGAGTGACAGGGGCTGGGGTCGCTCCAGGAGGCAGGGTGAGTCAGCACAAGGCTAAATAGACCTATCTGCATTGGGAGTGGTGGGAAGAGTAGCACCTGGGCCTAAATAGGGCTGAGCCTGCCTTCCCCAATGCTGGCTCCAACTCCTGTGGAGCGAACTGATGACCCTAGCCCACACTGACAAAGGAAGAAGTTGTGAAATGACAGAATGCACCCAGAACTAGTTTGGACTAGGTACAGACACTCCTGCCTTCAGAGATAAAGAATTTGTGTGTATAAAAAGGGGGACCCAGAACATTAGATCACTTCCGGGAATCATGATGACCCTTTGCCAAGGAGAAGAACCAAGGAAGCTGAAGGAGGGGATTGCCCCTGTGCTGTGCTGTTGGAGTTGGCCTGCAGTGCTTACTTTATTGCCAAGGAAAGGAGAAAAGGATTTTTGTGTGTACTTTTGCAATCTTGAAGAAGAATGTCCAAGAGATTGAACTGTTCTTGGCTCCTGGGTCAAGTCTCAGGGATATAAGACTTCACCACCAGCTCCCCTAAATTCCCTTGCCTGAGAATTATGCCTGCAGAGAGGTGCCTACTGTTGTTTGGGCCCTCTGAGAAGACTGCAAGTTGCTAGGAGCTGGAAGCGCGACTCAATGAGGAGAAGTGTGTCGTCGCCGCAGCAGCTGCCGTAGCATCGCTGAAGAAGCGTACTGCAGCTGTTGTCGTCGCATCATCGAAAAAAGCGTGTCGCCACCACAGAGGTCGCCGTTGCATCACCGGAGAAGCGTGTCACAGGGCCTGTCGTGGCTCAGAGGTTACCAAGTTTGCCGCACGACAGTTGAGCATGCACGCATCACATCCAACATTGTTGCATCGCATCAAGACTCTATTTTGTCGCATCGCACCAGATTGTCGCATTGCATGGAGGCGCCATCTTGTTGCATAGCACCGGATCACAGTAAGAAACAGATGCATCACCTCCTCTCTGGTAAGGAACCGACGTATCACCTCCCCTGCGCTGCAGTAAGGAACTGACGCATTACATCCCCCGAAGCAAGGAACCGACGCATCACCTTGCCTGAGACCCTTTTGTTTGTATTGAGTGACACGTCCAAGGTACTTTGAGTGTAAAGTGCTGCATTTACCATCTACATTGAACTAAGCTATTTCTACCACTTTAAAGTCTCTTTCTGCTTACAGTATTGTGGATTTTTGTTGTTTGGACTTGTGTTAAGTCTAGTGAAGATTACTTATGAGTGTGGTGTCCATTTGTAGTTTTTTCGCTGTATTACGGTATGTGTTCACAAATGCTGTACACACTGCCTCTGAGATAAGCCTGTAGCCCCTTACCCTGACTAGCAGCAGGGGTCCCTATTTGGTCGAAGGTACCTACATCTGCCAACTAGAGACCCCCAGTTCTAACACTGCGATTGACCTGGAGTTGGCACTTTGGGATCTGATAGGTATTACTATTGCATTGGCACCCTGTATTAGCTGCCTTCTCTCTAAATGGTTGATTGGGAGGCCACATAGAATATCATGATTTCCAGATTGTTCTGTTGTTTTTAACGGGAGTTGGCACTATCCTTAATCCTGTCTCACAACACACCTTAGTCACTTGAGGGTGAGGAGACAAGGCATGCATAGAATTTAAAGGTTCACAGTGCCTACGTGTACTAAAATAGATGATTGAAAGGTTTGACATGTCAGAAGCCATTAAATATGCAATTTGTTTTGGTGTACCTGTGATTTGGTTGTAGATATTAGCCTCTATGCCTTAGGTAGTCACATCACACCCATATATTTTAAACAACCATACATCATTTGGAATTAAGGAGTACCACACTTCCCTTGGATGAGCAACAGGCTTTGAGATTGCAATTTATTTGTAATGCTTCCGTTTTTGCCAATTTTATCAAATGCTTATTTTTCCCGTCATCCTTTCACACAGAAGAACCCATCACTGCCAAGCGCACACGCCTCTGTATTTCTTCGGTCTTTTGAGTGCTGTTATGTCTGACATGTATATATTTTCTTTGAGTTTGATGAATACGAGCACACAATTAATATTGGGTAATGGACTTACTTCGGCCTTGTTTAATGACCCATGGGCCATGCAGAATATTACATTTTTAAGAAAATCTGGGCGTCTGTATCAAGACGGGACAATTTCTGTCTGCTTTCATTCTCCAGGAACTTATCCTTAGAAAAGGTTGGTTCTAACATCAACATTATGCCAACAGTTTGAAGTAGTTTGTTTAGTTGCTGTTAAGTGATTTGATGTGTTTCTTATGTTGATCTTTCATGAAAGAAGTTGTAATTGCAATTATAATATTCAGGTGTACCGCTGTCACCATTCTGGTCAAACAGGTGAGTGGATAGTAAAAGCTAGTTCCTAGTGTGTATGAGAGGAAATGTAGGGCATGTAGCAGAGTGAGCATGCAAAAACTCTGTCTAATCTGAGCAGAGAAAGAGATAACATCCACTGTGGAAAAAAAAGAGAATGGCAGCTGTGAAAAGCAAGCTGAGAGGAAACGCAGTGTTCCTTTTCATCTAGAAATGCTGTGAAATGCCCATAAGCAATTACTGTAAATGTCTGATCTCATCACTGACACTAGGAAGACAGGCACTTCTTTAAGATAAAGCGCCATTGACTTAAAGAAATCCCATGTTAAGGTGGCAATATCTAATGTTAATTACTACCGTCTAGAAAACAACTTTCACAAAACCGAAATGTTGCATTCCTTTAATTACGTCCTCCATCTTTCACCAATAGCAAACCTAATATGACCATTTGTTTATATTATAACATATGCTCCATTCTTAGGTGTATTGCAATGGTAACCTCAGTGTACTGCAAATTATATTATTGGCTTTCCTAACTGTGTTTTAATTATGATGACAAAGTGGTGGTGTGGCACACCAAAGGGTTTAGTTTGTAATCCAGTGGTACTACGTAATCAGCTTTTACTTCGCTTTTTTGGGCGCCTCAAGAATGTTTCTCTCCCGGCCGGTGAGAGAATAGATTGGAAACAATATCAAAAGGGGGCGTAGGAACATCCCACGCTGAATCTTGGGGAGCGCCAATGGGCCTTGGCCTCTGAATTTTCAGACGTTACTCCAAGTTTGAAGTTGAATATGTTTTTATTCACATTATATCAACATTGCAGTATATTCTAACATCATATATTCAATTGTAGATTGGTTATTGGAATCGTTATAATCCTTTAGAAATCCCGTAGTTAATCCCAATGCATTTCGGGACATGAAGTCCCTTCATCAGGGGATCTGGTGAGGAGATAAACATCGTATTAGGGCGGACACTAGGGTAAAGCTCATCTATCACCCGTGAAATTAAAGAAACAGAAAAGTGAAATGCGTCGCGTAAACCCAATCTGGTTACTAGTTATAGGATCCATTCTGTGTCGAGGTGATCTTAGCATGCAGGTGATTTAAAAAATATGGGCGTCCAAAAATCTAGCGTCAAGAAAAATGGCATAAAAATAATAATAAAAGTCTGGCAGGAATTTATGCGAAAGTGCTCCAGTGATCGAGAACGTAAACACACTGTTACACGCGAGGGTAAAGATCGAGTGTATGAATCGACCCGCAGTCAGGATAATTATAGAGAATAAATAAGAGTGCTCGAGTTATAGTGAATAAATAAGAGTGCTCGAGGCGCAACCAATTCTAACGGACTCAAAGGTCCGGTGTAAAGTGCCTGTTGGAACTCACCAAAAGGTCGGGCATGCAGTTAGTAATCCGGCGTTTCCGCGTTCTGTGAAGCTGGATGGCGTGTTATGGCAGTTAATAAAGTAAAAGACGGACTGCGTGATTAGGGGAGTACGTGAAACGAAAAGTGGACTAAAAAACGGACTGCGTGATTAGGGGAGTACGTGAAACAAAAAGTGGACTAAAGTGGAAGAATTATGGGTGAAACAGTAACAAGTAAGAAAACGGACCATAGGAGAAGGCTGAGATACTTGACACAAACAAGGGACTATGTAAACATCTAACGAGGGAGTTTACTGCTAAACATGACAAAATCTAAATCATAGACATTAAATGATGCGGTTAAAACGAGAAAAAATGATATATATAAAAGATGATATATATAAAAAAACACAAATGGTAGAACTGAAAATATGCGAGATAGAAACTGAGAGTAAGAAAGTTATAAAGGTGGATAAGGAAGATAGGAAAAAATGAGTGAGTGAAGATGAGCTGGAAGGTTTGGAGAAAGGACAGTTTTATAAGAAACAACTAAATTCTGTACGGTCATTAAGACCAAAAGGTTGACACGAGTCCAAGATTTTCATCCATATTAGTTCTCGTTGTAAAAGTCTTTTATGATTGTCAACTCCCGGTCTCATGGGGACAACCTCCAGTGCCAGGAACCTCAACTGACTGATGTTATGTGAGGCAGATATGAAATGAGCGGCTAGCGGAGATTTAGTGTTTTGGGTTCTGATGGTACTTCTAAATCGTTGTTCCCTCGACCTAATTCTTCTGATTGTAGAAGAACTTTCCAAAGTCATCATCGACCTAGAGAAAGAAATAAACCAAATCCATAACAACCTAGATAAAAACATGAATAAAGATGAACTGGACAAAGCCCTACAAGACATCAATTCCCAACTAGACAAATACACTAAAGAAATCAACGACAGGAAAATAAGAAAATATAAAAGAGACACTATGGACTATAAATTGGGGGAAGTGTATAGTTGGGCAGAAGTCTATGCCCAACGCAGACAACAAAGATCTTCCGCTAATCAATCTTCCGATGAAACTTCTTCTGAGGGGTCCTCCTATCAAAGACGAGGTCCACCACAACACAAACCTTCCAGAACAACCCCACAAACAGACATTACCAGATCAGACACTGTGGTTTACACTGAAACAAGCAGTTCCAAATCCATTCCAACTACTTCTGGTGTGCATTTTTTGGAGAAAGGCCCAGTTACCCACGAAGACTCAGGCGGAGCAGAACTTGCCCAAGAGCCAACAACTACGTCGATAGCTCAGGCAACCAGGAGCAAAACCAACTTGTCATAAACATATCTCGAACCCAACTATCACCAAATCAGATGAAAGTTTTACAAAAAGGGACTTCTTTTGTCCCAATATACCATTCCAACGAACTGGAGACGGAAATCAGTTTTTACAAATTCATGCGGATCCTACGACTACGCCATTACTTCACTAATGTGAACCCTCCCACGGGTCCCCACATTCAACACGCATGTAAAGAACTGAAAGTTAAGAGCCAGTTTATGGCCCCAGTCAGCCACAAAATACTGGATTCATATGAGACAATAACCCTCAAGGCACTACGAGACCATCACAAAAAAACTCCACCCAAAGTAAAGAATTTTGGTACCAAAGACTACAGGGCCCTACGTGAAATCACCAACAATCGGAACATCACCTGTTGTAGAGCCGACAAAGGGGGAGCATTGGTAATTTTGGACCATGATTATTATCATCAAAGTGTTACCATCCATGTCAATGACGAACAACTTTACATGAAACTATTGTCAGATCCTACACAAGCATTCTCTAAAATTCTGAAAACCATCCTCGACAAAGCTCTACAAATGGGAACGCTTTCCCAAAAAGATCTAAAATATTTGATTCAACAGCATCCTAAATGTCCCAGCATACACATGCTGCCCAAAATACATAAGTGTCTACAACAACCACCTTTCAGACCAATTGTCTCAACCAAAACTTCGATCCATGAACCCATTGGGAAATTTGTGGATATGTACCTGCAACCACTTGTAAAAGACATGTCCACCTATATACGTGATTCCACGGATTTCTTAAATAAATTGAACCAGGTGACACTGCTTCCTAACATCAAATACACTTTAGTCACAATCGATGTATGTGCATTATATACAAGCATACCCCACAAAAGAGGCATAGATGCCCTGGAATCTTTTCTACTAAATCACCCAATGGATGATGACCTAAAGGTACTGATCTTGGAACTAATGCACTTTATGCTGTATCACAGCTACTTTGCTTGGAACAACGATTTCTTTCTCCAAAGAGTTGGAACAGCCATGGGAAATTGCGCAGCGCCGAGCTACGCGAATCTGTTTATGCACCGGCTTGAAATCGATAACATCCTTGAAATTCCTCAATGGCGCAACAAAATCCAAACTTATTGGAGATACATAGACGACATTTTCCTAATCTGGTCTGGAACTCCAGAAGAAATAAGTGAGTTTTTTACCTATCTAAACCAGGTTGATGATCATATACGATTCACTCACAACACGGACTCTAACAGCTTGCCCTTTTTAGACATCCAGGTCTCTATTAACAACGACAGACTAAAAACCAGTCTATACATTAAAGATACGGACCGCAACAATGCCTTATTATACACCAGCTGTCACCCATCTTCTTTGAAAAGACACTTACCTTATTCCCAATTGTTACGGGCTAAAAGAATATGTTCTGAAACTCTGGATTACCAAAAATCCGAAACCAACATCTTACACAAATACAAAGACAGGAAATACCCTGACACAATTCTGTCAGCTGCACAAGAACGCATAAAGACAAAAACCAGAGATGAATTATTGTCCCAGAGCACACGTCAAAAAAAACTTGAGAGACCGGTTTTTGTGTCAAAATACTCATCCAACAGTCCTAACATCAAGAAAATCCTTTTACACAATTGGTCCATGGTACAATTAGAACCTGACTTTCAAGGAATTTTCGACGGTACCCCCCTGTTTGCTTACCAAAGAGCAAAGAACTTAAAAAACATGTTAGAATACAGTCAACCACACAGAGCTGAAATTTTTTCTGGAACGAAACCATGCCACAACTGTGGTCACTGTCACAATATAATCAGTGGCAATTCCATCAACCATCCACGTACGGGCAAAGTCATACACCTTAAAACCAACGCTACATGTGACTCGATGAACTTAGTGTATCTACTTAAATGCCCATGTGGGTTACCTTACGTTGGAAAGACCGAGAGGAAATTAAAGACCCGTCTCACGGAACTTAAAAGTACCATCAGAACCCAAAACACTAAATCTCCGCTAGCCGCTCATTTCATATCTGCCTCACATAACATCAGTCAGTTGAGGTTCCTGGCACTGGAGGTTGTCCCCATGAGACCGGGAGTTGACAATCATAAAAGACTTTTACAACGAGAACTAATATGGATGAAAATCTTGGACTCGTGTCAACCTTTTGGTCTTAATGACCGTACAGAATTTAGTTGTTTCTTATAAAACTGTCCTTTCTCCAAACCTTCCAGCTCATCTTCACTCACTCATTTTTTCCTATCTTCCTTATCCACCTTTATAACTTTCTTACTCTCAGTTTCTATCTCGCATATTTTCAGTTCTACCATTTGTGTTTTTTTATATATATCATCTTTTATATATATCATTTTTTCTCGTTTTAACCGCATCATTTAATGTCTATGATTTAGATTTTGTCATGTTTAGCAGTAAACTCCCTCGTTAGATGTTTACATAGTCCCTTGTTTGTGTCAAGTATCTCAGCCTTCTCCTATGGTCCGTTTTCTTACTTGTTACTGTTTCACCCATAATTCTTCCACTTTAGTCCACTTTTTGTTTCACGTACTCCCCTAATCACGCAGTCCGTTTTTTAGTCCACTTTTCGTTTCACGTACTCCCCTAATCACGCAGTCCGTCTTTTACTTTATTAACTGCCATAACACGCCATCCAGCTTCACAGAACGCGGAAACGCCGGATTACTAACTGCACGCCCGACCTTTTGGTGAGTTCCAACAGGCACTTTACACCGGACCTTTGAGTCCGTTAGAATTGGTTGCGCCTCGAGCACTCTTATTTATTCACTATAACTCGAGCACTCTTATTTATTCTCTATAATTATCCTGACTGCGGGTCGATTCATACACTCGATCTTTACCCTCGCGTGTAACAGTGTGTTTACGTTCTCGATCACTGGAGCACTTTCGCATAAATTCCTGCCAGACTTTTATTATTATTTTTATGCCATTTTTCTTGACGCTAGATTTTTGGACGCCCATATTTTTTAAATCACCTGCATGCTAAGATCACCTCGACACAGAATGGATCCTATAACTAGTAACCAGATTGGGTTTACGCGACGCATTTCACTTTTCTGTTTCTTTAATTTCACGGGTGATAGATGAGCTTTACCCTAGTGTCCGCCCTAATACGATGTTTATCTCCTCACCAGATCCCCTGATGAAGGGACTTCATGTCCCGAAATGCATTGGGATTAACTACGGGATTTCTAAAGGATTATAACGATTCCAATAACCAATCTACAATTGAATATATGATGTTAGAATATACTGCAATGTTGATATAATGTGAATAAAAACATATTCAACTTCAAACTTGGAGTAACGTCTGAAAATTCAGAGGCCAAGGCCCATTGGCGCTCCCCAAGATTCAGCGTGGGATGTTCCTACGCCCCCTTTTGATATTGTTAATTATGATGACTACATTATTAATACAAATAAATATAAAATATTGCACCCAACACACTTTCATGCGTCCTGTATTTTCTCATATTTTTCACCAACAACTAATTGTTGGTGACAGAAATCTAATTTACCTGTCTTCCCATGCTATGTCTAACTCTGTCATTGTCTATGGGACAGTCACTTATGTCACTTTGTGTCGCATATCACCATGTCTAACTAGTGTACGCCTCATGTTTTTCTAACCTTGCAGCATCTATGGATCCTGGCACGGATACAGCGGCCATCAGTTCTCATGCATTAGATAATAGGTCACAAACTACTCACAAATGGAAACGAAGGCTTCCAAAACAGTGCACAATCTTCCGCACATAGGTCTCTTTTGGAGAGGGATTGAAAATGTTCCTGGACAATCACCACTGATCATAATGCAAGTAAACCACAGAAATCCTGCAAGGCACATAATTCCTCCTCATATGTCCATGTCATAATATGTTGCTATGTTGCATAACAACCACACTACATGCTTAATTTTTGACTGCCCTATTAATATGTCCTGAATCTATAACTGTTATTCAAACGCACACACATAAAGCCGCATGGGGAAAAGAGGCCAAGGGACAGAATTGTACCATGAAGGTAGAGTAGAATAATGTTAAGCAATTCTTCTTCCCTGGTCAAAAATCAATATGGAAACGTCCGCTCCTTAACATTTATGACCAGCTGCTTATTTTTGGTTCCTAATGGTGTTAAGAAAATTTGGCGTGGACTCTGTCTCAGGCAAAGCACCCCCAATATAATACATTTGGGAGCTTGTGCAAACCTAATCTAAGCCATTTTGGTTATCAAATGGCATTGACAGCTACATGATGAAGGAGGGTGGATTATCTATTGCAGTGATGGCTCAACAATGAAGAATCCAATTTCCGCTTTTTTGTTTTCAGGCTTGCAATGTCACCTCACATTCCCACGCCCCAAACTAGTGTAGGTACTCTTTTTCCGAGAATTCCTCAGCATTTGGTGGTCCTTATGGTTTTGTTTTTCATTCGTCTTTAAAATCTATTTCACATTGTTACTGAATAGGTATGGAAATGTTAATTTGTTCCTGAAAGCAATTATTAATTTGTTACTTGAGTGAATTCATTTTAGAGATCCTCATGAAAATGTGTCTAATTTGTTTTACTTAATGATGAGTTAGAATCAACTGTTTCATTCAGTTTATTCCGTTTTCCTAATAGAAATATTTGCAAGATATCAACTTTGCTGAACTCTATCACACTTCTGTAATAGTTCAATCCTTAAATCTGCCTATTCTGATAAAAAGATTTATATTATTTGAGATAATGATGAATGTCTTACCAGAAATTGAGTATGAATGTGTTTCTTTGAAGTAGATTGGTCCATTCGATACATTGCGTAAAGAACTTGTACACTTGCTATAAATGTTAATCTTGATAGTTCTCCTTTCAAATCAGGTAATTACTTGATAATCTACTGATAGTCAACTTGAGTTTAAATCACAGCATAACTTCCATCCATTTTGCTTATTTTTTCTTCTATGCCTCATCTTTTTACAATCCAATTAGAAATATATATCATATGCATCTTTGAATAACTTTTTAAGTGCCCTCCTAGCACTTGATGCTTTTTTCCCTGGTGGAACTCGCTGTCTCAGGGAGCACCACTGAAATGCTCCAGAAGTAGCAGGGGGGAGGAGCCCCCCCACAGCACTCATAGTGCTAACACACTTCCTGCAGGACACACTCTTGCTGCTTCTTTCCCTGATGGAACCCCATGACCCAGGGAACACCACCAACCTACTTCATATGAGGCAGGGGGAGGAGCTCCCTGAAGAGCTCATTGTGCCAACACTCTTATCATGCTGCAAGATGTGCATCTTCGCCTGTCCTCTGCTGAAAGAGGCTGGGCAAGGACACCCTCCTCTGGTTTGCCTCCAAGACACTTTCACTCTTATGGTAAGACTTTGGGACCGGCGACCCACAAATGGGCACTACTCTGGATGCTTGCGATGAATTCATTGAATCTTTTTCTGCCCACTCATTCTTCTTCTTTTCCTGAGGTTACATCACACGGTACAGCCCAGAGTAATGCCAACAGGGACATTTCAAGGATTTTGGGTGCCCCTGTTCAGAACAGTTTTGATTTTATGATCCAGTGACAGCTCTTTTATGCCCTCTTTGGCCAAATTTTAAATATGTGTACCTCTGATATTCAGGGGTAGTGATGTGTGTTTTCAGTATTGTAACACAGAAGCAGCTCACTAATATTAGTGCACATAATCTCTGTCAACACCCTCCCATTTGGCTCTATCAGGGGGTACCCTGAAAGGCTAGGGCCCTGTGCCAGAACACACTTTGACCTTGCCCTAAAATGTCCATGATTGCCAAAAGCCTGGGAATTTTCCATCAAGCTCTAAGAGGGTAAACAGAAGTATTCCTCTTCTTTCTTCCTTATTGACGGATTCAGACATCCCAGCCACCTTTGAAAGATCTAAGATCAAAACCCATAGGAATGAAAGATCGACTCTTTCGAATTATGCAAGACCATTGAGTGCCCCGGTTGCAAATGGCTACCCTACTCATCGTGGAGTATGACATTCCGAGTGGATTCTAAATCTTCCATCAGCTTGCTGCCTTAATGTGGCAGTAATAGTAGGGGTGCCACTTTTGCCAAAGGATAGGAAAGAGACATTTATATATTTTAAAAAATAAAGCTTGTTATTGGCTGACAAAAAACTGCATTCATTTTTCATCAAGGAATATGAAGATATCCTTATGATGAGAAGCGTAGGTTGGGTGGGCTAGTCAAGAAAGTCAATATAGGGGGACTGCATAGTAGTCACTTTCAGAAATCCGGAACTGGAATGTCGATTGATAAACTCTGCCCACAGGCAATGTCCGAATACTTGGCCTGCTATCCTTTCTATTATACTATTGGGATTATTTTATCGCCCTAGAGCCATCAACACCAGGGGGACAGGGCATAGGCCCTCCCTTCTACCTCAGGCTGTAGGAGGGGGTCTGTGTGCAATTCCAACTAGCAATAGATTTCAGCACTTTTTAATTTGGTTGCAAATGATGGACTTGAATACCATTTAGATCATCAATGCCTGACTCAGGCTCGAGGAACTATTTTGGCACCTTCAACTGCTACTATTTCGATCTTTTCCCCTCCTAAAGAACCAAAAGCTTTTCAGTACAAGATGATCTAGCTCAACTCTCAGGCATTGAAGACCCTGGCATGAAGGATTTGCTGATTATACGTTTCCCCCTTTGAGTCTAACTTGACCCTAGTTATAATCTTGGAGTGGTTGAGAGCACTTTGATACAGGACTCTGGATCTTATTCATTGGCCACCGCCTTTATTTATGTTGAGGACTTACTGGGTTATAAGGATGATTCTGTATATAATTACATTATCTTTAATTCTTTGGCTTGGAATCCTGGTGTTAAATCTCCTATAACAGAGTAATTTAGTATTACGGTTAGCCCAATGGACAGGGGCAATCCATAAGATGTACAGTTTGTCCTCATGCAAATCTGTGACACCAGCGCTTGAGGTATACAAATACCAGGTCCAGGCAGCAGCATTGTGTGGATCAGAGCTATGGGGCACTAGTGACACCAAACAACTGATAATTCAGAAAAAGAAATTTGCGAGGAGACTACTGGGGCTACCCCCGTCAACACCGCCTGTCCCAATGTTTCATGACTTGGACATTAAGCGCATAGGGCATCCCCCAACTCTGCGACCATTGCTCTATTGGATAAGATTGTGGATAACGCCAGAACTAGTAGTATATAGAGAAGGTGTACTTGAATAATTGGCTATTAACACACTTTTTACCTTCCCATGGCTAATATTTGTATGGAATTGGCTAATAGAACTTGGCCTTGAATCATAATGGACCGACCAGCACAATTTAACATCAAGCTGTAAAGACACACTGTAGGGAATTTATTGACAACACATACTAAATGCACTCCATTGTGACCAGAGACTAGGAAGGCTAACATCTCAAATTCTCATTATCAAGTCAAGTCCTAGTCATGAGGAGTTCCTTGACAATGTACAGACGCGCCTAGCACAAACTTTATACCTAAAGTTAAGGTACAATATCTTACAGATTAAGAGCCATACTACAAACTAAGGGGGCAAGGAAGATTGGTGTTGCACTCTATGCACTACACGCACTTTAGGGTGTACTGAAAACACAACACATAAAGTGTTTTTCTGCCAAGGCAAGGAGGAATGGATACAACCACTATGCAATTCAATGGAATTCAGACAGTACCAAGAGGCACTGAGGGTATTGACAACTAGCACCGTACCACACGTCATATTTGCCCTATTTAGATATCTGTTTGTAGTGGGATTAATAATGAAAAAAGCGGGGCTAAAACTGTAATGTGCCATGGACCAATATACTTATGACTGTGAAAACATCTTTGAATTGTAGAAATAATCAGACACTTCTCCGTTTTATTGTATTATAAGAAGCTTAATGATTTTAACCCCTTTGCCATGGCTGCGATTTCGCAGCAGTGCGGCGCCTCCGCAAAATGGGCGGGGCCGTGACGGCCGTTGCACAATGGCAGCACTAGCGAGGTAGTGCTCCTGTTGGCCAAAGGCCAAAGGCAGCACGCAAGGGGTCAAAAAAGAACTTATTGGGGTGTTAACAATGGAATGTTATGGTGACACGTGTATAGTGTCTTACATTGTTTTAAATTATTTTTATCCGAAATTTCTGACCTTTTCATTGAGACAATACAATTTACGGTTGGATGTATTTTAGATTATTTTATGAACAATTGTATTGCTATGACACTTTCATGGCCTTTGGCTGAAATAAAGTATTTAAATGAAATAAGTCATCTAGGGCCAGATGTAGGTAATCCCAGATTGCCGATTCTTAAATACCGAATCATACTGATTCGGTATTTAAGAACAGGCAAATGGGATGTAAGTAATTTTTCCTAAAAAATTACCAAATTGGTAAGTTTCGGTAATTACCTAATCAGTATTTACCAATTTGATAATTGCCATTCATTCCTATGGGCCTGGAGTCCCATAGGAATGAATGTCAATTACCGAATCGCTAAATATCGATTCAGTAATTGGGGGAAACATTGAAGGGTGGCAGGGTGTCACTTTGCCACCCTGTTGCACCCCTCAATTGTGTATGGGTTCATATATTGCAGACATACATGCCCTAAAGGCATGTATGTCTGCAATATGGCACTGTTGGAAAAGCAAAAAAAATGCTTTTTCAAGGGTTTCATTATTTACCACCAACTTCTAGTTGGTACCAAGGAAAAAACAGGTCTATCAAGCACTCTCAAAATTATTTAGTATTTCAAACGATTGTTGTTGCCATTCACAAGTTCTAAGGCCAATAGACCAAATTATTTATTGACAATTATGCTTCAATTTTACTAAGTGTAAAGTTCATTTGCAGAAAGTAGATTTCCAAAATACAGATCCAAACAAGATGTTAGGCTTCAAATTCTTTATTTCATACACATTAAAAGTATTTCCAGCTCACACTGCTGACACGTGTTTCGTCTCATGGAGACTTTTTCAAGGCAAAAGATGTTATGAAGGGGTGTTAATTTAACACGAGTCTTGTCTCCCAGTGTAGGTATGCATAAAATCAAGAATCACACAATCAATATGAGTCCAAATAGACTATTCCAGGGGGAAGCGATCCTTACAATCCTGGTCACTTATCCCAACTTATATATAGAACATAAAGAGAAGTCCAATCTCGCGATCAATGGCTTAGGTAGTGTTCTTAGTAAGTTCAGAAGTCTTTCTGCGTGGAGGTTGGTTCGTTATTTCATAATTTGTAGGGGGACCATGATAAGTCTCTCCTTCAGAGCGCCGTCACGGGGAAACCTCCACTGCTACCTGCTACCTGCTATTTGTCTATAGCTGATGATATTCCAAGACTACAGTACTTCCTTCAGTGCCACACTTTTGTTCATTTTGTTACTTGTGTCTTTATGTTGCATGATGCATTTGCTGTTCTTTTGTACATTGTTATGGGAGCGTTGGTTTTCATGTCAGTGTTTTGGGTCTGTTTTTCTTTGTTCCTTTTGAATGAGTGGTTGTTTTCGGCATAGTGTGTATGTTGTCTGCCACTACCATGTGGGTGTTGCAGTGTTTTCTCTATACTGTTTCCTCACCAGTCTTTGCATGATTAGGTTGTTAATATATAGTTTCTGTTGACATTTTTGTGAGTGAGTCCATCTCACTATAACTTAAGATGTTTTCATGGGTTAGTGTATGCTAATACATTTTATTTGGTTTTCATTGGCGAGTGTATTCCATTACATTTTATTCAGTTTTCTTGGGTGAGTGTATCCCAGTAAATTTTCTGTTGTTTTTGTGGGTGAGTGTGTCCCATTATATATATTTTTTCTGTTTTCTTTGGTGAGTGTATCCCAGTACTTTTTCTGCTGTTTTTGTGGGTGAATGTATCTCAGTATAGTACTCTTTATTGTGTGTTTATTTCTTGGAGTGTTTGCCTGAGACTTTTCTGTTTTTTTAGACATTGTATACAGTTTTTGCGTTACAGTTTGATTGCTTTCATACTATGAACTTATGCTATTTTCTTCTTTCTGTGTTTTCGTCCGGTCTGGTTTATAATGCTGGTTCGCTGTGTGCTTTTCGGCTTATCTATCTCTACAGCTTATTTTGCTGGTGATTGGATCGTACACACGTGTGTGTATTTCATGGCATATGTTCTGTTTTCTGGGTTCTGCCTTTCCTTGGTGAGATAAGGGGATGCTATGCGTGCCATTGTTTTACTGCAATTTCTTGCTATTGTTTTATGACTGCATTGCATTTTTTTGCCTTTGTTTTAAGAAAGTACTTTTTTATTATCTTTTTGCCTCTATAATTTTCTTTCATTTGTTGAATGTTCCTCTTCGATTTTTTCCATTCTTTGTTCTTTTCTTCTGTACATTTTCTTAAAGAAAGGGGATATGTTGTAACATGATTTCTCCTCTTCTTTCTTTGCACCAATACTCTCCCTTCAGTTCAGCCTGAATGACGGTAGAATGTAAGATGATGCCACGCAATGTTGGTGTGTGGTCTTGGTCAGAGTGTCAGTTGAAGATGAGAGGCTTAGCAGCAGGGAGGCTGCTCCTGGTGAAGCTACTACTTATCATTGTACTTCTATCAACCATCTTTCTACTTACCTGAAACTGGACTTGATAAATTACATCTTGTAACCTACCACCATGCCTACGATTTGGACTTCTTTACTTAGTACAGTATGTTAAATCATCCTTGAGAGATTTCAGTTTGGAAACCTGTGGGCAAATACAGATTATATCAGCACTTTTTCTAAGGAGCAGATTAAGTTGAAATTTTTAGAACGTAAAAAAAAGTTACGCTTAGAAAAAAGCTACTGATATGATATTGGTTCAACATTACATAGCTCTTTCAACGTGCAATGGCATGGAGCCCTATCTTTTGTGAATCAAAACTCCTCAACATAGATGTTACCTTTCAGGGTTTCAAACAAATATGATTAATTATGTAGGGGCTGTCCAAGACACAGGTTCTTGGTTCGCTTCCTTGCTGCCCTTCCCCTGTGACAGGACCTCCAGTCAAAGTTCTAAGCACTTGATATTTTTTTGCCCTCTGTATGCATTGTACAGATACTATTTTCATGGTCAATTCTTAAAAGGAGATTTTTGTTTTAATTTGCACTATGAGGGCTTGAATTTCGTGCAGCGCCTTGAACCTCCAGTGATTTGTTTTCTGTCTTGCATTTTGTTATTCAGGCCTTGAATCTAAGAAAATGTATGCATCATGAAATTAAATTGACAATGCTATACGGCATGATTTGTTTTTTTCTGATATTTAATTATATTTGTAAGGCTTTTTATTATACATTGCTGTATCTAAATAGTTTTACCCTATGAGGTTTTATGGTCGTGCACCAGACCGAATAAAGATTTTTTGAATTGAATTGAATTTATCCTTAAACAGGATGAACCATTGTCCTTCAAAATGTTTTATAAAAATCATAGTGGCAGATTTACAAGCCCCTTGTGTCATCGTTATGACACGGTTGCATCACATCTGTGACGCAGTGGCATCGTAAACCATGCAGCACTATGTGACAGATTAACAACTGACACATCTAGTGAGATGCATCACGTTGTAAAGCCCAGTGCTACATTATACCTGCGTTAGATATACTGTATGCAGGTTGGGCGTTCCGTCACAAGGAAGCCCCGTAAAAGTGATGCAGTGAAATCTCCAATTTTTCAGAGTCACTTTTACGTCTATGCTGCGTCAATACCTTTCGCCTGCTTGTAGCAGGCATAAGGAGTGCCGCAGCATTGCAAGTAGAGGATGTCTGTTTGCAGTGCTGGAGTTGCGTTGTGCTTGCGACACGACTCCAGCACTGCGTCACCTATACTCTGACAGATGCGTCACGCATCTGTTTTTCTTTGCGTCATGAAGCGCCGCATTGTAAATGCAGCGCATCCATGATGGCGCAAGGGGTTCCTTCCATCAGGTAAAATAACTGGTGCATCCCTGCTGATCTGCAGGGATGAGCCAGTTATTGTAAATCTGCCCCATAGTATTTATTTGTGATAAAAAGCTGGGGCCTCTAGGATATTCGCCCTACCTTGACAGAGAATTTTGGTAATTATATTTTAGGTTGTTACAATACAATACCATACAAATTAGTTTTTCAGAGCTTGCAGCTGTTTCTGAAGAAGAGTCCAGGTGCTAGGAGCAACCAACAGGTAAATCAAACAGATTTAGAAGGCAGAGTTTAAAAAAAAAATATTTAGATTTTTTCTTAAAATTGATTCCTAGGAAGCTGAATGAAGACCTAAGAGGAGAGAGTTCCGGAGCCTGGCAGTAAGATTTCCAAAGGATCTACCAACTCTGCTAGCTTCACACACCCTGGGAGTATAAAGAAGTTAATGGCTATTAGATCTTAAGGACCTAGTTTGAATATATGCCTTGATTGTCTTTCTTAGCTAGAGGGGTCCTTTATGCTCGAGTGCTCTGTAAGCAAAGGTAAGAGCCTTGAATCGAATCTGCTTAATGTTGGGCTGCTTAAGAAGTTTCTGCATGTGGGGTACAAAGATAGGTGCATCCGAATGTTGAAGATTATGCTAGGAATGGCATTCTGAATGGCTGGATCAGATACTCTGGAAGGCCAAAGTATAAGCTGTTAGCATAGTTCAGTTTTGAAGTCACCTGAGAATGTTGCATAATGTCTTCAAAATGCTGAGTAATTTCCTTTTTTCAATTGAATCACCGTTTGTACAATGCTATCCATCACTATTTGCTTATCTCCAGGACTTTCCTATAAATTGCAATTTGGGATTCATGTCTTTTTCATATTCCTATACATTTTTCATGTTTAAATTGAAAAAGCAATTGTGTAGGTACCTTTTAGATTTCGAATTCCAAAGAAAAAAACCGTTGCATTTAGTTCCTCAATGGTAAACACAATCATTAATTTTTATTAGAGTAGCCTTCAGTTCTTCTAAAACTGTATTCCTTTCTTTGCACAGTGTGGGTCAGAGTAGGGTTTTCAAAACAGTTAGGGCCATATCATCAACAAAAGGCGATAATAATCGCTGAGCGCGTTTATCGCATTTGTCATTATCGACGTCTATTGCCGGTTCACCTCGCTGTATTAGCGACGTATTTACAACACTTGGCTAACAGGCGATTTGAAATCCGGCAATTGACGGTGATATTCCACATTACCGTGCAAAAAACAGTGACAACAGGACGGCGCTAAAGGAAATGTAATTAATAGGGAGATGTGGAGTTAGCCATTCTATCCACCACCCATTGAACAGATAGACAAGTCTGAAATTCATCAGAAGTTAGATACCGGCGGTAACCGCGGTTAGCGCAGCTTTTAATAACGCTATGTGTGTCAGTGAACGGCTTGTAAATACTGCGTTGTGCTGTTACCAACTTTTTCCAAGTTGTTACTTTGGGAATGCCTTCTTTGCATCTCAGAGATGAGAGGCTAGGCTTGTGGAGAACGGCCGCTAGCATGCGCTAATGCATTTTAGCACCGCATTGTTGAATGGGCGATTTCATTTTCGCCACTTTTCTGGCTTTTAAAGCCAGAAAGGGGCAATATGGCCCATGTTAATATGCCCCTGAGTATTTTCTGGACTTTATAATAGTAATGCAGTTCATTGAGTATCATTCCTATAAGCAGAAATTCGTATTGATGGCAATTATTTCCAGTTTCTTCATTAGTGAAACAGATTCTGTAGTTTTTTTCATTAGAGAGAACATTACTGATGCACGGGAGCCTGCGCATGCGCATTTCTCGCCAGGACTGTGCATTTGCAGGCTCCCCCGCATGCGCAGTTTCCAAAATGAAGCCGCGATGGGGAAGTTTGCTGCGCAATAAGGTAAGTTTTTTTTAAGTTGTATTTTAGCCTTTAAATATAATTGGCTGAAGGGAGGCGGGCGGGAGGTGGGAAGACGGCCAATTTCCATTCCGCCCGCGAATGTGAGGAAATTTGCCCTCATTTTCCGCCTTCTTTGTGGAAGGCGGAAAGAGCAAATTTCCACACATTCTATGGGTGGAACGGAAATGTCTGCCCATCCCTAATTGTTAGTAGTGCATTCCGTCATCTAAATCGAGGAAGCCTACCTCCTGTTTATTTATTTGCTGGCATTCCCTCCGCGACCAGGATTCCAAGCCCCAGCACTCCCCCTGCGGCGCTTAACACCAACGCCAGCAGGAAGCACCAGTAGAGTGGAGAGCAACTTCCGCCCGTCCATGCCCGTCAGGGGCCGGAAGAGGCCGGGCTGGGCTCACTCTCTTTTTTTTGTGCTTTCTTGATCTATTGGAAGTCACATTCCAGAGGCACAGGTACTGTACAAAAACTTGTGGGAATTTAAAAACATCTTGTAAATTGCCTCTTTATTGGCGTTCCCGTCCATCATGTGTGCCACGATGATTAAACCGCGTGGGGTACAGGGGACCTTGGACGCCTTTATAAATAGGGCAGAATTGATTATATGCCACAAGATTGAATTAACGGAGAGGAGACTCTCACTGGAGCCACTTACTGTGCAAAGGCGAGTTTCCCTGGGCCTGCCAAGTTCCAACAGCATCCAGAAAGAGCCTACTATAACTGTGTCACCTTTAATTTTGAATGCCCCTGATTGTAGCCCAACCCTATTAAAGAACGGGAAAAATAATGACTTAGTGTCAGCGCCTGATATGGAGGAAAATATTGCTGGCAGAACGAGGACATCTAGATTAACTTTAGAAGGAAAGCATAATAAATGTAAGACTCTGCCACTACAAAAGGGGAAGGCGATAACGGCGAAGATAAAGCCAAAACAAATAAAAGAGGCCAAGACTATATTAACAACTAAAGTCCGCACTATAGGGACTCAGACTCTGGAATCCCCCTTTCCGGCAAATGAAATGACTTATGAGGGGAACGTTGCCATCATTGCATCTGCCATGATGAAATTAGAGCTTGACGTAAATTTGATCAAGGAATCCTTCGATATTAATTTTGTCTTATTGCGGGGTGTCTGGAGCAGCTGGATAGTGTCTCGCCGAGTCTGCCTAAAACCTCAGTTTCCCCCTCAGCCATTGCAACTTTGACGGCTTGCCAAATGACTCAAGATGGGGTGGGTGGTGCTGGGGGGGGATCTGATAGCCCAGTAATTCAGCTTGAATCCATCCTTGCACCTCTGGAAAAGCTGCTATCTAGAACAGCAGAAATTGAGAAAACAATTAACAAAATAAAGGATGCTGGCTTAGGGTCCCGAACCTTGGTTTACCATCAATAGAAGCATATACAGAGCCCCAAGTTAGCCGGATTCCCACACAAACTAAAGTGCCACTAGTTATTCAACATTCATTAGCTGATGCAGGATTAACATGCCCAAATAAAGAACATGCCTTAACTGGCAAAGATACGCACAGTGTATTGAACTCGGCTCCATTAGCAGGCAATATTTCCACTACAGCCATAGTCAGGGACCCTGGGGAGGGAGTTCAGCTTAACTTGCCACCAGCAATTACACCCTACATAGTCATTTTGACTAATGTACCCCACCTTCCCTGTACCGGAAACAAGCTTCCGAGGACCGGTTTCTGGCAGTCCATCACCACCCCCTTTTGTACCGCTTTTGGCCGCCATAAGTGTGGCAGGGTATGCTCAGACGTGAGTCCCTTGCTCACTTTGCCACTGGATTCAAGCAAGCCGAGCTGAAGATGGCTGGAATGCCAGAAACCGGTCCTCGGAAGCTTGTTTCCGGTCCAGGGAAGACATGGCTTGGCAGTTCGGGCTGGACTGTTCCCATGAGGCACAGGATCAGACTGATTTGCATATAGTCATGTTTGAACTGGGGTGGCAGAGTGGGCTAAAGAATGGTGCTGCTTGACTGAAAGAATAAGTGCAAGGGTAGTGCTTGAGTGATTGCATGAGTGCATGGGTAGTTCTTGACTGAAAGAATACGTTCAAGGGTAATGCCTGGGATATTGCCAAAGTGCATGGGTTGTGCCTGAAAGAATGAATGAGTGCATAGGTAGTAGTCAAATGATTGTATGAGTGAAGGTGTACTGCCTGGGTGATTAGAGGAGTGCATAGGTAGTGGGTAGTGCCTGCAAGAAAGGATGAGTGCAAGGATAATGCCTGGGTCACTGGCTGAGTGCATGGGTAGTGCCCACAAGAAAAGATGGGTACCGCCTGAGGGATTGCAGGAGTGCATGGAAAGTGCCTGGGTGATTGCATGAGAACATGGGTAGTATTTGGGTGATTGGATGCGTGCATGTGTAGCACCTGAGTGCCCTAATTAGTGAAAGGGTAATGCCTGGGTGACTGGATGACTGCATGGGTAGTGCTTGACTGAAATGACAAGTGCAAGGATAATGCCTGGGTTATTGCATTAGTGCATGAGTTGTGCCTGAGGAAATGGATGAATGCAGGAGTAGTGCCTCCATGAAAGGATGAGTGCAAGGGCAATGCCTGGGCCATATGATGAGTGCATGCGTAGTGCCTAAGTAAAAAAGATGAGTGCATGGATAGTGCCTGACTGACTAGTTGAGTGCAAGAGTAGTGTCTGAGTGATTGTATGAGTGATTGGGTATTGTGTGGGTGATTGCATGAGTGCAGGGGTACTGCCCGGGTGATTGGCTGAGTGCATGGGTAGTGTTTGACTGAAAGGATAAGTGTAAGGGTAATACCTTTGTTATTCCATTAGTGCATGAGTTGTGCCTGAGAGAATGGATGAGTGCATGGGTAGTGCCTGAGTGAATGGTTGAGTACAGGAATAGTGCCAGAGAGATTGCATGAGTGCACTGGAAGTGCCTGGTTGATTGTATGAGTGCAAGTGTAGTGCTTAGGTGATTGAATGAGTGCATTGATAGTGCCTGCATGAAAGGATGAGTGCAAGGGTAATACCTGGGTCATTGGATGAGTGCATGGGTAGTGCCTAAGAGAAAAGATGAGTGCATGGGTAGTGCCTCAGTGAATTATTGAGTGCAAGAGTAGTGCATGAGTGATTGCGTGAAAGCATGGGTACTGCATAGGTGATTGCATGAGTGCAGGAGTACTGCCTGGGTGATTGGATGACTGCATGTGTAGTACCTGAGTGCCTTCATGAGTGCAAGGGTAATGCCTGGGTGCTTAGATAAGTGCATTGGTAGTGAGTGACTGAAAGGATCAGTGCAACTGTAGTGGCTGGGTCATTAGTTGAGTGCACAGGTAGTGCGTAAAAGAGTGGATGAGTGCATGAGTAATGCTTGTGTGAATGGTTGAGTAAAATAATAGTGCCTGAGTAATCGCATTAGTGCAGAGATACTGTTGTGATGATTAGATGAGTGCATAGGTAGTGCTTGTCTGAAAGGATAAGTGCAAGGGTAATACCTGGGTTATTCAATTTGTACATGAGTTGTGCCAGAGAGAATGGATGACTGCATGGGAGAGACAGAGTGAATGGTTGAGGACAAGAATAGTGTCTGATTGATTGCACACGTGCATGGGTAGTGCTTGGGTGATTGTATGAGTGCAAGTATAGTGCCTGGGTGATTAGATGAGTGCATGGGTAGTGGCTCCATGAAAGGATGAGTGCAAGGATAATGCCCGGGTCACTGGATGAGTGCATGGGTAGTGCCTTAGAGAAACCATGTGTGCATGGGTAGTGCCTGAGTAAATGGATGAGTGCAAGAGTAGTGCCTGAGTGATTGGATGACTGCATGAGTAGGACCTGAGTGACTTCATGAGTGCAAGGGTAATGCCTGGGTCATTGGATACATGCATGGTTAGTGCCTGGGAGAATGAATGAGTGCATGAGTAATGCCTGTGTGAATGGTTGAGTACATGAATGATGTCTGAGTGATTCCATGAGTGCAGAGGTACTGGCTGGGTGATTGGATAAGTACATGGCAGCCGCATTCCATGCAGGTAGCAGTGGCAGAGCAGCAGTAAGGGAGATTTCGAGGGGAAATTAAATAAATAAATAATTTCCCCTTGAAATCGTCCCTCAAAATCCCCCCTTACCTGGCCCCACTGCCTCACCGCTGTTACATGCACAGACAGCGGCTGGTGCATGAGTAGTGCCTAAGAGAAAAGATGAGTGCTTGGGTAGTGCCTGAGTGAATAGTTGAGCACATGAGTAGTGCATGGGTGATTGTAGGAGAGCAACTGTAGTGCCTGTGTGATTGCATGAGTACAGGAGTACTGCCTATTTTCTGAGTTATTGTATGCCTTAATGCTGACAAAAAACGATTTGCTCCTCCTTTAGAAATTATAGGACGTGGGAATCCAAAACGAAATTTTGTATAACATATCCCTTTAACTTGTATTTTCATCAACAGTATTTCCCACATCGATGACTTTGAAACCATAAAACGTATTGTCTTAAGCTCTTTTCTCTTCCATCTCTTGGAATGGCACATGTAACATACTGTTCAATGAAAGACATAACAGTTTCATCAGTATCATTTCAAAATTTTACTGCATTCAATATCCATAATAGCATGTGTATATGAGGAGCACCGCTGGCTTGGCACCCTTTTCGCCAAAAGAAATCAGTAACTTCCCCAACAGGAGAAATATTTTTATTGCAGATTAATTACATCATACTTTGAAACCTATGGTTAAAATACCTGCAGACATTTACAGGATCCAAGTAACAGAGTTCTCCATTTGTCTTCAATTTAATGTTTTTAACATTCGAATTTGCTTCTCGTAGAAATTCAAGTAAATCTTTCCACACATATTCTGCACAGCTAAGTATTACTAACCATGTAAGTGCACCTAAGTTTATTAACATACATTTAAGTTCACCATGACGATGAAACCAAAATTCATTGGTAACACTTTGACATGCCATCAAATTATTTATCTGAGAGACACATTTTCATCTCTTTGTTGTACTTTCTCCATGAATTCTTTTGCAGAAAAGTGTTGAAGACGAATTCCTGTTTTAATATGTGGTTCAATGCATATGAAAGTGCAGACAAATCACTTTCAAACAGAAGATGAAATATATATGGAATGCACTGTTGAAATCTTGGATCTTCAGAGTGCAATCTTGTTGAGCCATTTTCTGAAGTTGGAATCCATACAAGTCATTCATCAAATCATCCACCTTCTCCAGTGGGTAATAGCTGTGGAAATTGACAAGCTTCTGAACTTTTTTTTCCATACACTCATGGGCGTTCTTTTTGCTGCCTTCATTTGAAATAATTCAATACTGTTTCCTATAATTTCTTTCAAATGTTGAGGATGTATAGTATAATAATGTTCATAAATCTCTTCAGTCCCGGACGTGTCCACTTTTTCTATTTGGCCACTTGAAATGTCTGTTTCATCTTCTCAGCAATTTACCTGTTCATCAACATTTACATTCTTATAATAAATATATATAAATAAATGAATAAATCTGTATTTGTAAAGAGCAAACTACTCACACTTACGGGTCTCAAGGTGCTGGTAGACGTTGTGGAAATTAATTAAGCTATTGCCCAGAGTCACACGTGCTGAGCAGAGCTGCCACCGGAGACGCGGATCGGAACGTGAGCCCTGTGCAGTCAGCTGCCGTTGCTACTGCACCACACCTTTCACAGATATAATGTAGCCTTTCAAAGTCTATTAGCATCTATAAATTCTTATCTGATTTATCGACTCTTTGTTGCTACACCGTTTACTAGAATACCTACTGGCTCATTTTCCTCCCTGTCAACACCAACAGTTTCAATGTTTTTTTTTAAATCTAAAGGTAAGCACACAACTCTACCTTTCAGACCTCTTTGTTAATCTGTTGGTGGCAGCTTACCTGTTTTAGGCTCCATAAAGACTATGGCTTGAAATGGGTGTACAGATTGAATAGGGATAGACGCATATGCATTCAAATCTGCCAGTTCCTGAGGAATAGCTACCAACTCTAAGTTGTTATGTACTACACTAGCTGGCATTGTGTTATTTTCTAATTTGTTGTACCAGAATTTACAAAGAACATGTTCAGTAGCCAACTCAAACTGACCTTCTACCAACAAATTAGCACCAAATTACATTGTTTTCATTTCTACTTTTTAAATATAAATCAACATTCCTAGTTTGACGTCTATAGTGAGTACATTGACCACAAAGACAAACAAAGTTTAGTTCTTCAGATGAAAGTCCTAAACTTAGTAATTTCTTCTGCAAACCCATCAATACTAATGTCTTCCGAATGTTCTTCAACACCGACAAATATTACATTCTGACATTCTCTACATTTATCTTGTGAACCAAAAAAACAAAACATCTGATACTAAACCGTGCAAAAGATCATTGTTAATTTCACTTAAACATAATGCAGGTGTTTTTACATAGTAGAGTCTCTTTACTAACTTCCGCATTTCAGAGCGGTGTACTGCTAACATTCTTAAATAATAAAAAGTACTTTGGCCAGAGAATTACACTGAAAGTTAGTATATTTTCTTCTTTTACATGGATCTAGTCCTTGTAACATCTTAATCTTCTGATTAACACTTTTTTTGTATATTATCATGAAATTTGTAATATGTCAATAGTTTCCAGGCGAATACTGCAAAAAATGATACAATCCCACTTATATACAGGATCTTGTATACGCCTCTCTTGAACTTCTTCAGCTATTACTTCTTCCACAATTCTAACAGCCATTTTTTCTTTTGAAATAGGTCAACCATCTTTAATCTCATAGCATCGACTGCGTATACGAATGTGGTCTGTTGAAAATAGCTTTCCTCATTAAAGAAAGGCTCAGTACTAGAAGTTTGCATCCATTCACCAGTAAAGGTTTTACAAACGCTACTCCTATTAACAAGTCTTTTTCTTTTCTCTCTCACAAATACTATTGTTTTATCCATTGTTCTCATTCTCTTCAATACCAAAATAAAGATTTTTTGCTTCAAATCAAAAGCAGTATCTACTACAGTTTCATTGTTTCTCTACTTCTTATACGGTGCCGATCTTTTTTTATAAGTTTTATAATCTTTTCATTAATGATGAATTACTCTACTGCTAAACATTCTTATACATATCTCTTAATCTAGTTCTTGCCTTCTTATAACATGTGTTGTTTTTCCAAAAAGTAATTTTTTACCATTACAATTCTTCTTAGTCTTCTACTTTGTTGTAAAACTTTTCTTTTTCCTTTAATTAAAAGTGACTTTCTTTAATCTCTATAACTGTTTTAAGAAACTGCTTAGTGATCGTACCAGAAGAGATTGTATCATGAGTAACATTTAGCTCTTTTTCTAATGCACTCTTTTTACGTTTCTTTAAGTAGTACTGTTTTCTTTGTTCTCTGCACTTTTCATGTCTTCAATTTGTGATCCAAATAAACTATTTTCCCAAAAACTAAGAACAGTTCCAATAGTTTGTTAGTTCACTTAACAATTTTTAATTAAGTACATGTCAATATTCATAACAACCGCTATGCAAATACTTACAATTACATTGCTATTATCTTTATAACAAATAAAAAAAACAAAAGTGCAGAAAGCGGAAGAAAGGTGCTGAAAGAGAAAGAAAGGGACAGAAAGAAAAATAAAGGTTTAGAAACAGCCAAAAGAAATGCTCAGACGTGGGTCCAGTGCTCTCAATGCCACTGAATTGAAGCTAAGCTGGCTGAAGAGGGATGAAACCCCGAAATCAGCCCTCGGATGCTTGTTTCCAGTCCAGGAAGGAACTGGCCTGGCAGTTCGGGCTGAACTGTTCCCATTGGGCGCAGGGTCAAGACTGATGTGCATATGGCTGTGTCCAAACTGGAATGGCGTGGTGAGCAAAAAAACAATGGATTTAGGCCCAGATCTTTGTACTGGGGTGAATCTATGACGTTGTTCTGCATTCTGTCCATCAATTGTTTTTGCACCTAAATTTATACGGCGTACTTCATGTATACCTTTCCAACGACTCATAAAAAGTACCCTAATCACTAAAACTTCTGCCAACTTATCTTAAAGCTCACTTTTCTTTTGCAGCGACTCCTGAGAATGTTGGGCCTACCAAAAGTTAAAAAAGAAACTTTTCCCATGTCACTGTTGTAATTCACACCATATTTCGGAATGTATGCATGCGCATGTCTGTGTCTTTTGCTAGTGACATCATACATAAAAAGAAATATAGACATGCTTTAATATCTGTATTTCAGACTGCATGCTCTCTAAATTTATATAGAAGAAAGTGTATATATTCATTTCTGATGATAATATAGTGAACATGGGTATAGAGTTAAATAGGCTGCAATATAGTTTGATAAATCAATCAATATAAATAAAACATTAGATTTCTGTACTACTTTCATTAGAGACTCAGGAAGCACACATATTACAATGAATAACCTATTTCAATCTTAGTTTCAGTACAATAAAACATACTACAATACACTTTCGTACATTTCATAAAATTTTTCAAACATCACACTTCTCTAATAATTTACAAACTTTAAAAATCATGCTTGTCAAAGTTAAAAATATCACTGCAAAGACTGAAGCACTACTACACAATACATAACCCACCGTACAAATTTGTAACTTATCTCTCAAATAGTATTACAGAATATAAAATATCAGAAACTGATAAAAGATTTTCTTTTTCACAAAATAAATATAATGCACCGCTCTCAACAACTTTTCTTCTCTTTCTGCACACAAATGAATGTAAGAAACAAATCAAAATGCTTCCTTCATTATTTCAAATTCTGAAACCCATTTTTATTGGTTGGAGTATGCTATATTTATGATTAACCAATCAGTTATCTGCTTTTCTATAACAGCACTATGTCCACCATTTTATATACCTGTCATTCCACCAACTGACATGCTCAGCTACAGATGTCTTTTGATTCCTTCCACACATCCCTTCAAAAAGCCTACAGTGTGGATTGTAGGGTACAACTATGTTTTCTAGGGCATAGGGTATGATGAACGCTGAGGTATTGACAAAGACCTAGGTTTGCAAAATCTGGATATTAAATCGTTTGCACAGGGAGGATTAAAGTGACACCAATTGATGCCTTTGGTTAAAACCTATTTGCATCTCTACCCCCTGACCTTGTGATTGTGCACTGTGGTAGCAATGACCTAGGTACATTTAGAGGGGAAGGGCTGGAAAACCTTTGCATAATTGATGTTGCCTTTACCTCAAACTGTCTTTGTATACTCTAATATATGCCAGAGACAGAAATGGAAGTGGACAAGTTAATTCTGTCCACGGATTGAGAAGGCTAGGAAGAATGTCAGTAAAGCTATTTCTGCTTACCTCAAAGACCATAGGATGGGCTCTATTTATAACAACAATCTACATTTTGATATGCATGACATCTACAGAAGTGATGGAATTGATTTCAACGATGAAGGAAACAGAGTGTTTCTTAACAACCTTAAGCTATGACATGGAGCTCCAACAGTCATAATGGAAAAAACTCATCTTTTTAGAGCCACCCTATAACCCAACAGTGAATCCTATTTATTTTTTAGCATACACACTCTTTTTTAATATTTTCCTGATTCATGAACCTGTAGCAAATTCGCAAATAAAAGCACAAGTTCAATGTACTACAACACAATACACTTTTCATGTTTAACAAATTATTTTTTTTTACATTATTTCTAACTATCAAATTTAAAGTGATTATTAACTTCAATCATATTAGCCCTATAAAAAGTATACAAGTGCAACACTACCATCTTTATTATATACTATTAATTATTTACTTAATGGGGATCCGTGAATCTACACTGGGGGAGTGGGAAGCGAACTACTCACCCCTACCAATCTCAAGTCTTGTGGATGAAACCAGGAGCTCATTGCTGTAAAGTATGTGCTCTGTGTAGAATTTCAATTTAAGTCATAGTAGAATGTTTGTATGTAATTCTACTAGAATGTAAGTATGGAATGTTAGAATGCAGGGCTGTCATGAGGGGAACCTTGGGGAGTTTGTACAAGGTGCTGGAGAAGACGGTTGCCTTGTTGTCTGCTTCTGTTGGTGGCTGTTTAAGGTGTCTTTTTTCCTGTAATAAATCTACTTATCTAATCCCCTGTTGTCTCCCTCTTCACTACGTAAATTTGGTGACAAGTGGGAGAAGGTATAAAGAAAGCAGCACTCACCAATATTTTAAAGATGCTTGCGTTGTGCTGAAGCCGTTTTCTTTGTGTAGCTGTTTCTACTCATCCCAGGGTCGTCGGCTCAGTGAACTATGTCATCCGACCTCTGGTAGGATTTATATTTTTAGATTTTGCACTGCCTCTGCCTCTTTACTCTACTCTGGTCGCTGTACTACACATGTGTAAGTAGTGTTAGCATGGGTTTATACTAACCAATGCATCATGGTCCTAGGGGACGCAACCTCCCAGGCGCAGCTGAGACAATGTCCCAGGCTGTGCATCCGCTGGACATTTATGTTTGCTATTAAAGGGCGGGAGCAAGGCTTGCACCCGGTGATAGCAAATCCTTGTTTGACTAGTTGAAACAAGAGGAGGAAAACCTCGTATTGCTTTAATAGAGCGGATCCAGATGGTAAAAATATAGAGAAAAAAATATCCCTCGATGGTCAAACACTCTCCACTGGAAGCATTCATATACCACTGGCTCCAAGGAGGTAACAAGTCTTTTTTGTCCCCAGGGGGCTTGGTGAGTTCCTTAGATTTGATTCAGGCCAGAGGACAGACGAGGTGGCATGTTAGACATGGAGGGCAGCTTGAGCTGCTGCGTTCTTCCCTAACTGGAGCTTTTCTCACACATCAAAGTTTCCCCTCTGCATGCAGGCCTCCATCAGTCCTGGCTACAGGATCTATTCACATAGATGGGCAACCAGAATAATGGGTCTAGACATATAACAACTCAGTGGTAAATAGCAAATTTACAAATGTTTTCCCTCATCATCCCCTTTTCACAATAAACTACAGACAAGTGTTGTCAGAAAAAGAAGACCTATACACTCAGTTATTTATTGGAAAAAATAAGCTTTATTAAAACACAAATAAATAGAAACGCACGTTTATTACAACAAACAACAGTATAACATAAAATACGTGGGTTGGACTCCTCTGGAAGCAGCGAAAAAAACCTGCAAGACAAAAATGAAACATAAGTATGTGTACCATGTGGAAGAGGTAAAGAAAGGTAGTCCAAATGAAAGGAAGATAGTGAGAATGGGAGGGAGAGGGAGTGGGTGGACTGGAGAAGAGGAGGGAGAGTCAAAAGAACAGTTGGGAGGAGAAAACAGAGCATCGGCCTACTGCACCCAGCCCTCAGTGTTTACCTCCCGTCACCCGTTTGTCCAGGACACTCGGGTCAGCAAGAAAGGATGTGTTCCAGCAAGTCCCTAAAATGAAACATATGAATGAGGCCAGAGATTACATTATGAGCTACAGGAAAATCACTTGCCCGCACCTGTGCACCCAGGGTGCTGCACCCCAGCCCCTTTCCCCGCACTGTGCTCAATTGTAGGTCCTGCGCACAGAGGCTTCACTGCTCATCTGCCACTATCGGTATGTCCAACTACATGTTAGTGCAAGCTCTGAGTCCAGGGTACATTTGTAGGGTGGGAAAGAAGGTCTCCTGTCAGGATACCATGATGGAAAGCGTCAGAATGCTGAAGTCATCATCATGAAGTGAGCACCCGCTCTGCCCATTTTGGCTCAATCAATTCAGTGTCTGAAAAGGGAGAAATAATTTAATGGTGGAAATGTCTGGACGAAAATGAAGGTTTATTTAAAGCTGAATAGAAAACACCAGTTGAGTGAATGCTGCTTTTTTGAAGTACGATCTCCCAACTGTTAGTGGTATTCGTGGTTCAAGGAGGAGCTGGAGTGCACGAGACTACACAAGGTTAAATATTAATATGTTATACCAATGTTCACATAAAAAGGAACAGAGCGCATGCTAGAAGCGTAATGTGCATGTGTAGTGTAGTGGTGGAAGGCTGTGTGCATGTACACCTAGTAATGAGCTCACTACAGTGCCCTAAAAGTCAACGCCACGTATCTGTAGGGCAGCGCTGCCCGCTGGCTCGGGCCTACAGTACGGTCCAGCAGGTCTTTAAAATGAGACAGAGATGAGACTGAATTAGGTCAGAGATCACATCATTACGCACTGCAATACCGCTTGTTTGCACCTGTGCACTCAGACTGATGCACCCCACCCTACCGCTCCCGCAGCACTGCACTCAACACGTGTCAGTAGGGTAGCTCTGCCTGCTGGTTGAGGCCTACAGTCAAGTCCACCAGTTCCTTAAAATGAGACAGACATGTGACTGAATCAGGTCAGAGATTACATTATTATGCACAGCAACATCGCTTGTTCGCACCTGCGGACCCAGGCTGATGCACCCCACTCTACCCCTCCTGCAGTACTGCGCTCAACATGTGTCTGTAGGGCAGCGCTGTCTGCTGGCTCAGGCCTACACTACGGTATAGCAGGCCCTTAAAATGAGACAGAGATGTGACTGAATGAGGTCAGAGATCACATCATTATGCACAGCAACATCACTTATTTGCACGTGCACACTCAGGCAGATGCACCCCACCCCTCCAGCAGCACCGGGCTCAACACCTGTCGGACAGCGCTGCCCGCTGGTTGAGGCCTACAGTCAAGTCCAGCAGGTCTTTAAAATGAGACAGAGATGAGACTGAATTAGGTCAGAGATCACATCATTACGCACTGCAATACCGCTTGTTTGCACCTGTGCACTCAGACTGATGCACCCCACCCTACCGCTCCCGCAGCACTGCACTCAACACGTGTATGTAGGGTAGCTCTGCCTGCTGGTTGAGGCCTACAGTCAAGTCCACCAGTTCCTTAAAATGAAACAGACATGTGACTGAAGCAGGTCAGAGATTACATCATTACGCACGGCAACGTCGTTTGTTCACACCTGCGGACCCAGGCAGATGCACCCCACTCTACCCCTCCTGCAGTACTGTGCTCAACAAGTGTCTGTTGAGCAGCTCTACCTGCTGGCTCAGGCCTACAGTACGGTCCAGCAGGGCCTTAAAATGAGACAGAGATGTGACTGAATGAGGTCAGAGATCACATCATTATGCACGGCAACATCTCTTATTTGCACGTGCACACTGATACACCCCACCCCTCCAGCAGCACCGCGCTCAACAGGTGTCTGTAGGGCAGCACTGCCCGTGGGCTCAGGCCTACAGTATAGTCCAGAAAGTCATTTAAAATGAGACAGAGATGTCACTGAATGAGGTCAGAGATCACATCATTACGCGCTGCAACATCGCTTGTTTGCACCTACGTAGCCAAGCTGATGCAGCCCACCCCTTCCGCTGCACCATGCTCAATTGGAGCCCCTGTGTACCCAGGCCCCACTGCTCACCTGCTGTCATTGTTGTGTGTGCAAACACTATGGGCAACAGTGTTCACAATTCAGATGCAGTGTTGATTGCAAGATGGTGTACACCTCATGGATCTCTTTAGAAACACGACGGACAGTAGGGTTCACAATTTAGAGCCAGTGTTGATTGCCAGGATGGTGTACAGCTCATGGATCCCTTTTGTTATTGCGCACTGCGATATGCGAGGTGGATGCGGCCATATCACCTGAGGAAGTATGAAAAGAACTGGGACATGTGGCGTCGTCGTTATCCTATTTAAACGTACGCAAAGTGGGCTGGGCTTGCGTACACCAGGCGAGCGTAGGGGTGTGAGTAATTATTCAGGGTACCTGGGTGTTGTTCAGTTCCTGCCTGGCCAGGAAGTGTACTTATGTGTGTTTATTTTGCAGTTTTGACGTTGCAGAATGTACAATTTTCATTAATGTAGCTTGTGTCGGTAGGGCGGCAACTATCGCTAATGAGATGCTGTTCGAAACAATTGAATGGACGACATCACATGTCGTTGTCAAGGTTATGGATATGCGCAGTCATGCATGTCAATGGTGTGCGGTATTATTGAAAGTGTTGCTATCGCGAAGCGTACACATGTGAATGTCTAGGATGGAGGGAGGATCAGCAGTAAGGCATCATACACAATGATAACGCTCATTACAGTGAAGCAATGCATGCCAAACCTGAATCTGAAAGCTTCACTGTTGGACTTGGCCCTTTTTGCAGGGTCATCCCTGAACTTTTTGCCTTCCTCCTATATTTTTTCTGACCTGTTGTTGGCTATTTTATGACTCTGGGCACTTTACCACTGCTGATCAGTGCTAAAGTGCATATGCTCTCCCTATTGTAAATGAATGTATTTATTAGTGATTCCATGATTGACATTTTGGTTTACTGTCAGACCCTAGTACAGTGCCCAGCGCGTGTGAATCCAAATGCTGCTAGTGGGCTTGTAGCACTGGTTGTGCCACCCACAGAAGCAGCCTTTTAAAATGTGTCTAAGGTCTGCCATCGCAGAACCTGCGTGCAGTCTGGTACTGTCATGCTGACTGGGCAAGTGCACCCACTTGCCAGTCCCTGAACCTTCCCTTTTCTTCATATCAGACACCCTTATGGTAGGCCCAAGGGCAGGGTGCATGTATTTATTTATTTATTTATTGGTTTGTATAGCGCTGGAATCAACTCTCAGTGGAGTATGTCTGCGCTTTGACACCTGTAGAACACCAAGAAATAAATGGGGGTGGAAGCTAAATTTCATTTTTAAACAGTATTGTTTTCAATTGTTTCCGAAATTTTAGATGGTCTGTGCATTGTTTGAGTGACAGAGGGAGTTTATTCCAGAGAGTAGGTCCTGCTATGGAAAGTGCATTGCTCCCATGTCTGGCTTTTTTAGCCCGTGGTACCTGCAAAAGAAGATCATTACTGGGCCTAAGAGATCGAGTGGGGGTGTAAGGGACAAATTTATTTTTCAAATTGGCAGGTCCTTGGCCATTCAGGCCCTTGTGAATCAGGCAGCATGTTTTAAATTTCGTTCTCTGCCAGACAGAAAGCCAGTGTAGTTGGTCAAGAAGGGTTTGGAGGCAGTTCTAGGAGGGGCATTAAGAACCAAGCGGGCCGCAGTATTCTGGATGACTTGTAGTTTATCCAATACCCCTTCATTGGCAGTAAGCAGTAGACCATTACAGTAATCGATCCTGCTTAAAAAGAGTGCCTGGACTAGAGTTCTCATCACCGAATCAGGCAGAAGAGGAAAAACCTTGCACATGTTGCTTGAGTGTCATATCTTGATCCAGACGGACCCCTAAGTTCTTTACAATTGACTTGGGTTCGGGAACAACACCCAAGTCGCTGGACCACCAGTCCGGGGACCAAAGCAATTTAGCTTCCCCAAACAACATAACCTCAGTTTTACTGGCATTGCATTGAAGGCAGTTGGCCGACATCCATTGTGCCGCTGCTTTCATACCAGCTGAGAAAGAGCTCTTCACTTCAGCTGAGATAGTTTTGAACAGGAAGAGGAGCTGCGTGTCATCAGCATATGACACGGGGATGAAACCGTACTTACGCATCACTCTTGCCAGGGGTGCCACATAGATGTTAAAAAAAGTAGGGCTCAAACAAGAGCCCTGTGGCACCCCTTTGTAAATCTCTACCTCCGCTGACCGGTATGCACCCATGATGACACTCTGGGTGCGGTCGGATAGGAAGCTCTTTAGCCAGGCAAGGGCTTTATTTTTGAATCCGGCGTTCGACAACCGTTCTGTCAAGATGGAATGTGACACGGTGTCGAACGCCGCTGATAGATCTAACAAAACCAGGATCACTGAAAAGCCCCTGTCTTGGTACATGTGTAAGTCGTCAGTCACAGATACCAAAGTGGATTCCGTACTATGCCTTGGCCTAAACCCAGACTGGGAATAGTCAAGAACATCAGCCAATTCGATATATTTATTTATTTATTTATTTATTTATTGAGAGTTTTATATAGCGCGAACAAGACCCGTGGGTATCAGAGCGCTTCACATAAAAGTAGCTTAAATATTAACAAGATGATAATCATTGAACAAACAGATAGATATGGGGTAGATAATTATATGGCTATAGTGAGTGCTTAAGTAACTACATTCCACTCAAGTTCGTCGATGATAATACGAATTAGCTTTACAACATGAAGGTTATGTCATTTGTCCTTTATGTCATACCTATGAGGTAGCGGTTATATAGTTTCAGAATGTGAGATAGTTGTATAAGTTAGCTTTGACATGAGGTAGCAATTGGTATACAGTTTAGATACAAAAGGAAAGTCGACAGTATCAGACCATCATTTATCTTTCATCTAATTCACGGCAGTCCTTCCCTTCCTGTTAGAATTCGATCTCATAGTGAGACGTAACCTTGTCTACATAAGGTATTTACTCATTAAGAAGCTCTTCACTTCCCGCTTAAATTTTGAGGTATTAGGAATCTTCCTAATACTTGGAGGCAATGAATTCCAAATCCTGGGGGCAGCTCCTGAGAACGCTCTGTCATAAGTTTTTTTCTTTCTGAATATGGCTGGGCGCAGCACCAACTCTTTGGCACTCCTGGTCGGTCTGTTACCTCCTGATAGCTCAATTTTCTTGGATAGGTAACTAGGGGTATTGTGGTGGAGTGCTCTGTGGGTGATACATGCTATCTTCAGTTGAATTCTGGCCTCATAGGGTAGCCAATTTAATGCTTTCAGGTGAGGAGAGATGTGGTCAAATTTCTTAGATCCGGCGATGAGTCTCGCCGCAGCATTGAGGCAGGCTTTTAGTGGTGCTGTGGATGTTTTTGGTAAACCTGCTAAGGTGGTGCAACCATATTCAATCCTGGAGATGACTAAAGATTGGATTGCCAGTTTCAGATCTGCTTCAGAGATGAATGGTTTCAATTTTCTTAGGTAGTTCAGGTGGAAGCGGGCGTTTTTTGCCATTGAATTAATATGGGTTTTCATGTCAAGACTCTCGTCTAAAGTGATTCCAAGCGATTTAGCTGAGTTGACTAGAGTCGGGGTGCAGTTGAGCGCAGTCACCAATTTGGTCGATTCCTTTATTTCCGTACCACACTTTGGTGGGGAGATTAGTAAGAATTCTGTTTTTTGAGCATTTAGCTTCAGATGATTGGTCGTTAGCCATTGCAATGTCCTTTTTAATGTTTCATTCATTCGCTCAATGTCTTCCAGGGAGGTGATCTTTATATATATTTGCGTGTCATCCGCATACATATGATAAGATATCTGTGAGTTTCTGAGAATTGTTGTAAGAGGTTCAACATAAAAGTTAAACAGATCAGGGGATAGTGTCGATCCTTGTGGGACTCCGATTGAGTTAGGGCAGGATGGTGAAATTGAATGATTGACCAGGAAACATTGTGTTCTGTTCAGTAGGAAAGATTCAAACCATTTCAGCACATTTCCAGATACTCCCATCCTGTCTTGTAGCCTGGCCAGTAAAGCTTCGTGATTTACTGTGTCAAATGCCGATGACAGGTCCAGAAGAATTAGCAAGCATGCTTGACTTCGATCAAGAGCCTGTAGCGCGTCGTCGACAATATGGAGGATCGCTGTTTCCGTGCTATGCCCTGATCTGAATCCTGATTGGCATTCATCTAGTAGGGAGAACTTGTTGATGTGTTGGCTCAGTTGGCCCTGCACGCATTTCTCAATTAGTTTGGCCAATAGAGGGATGTTGGTCACTGGTCGAAAGTTATTCGGGTCTGTAGCATCTGCAGTCGGTTTTTTGATCAATGGAACAACTTGACCAGTTTTTAGACAGTCTGGGAGGGTCCCTTGTGACAGTGATGCATTTATTATTTTGGTCCAGATTGGCACCACAATGTGGCTGATTTCTCTTACGCATTTTGCAGGTAGGGGATCTTGGTAGTGGTTGTTCGGTTTGATTTTCATGAGCATTTTGGCGATTGAATTCTTATTGTATAATTCGAATGTGTCCCAGTTTGCATTGTTTTTTGTTATGTTACACACTGTAGTCGAATTGAGATCGTTCGTAGTCGATGGTTGAATGGGTAGGTTATTTGCTGCGCTTAAGAGCTCTGTTTCAAGCGCTTTGACTTTTTCCGTGAAAAATGTAGAAAATTCTTCGCTACTTATGGATGTTTTTACGTTTTCATGAGCTGTTTTGGTTAGTTTGTTTGATTGTTGTTTCAGGATTTCAAACAGTTTCCGTGGTCTGTTTTTGGCATTATCCAGTTCCGATCTTATGAATTCCTTCTTGGAGTTGATGATCTTTTTGTTATATTGGTTTCTAATTTTTCTAAGGGCTTTCAGCTCAGGGGCTGAAGGGTTTTGTCTCCATTTTCTTTTGGCCATTCTTAGTTTGCGCCTATCTTCGTTCAGTGATCCGTCAAACCATGGATTCTTCGTCTTTTCCGTTATTCTTTTTTGTTTTAATGGCAGGGTGTTGTTGACGATGTTCCCGATTGAGGTAATATAATGCTCTGTCAGCTCGTTTGCATTCTGTAAGTTGTTGGGTGGCTTTAAGTCTCTCTCACATCTTTGTACTAGTAGCTCAATATTAGTGTCTCTAGTGTCGCAAATCCATTTTTTGACATTGGCAGGTTGAACGCTCTTGCCCCTTTTCAATAAGGGCATTCGGAATGTTATTGCATAGTGGTCCGACCAGTCACATGGGGCTATTGAGAGGATTGACGTATTTTTGATATCAGAGATAATCCAGTCAAGTTTTGCTCCTTTTGAGTGTGTAGGTTGCGTGCATGCTTGATTGAGTTTTAGCTCAACAAGGAAATCCTTAAGCGTGTTGACTAGTTTGTCATTGCAGTCATCCCAATGTAAGTTAAAATCTCCTAATAATATGTTATTGGCATTCGTGTTAGAGTTGGTCATAATGATCTCCATTAGCTGTTCTATGAACTTAGCGTTCTCTCCTGGTGGGTTTCCATCTGGATAGATGGGATTTCCATCTGGATAGATGGAAATTAACATGGTTTTCAGATATTTTCCCAAGAAAAGGTAGCAGTGAGATTGGCCTTAGATTAGTCAATTCCGTCCAAGGAATGGCAGTGTTCTTCCTAATGGGTCTGACAAGGGCTCGTTTCCAATCTTTGGGGACATGGCCGGAACTGAGAGAAAGATTCACAAGTTGCTCAAAAACAGGGCAAAGCTGCCCTGTCAGAGCAGGTATAATCCTGGCTGGAATAATGTCCTCCGGGCTCCCACTTTTAATACTGGTCGTCAATGTCAAAATTTCCTCCCCAGAAATGGGGGGGAAAGATTCCAAAGAATGTATGTCCTGTTTCCATTCTGTGTCAGCCTGAGAGAGTGCTGTTATTGAGGAAACCTTATCATTACCAGCACTAATTATTTTTTCATAGATTTTATCAATTTTCGTGGTGAAAAAATAGGATATCTCATCACACAACTGCTGGGATACTATTTCTACAGATTCGCAAGCTATGGGCTTAACAAAAGAAAGCAGAATCTGGTAGAGAACTCTGGGGGAGTTTCCAGCCTCGGCAATTTGCGCTGGTATGTGTGTCTTTTGTGCTGTCCGAATTGCCTTATGGTAGAGAGAAAGTAAATCCCAGTATCTTTTTTTATCTTCTACCAAGTGGGTGGTTCTCCATCTCTTCTCTAATTTCCTCGCAGAAAGATTCAGGGTCCTTAAGTGATCAGAAAACCACACTTCAAGTTTAGCGGCTGGTCGGGGTTTAAAATGTCTCAAAGGGGCTATTTTATCAATGGCAATTTTAGTCGCCTTACTGAATTTAATTAATGCCGTGTCAATATTTTCACTAGGAAAAATAGTGGGCACAATAGACTTCTCTTCAAAAGAGCTCTCTGTGACTTTATGCCATTGTCTACGGACAGCGGGTAGTGAAATCTGCTGCGACTTGACAGACTCAGGAAATGGAGTATAAAATTCCAGGACAAAATGGTCGGTCCAGCTGACCTGCTCCGCAGGCAGACAGGAGACCAATGAAGAATTAGATAAAATCAAGTCCAGCGTATGGCCAGCTATGTGGGTGGGTCCGAAGTTTCGTTTACTTAGACCCAATAATGACAGATCTGTCAACAAGGCTTGCGCTTTGCTGCAGTCGGGCTTCTCACTGTGAACATTAAAGTCCCCTATTAATACAAAGTTACTGTCACTGTTGACATAGGGAGCTAGCAACTCGATCAGAAGGTTCGAAAAGCCTGTACAGGAGCCAGGAGGGCGATAAACTAAGGCACCTATCTGACAGTCTTTAGATGAGTATGTTATTTTAAAGACTAAAAGTTCGATTTCCGTGGTCGTCAGTTCCTCTAAGATTTTAACGGAAATGTCTTGTTTATATATAATGGCGATTCCTCCACCCATTTTAATAGGACGGTCTAGACTAGTCATTTTTTAGTTGTTAGGAACTCCCAGTGCAATAGCAAGAGTAGAATATGGTTTTAACCAGGTTTCAGTAAAATAGCACAGGTCAGGTTGTTTAGAGGAAATCAAATCCCAGACCTGGGCTGAGTGTTTTTAGAGCGACCTGATATTGCAGAGGATATTTTTCCTTCCAACTTGAATAATAGGGTCATTAGAGACATGAATGGCAGTGTTGCTATGTAGCATGTGACACCTAACATTATCAATACTAGGGACCTTTAGGATAGTGTCAAACTGGGAGCGGCAGTGTAGACATGAAAAAGGACCTTCAACCTGTGGGCAAACATTACCACGGCAGTCCGGAGTTGTTAGAGATCTAAGGTGTAACAGTACCTGAGATGTATAGGTGACTCTCCTGCCTTCATTGCCAGGCATATCTGTAGATGTAAATCCCCTGGCCCCTAGCCCCGTCCTGTCGCGGACGGGCGCAGACGGGCTTCTCTCTGGCCTGTCTCAGGCGCGTTCTCTGGCGCTTCCCTGCGCGTGGTCGCTGCGCGCTCAGGGCGACGAGAGGGCTAAGTAGCCCCTCCTAACAGTAGGCTAGAGCGCTAACCACTCCGCAAATGTGGAAAGCGGAAGTGGTGTAGTCCCGGTGAAACGCGACCCAGTGTTCCCCCAACAATAGTGTAAAGATAGCAGCAAGCTGGGTGTACAAACGAGCTGGTATTACTGTGTTTGTGTGCAGCAGGTAAATACTAAATTAAAATGAACAAATACAATTTTCAAAAAATTACGATCTTTTTAAAATGCTCAATTCTATATTTAAAATGATACTCGGAGTGCTGACAGGCGTCAAGTGGCTCGGTCGACACTGCCACTGTCTCCCTTACCACCGTCGGCGGCCGGCTCCTCGCTGCCTAAGTAGCCCCTCCTAACAGTAGGCTAGAGCACTAACCACTCCGCAAATGTGGAAAGCGGAAGTGGTGTAGTCCCGGTGAAACGCGACCCAGTGTTCCCCCAACAATAGTGTTAAGATAGCAGCAAGCTGGGTGTACAAACGAGCTGGTATTACTGTGTTTGTGTGCAGCAGGTAAATACTAAATTAAAATGAACAAATACAATTTTCAAAAAATTACGATCTTTTTAAAATGCTCAATTCTATATTTAAAATGATACTCGGAGCGCTGGCAGGCGTCAAGTGCCTCGGTCGACACTGCCACTGTCTCCCTTACCACCGTCAGCGGCCGGCTACTCGCTGCCTAAGTAGCCCCTCCTAACAGTAGGCTAGAGCGCTAACCACTCTGCAAATGTGGAAAGTGGAAGTGGTGTAGTCCCGGTGAAACGCGACCCAGTGTTCCCCCAACAATAGTGTAAATATAGCAGCAAGCTGGGTGTACAAACAAGCTGGTATTACTGTGTTTGTGTGCAGCAGGTAAATACTAAATTAAAATGAACAAATACAATTTTCAAAAAATTACGATCTTTTTAAAATGCTCAATTCTATATTTAAAATGATACTCGGAGCGCTGGCAGGCATCAAGTGGCTCGGTCGACACTGCCACTGTCTCCCATACCACATTATAAGTATAAGGTAGGACAAGAGCTGATGTGTGATGCATGTCTTAATAGTGAATTGCAGCCATTTTCGTGTTTCACTATTGCAAGGCTACCTGTTCTCCAAAGGCCAGGATGGGCTGTTAGAATTGCTACATTTTATAATCCTAACTGACTCAGAGAACATGGTAGAAATTCGAGTTTAGTATGCCTGGACTCAGAATTATAAAATACATCTTTTAGTAAAGGGGGTTTTAATATTCTGTGTTTGCGAATACCACTTCAAGAAAGTAGGTATTTGCTTGCCTAACCTTTCAAGCCTGCCTCTTCTAGGTTGTGTATTCCTTTGTCTGGTTTTGTAATTGACAGGGCTGGGGGATTCCAAGAGACAGGATGAGTCAGCCCAGTGGTGAATAGGGAGATCTGCATCTAGATGGGAGGGAGGAGTTGCACTTGGGATCTGAATAGGACTGTGCCCGCCCCCACAGTGCTGCCTCCACCACTTGTGGTGCGTCTGATGTCTCTGCCCTGCACACTGAAAGAAGAGAAGGAAGACTGTCAACAAAGTGCTCCAGGGCGCAACTTGCCTTCCACAATGCTGGGTCCACCTCCTGTGGGGCGTCTGATGTTCCTGTCCTGCACTGTGAAAGGAAGGGAGAAGTCTGGTAAACAGAGTGCTTCAGAATTGGTTTGGACTGGGCAGACGCCCCTCCCCCTCTGAGAACAAAGGATTTTGGGGTATAAATATTGGGACCCTGATCCCAAGAAATTATATCACTTCTGGACTTACAAGACAAAACCTCTGCTGAGGAGAAGGAACCTGAAGAAACTGAGGAGAGACTATTCCGAAGTTGAAGTGCTGCTTGAGGGATTGGCCTGCAGTGGTTGCCTGACTGCCAAAGAGAGGAGAACGAACTTTGTGTACTTTTCTTTCAACTTGTGCAAAGATCTCCAAGGGTTTGGAAGAGAGCTTGCTGCCTGACCGAAGTCCCAGGACCAGTGGACTTCACCAGCCTTTGTGAATTGCTGCTGGAAACAAGTGGCTACAGAGGCAGGGAGCTGTGACTGACTCTCAAGACCGGCCCAGTGTCCTGTAGGCACCGCATCAAGCAACATCCACCTCAAACAACGCAAGCTCTGCGCTCGCCGACTCAGTCCTGACGTCGTCACCGATCCGTAGCCTGCACGGCAACTGATAGACACCGCGACATGCAACACCTCGCTACACCGAATCGAACTAGTCTGACCGATGCAGTCACTGCTGCTGACTTCGAGACATGTGACCGCACCGGAGTTGGGCACCGCCTCGCACGCTTCCCGACGCACCGCCCAACATGCACCACTGTCCAGACTGATCGACGCCAGCTCCCGAACTCCGGCTCGTTCACGGCACCGCCAGCTGCAAGCACCGCATCGGAGCACCGTCTCGCCCTGAAACGCAGCCTTGGATCCAACTACTCTGTCAACGGGCCGCAGCCTGCACCCCATCGAGGGACAATGCATTCTGCAATGCTTCCTTTCTGCACTGCGACGATCACCGTAACCGGCTCACACTTCCGTGCCAGGTGCCCCAAGCAAAAGGTACTGTGACTGAGTCTGTTGACATTTGAGTGGGCCCATACCGATGCGGTCTGCTGGATTTGCTAGTCTCTAACAACGCTGTAGCCCATCCAGGCTACCGACTCACACAGAACCTTGATTTAACAAGAACTCTTGAAAGCTAATAGTACTGTGGATTCTTTTGGTCAGTTATCGGTCTTGTGGTAACTCTATATAAAATATACCTATTTTTGATATACAACCTTGTGTGGTGTCCATTTGTAGTGTTGTCACTGGGTTACTGGATGTGGTCACAAATGCTTAACTTACAACGCCTCTGAAATAAAGCCTTGCTGCTCGTGCCAAGCTACCAAGGGGGTGAGCAGGGGTTATTTTAGGAGTGTAATCCCCCTTAATCTGACTAGAGGCGAGGGTCCCTATTTGTCACAAGTACCAACCTCTGCCAACTAGAGACCCCCAATTCTCACATGTAACACACTACTATATTGGTAAAGCCTGACACCAGAGCGTACAGAAAAAGATATCTACACATTACTGTTTACTGTTTGTCACATGTTATCTAGGATGTGCCCTCTTCCCATGGGTGATGATACTTTTTAGAGCCACCAATACCCAGGCCAAAAAGGAGCACAATAATCTGCAGACACACACACCAGGGGCATCTTGTAACACACATTTGTTTTTTAATGAAATGTTTGAGATGCATGGCCATCACACGTGGAAGGCTAAAGTACAGACCATGACTATTGATCAAGTTAATCGTTGCATGTTGTCTGTAATATAAGATATGTGTATACAGGAAAACATTTTCAAACAAACCCTCTAAGCAGAAGAGGTGTCTCTCATCAAACGGTGTAGAGAGAATGACTAAAATGGGTGGGGTCGTCCAGCTGTTGCAATGGGAAATGTTATGAAGTAATCAAATGCTTTTTTTTAAGGTCACATGACAATCGCGCGTCGAATGATATAAATGTTTAAAATATTGTAGATTATCGCTTGCTCTCACATACTGTTTAAAGTTAGTTAGATATACTTTTGAGACAAAAAAAATTAGGGAATGGCGTACCCGGCGTGACACTATACGTCTGTGATGTAACACAGGGCCTTGGAGCGTGTACTCATCGCAGATGCAACGTGCACCGGGCGCGACCCCATACGTACATGACGTAACACATGGCTTGGTACTGCGTACCCGTCGGACACTAAAGTAGCAGCTGGGGTGACTTCATGCGTATATGATGTTACGCTGGAGGTGGTGCCACAAACCCGTCGGAAACGAAATGCGCATCATTTACGAGTTTAGCAATATGGTGGATCGGATTTGCATGGTGATAGAGCTTGGTACGCTAGCGGTATGGGAGTGCAGTTTTCTCCCAAAAAAACATATTTTTGGGGGAAGATATATAAATTTACATAATTTTAAAGGTACAAAATATAAGTATAATAGAGTTCCAAAATATTAAATAATTGAACAAATATAGGTTTTATAAACATTAAACATGAAATTAACATTTAAAAAAGCTTTGAAATTCAATGCAAAAAATAGGTTTTACAGACGTTCTAGTTAGGAGTTAAGATTTAAAAAACCCTAGAAATTCACAAAAAATACATAGGTTTCAGGTTTATAGTTAGGTAAATATTTTTTGAACATTTGACTCATATAAAGGCAGAGAAATTCGCCTGTTATAGTTAGTTGACCTAACTATAACTTGCACGCCCGCAATGAACTGCTGACGAGGTCACATATTACATCACTCATAACATGGTCCGTGTCATCACTGATCACATCTCAAATGACATCACTGATAACATCACTGATGACATTATCCACATGACATTCTGCTACAACTGATTATACACTAGTATAACTTTTCATAACTCACTAAAAAATATACAGTACTTTTTTCAAAAAGAATGACACACCAACACAACTTTCTAAAAACCCACTCACTGCTTTGTAGATCTACACACACTTTTAAACATTTACATATATATTTATTCATAGATGCTGACAAAGATCAATAGAACACTATTAAATATACTTATATATTTATATTGACAATGCCCACCAGCACACATTTTATTGATTCATATAGTCATCCAACTCACTTATGCAAATAATTCATTATACCTACATTTATTCAGCTATACACTCTTACAAACACCACTTTATTTATTTATATAGATAGTAACTCATTTTTAGTGAGTTATAAAATCACTATTATAAGTATACAGTTTTCCATACAGTCACTCAGACTGACTGACTGTTATGTATACTTATTTATGGAGAACAACTGTCACATACACTGCGTTTTATATTTCTACTTTCTTGGACATGTATCATTGTGAAATATATTTACTCATCAACACACCAATAAAGAGATTCACCCACCCAAACAACTGTTTCCACATGCAGTGTTAACCTCATATACCTTCTAAATCAACTATTTACATATCTTTGGACAGTCACACAGTTCCCACCCAACTACACACACATTCACTGTCTCATACAAATAGTCACTTATTTATTTTATTTATGTCATTTCTAAAGCGCGCTGCAACCCTACGGGCATCCTGGCGCTGAAAAAAGTGCAACTAGAAAAAACTGAACATCAAAGGGACAAGTGAGTGGAACAGCTCTAGGGAAGTGTGATTTTGGGGAAAAGCCAAGTCTTTATCCTTTTGCGAAAAAGCAACAGTTCGTTGGTTTTCCTAATTGCCAAGGGAAGGCTATTCCAGAGATGAGCTGCAGCTATGCTAAAAGCTCTGCCACCATGAGTAGCTTTCCTAATCCTGGGTACACTGAGGAGGTTAGTGGATGAGGAGCTGAGGGTCCGTGTGGGTTCATACCACTTGAATTTGGCCTGAAGGGGCTTAGGACCCAAACCATACGCTGCCTTGAAGACGGTGCACAGGGATTTGAACCGGATCCTCTGATGAACGGGCAGCCAGTGCAACTCAGCTAGAGCAAGGGAGGTGGAGGACCGACGTCCTCGAGAAAGCACCATCTTTGCAGCTGCCGCCTGGATGCTCTGGAGTCTGGAAATCAGATAGGCAGGAGATTCCAGTAACAGAGCGTTGCAGTAATCCAGGCGGCTGAGGATGGTACTTCTGACCACGGTTGCTCTGGTGTGTGCTGGAAGTAAAGGCAGCAGCTTTCGAAGGCCCCGCATTAAGGCGAAGCAGCTGCTCACCTGTCTGTTGACGTTGGTCTCCAGACTCAGGTTGTCATTGAGACTGACCCCCAGATTTCGCACTGTTTTTACTGGTGCCAGTGGCTCACATGAGTCTAGAGGCCAAAAGCCAACAGGCAGGTTTCTGGCTATTCTTCCCACTTTGCATTGCATTATCTCAGTTTTGCTGCTGTTAAACTGTAGTGAATTTCTTTTTAGCCAGGTTGCCATTTTCATTATGCAGGTGTGGAAGGTCTCAAGAGATTCTGCATGGGCACCATCCAGGGAAATCATCAGCTGCGTGTCATCCGCATAGTTGATCACGCTAATGCCGTGAGCCTTGATGATGGCCATCAGGGGCTGCATATAAAGGATCGGGCTAATCGCAGACCCCTGAGGGACCCCATGTGGGACCATAGCGAACTCAGACTGATACGGGGGCAATGCCACTGCCTGCCATCTATCTGACAGATAAGAGCGGAGCCAGTCAAGTGCCATACCCTGTACTCCAGAGGTTTTCAACCTAGTCAGCAGGATGTCGTGGCTCACCGTATCGAATGCGGCAGACAGGTCAAGCAGAATCAGAATTGCTGATTCTCCCCTGTCCGCCCTCATTCTCAGGTCATCCAGTACCATCAGTAAAGCTGACTCGGTTCCATGGGCTGGTCTGAAACGAATTGCTCCTCTTCAAGGATGTTATTTGTTTCCAGGAAGAGGGACAAAGACCCACTGACCAGCCGTTCCATGATCTTAACTGGGTACGGCAGGAGTGAGATAGGCCGGTAGTTCTTATGGCAATTGGGGTCCAGATTAGATTTCTTTAGCAGCGGTGTGACAACTGCCTGTTTCCACTCCCTTGGCACAGTGCCTGTGCCGAGGGATTGGACACATAGCTGGCGGAGTACAGGAAAGAATTCAGCCCCAAATTCTTTAACTATTTTATGGGGTAGAGGATCCAATGGGGATCCAGATGTTACATTGAGGGCTAATTGCGTGAACTCTTGTTCTGTGGGGGTAACAAATGTATCCAGGATAGCCCCTGGTGCTAGGTGTTCATCCATTTCTTCATTCTTCTTTCCATTCTCCATGCTGCTTTGGTGCTGCACTATGGAGGGGGGGGCATCCTCCATGCTTTCTATGAGTTTGGAGATTTTTTCCTGAAAGAAGGAAGCCAAACCATCACATAATTCCTGTGAAGGCTTGATATTGCTGTTGGTGCAGGCAGGGTGGGACAGATCTTTCACAATTTTAAAGATATTGCGTGATTTGTTAGAGCTTTTTAGGATAAAGGCAGCAAAGTATTCTGCTTTGGCTGTGGCAATCTCTTTCTTATATCGGGTTATTGTCAGCCTCCAAAGTAGTCTATTCTGTTCTTCATAGCCTCTTCTCCATTGTCTTTCTGCCCTTTTACAGACATTTTTCAGATCTTTCAATGTTTCTGTGTACCAGGGCGCGGAGGGGTTACCTCTTTTCCTGATTACTTTCAGCGGAGCTATGTAATTAAGTTTCTTGGTTACATGGTCACAGAGTAAGCAATAGTTTGTGGCAATGTCATTTTCTGGTTTAACGATGGTCTGCATCTGAAAGAGGTCAGTCTCCTTTTCTCCTTTCCTCTTTAGTAATCCTTTCCAATCGCAGCTGATAAAAGTTCTAACCTGTGTATTCACTGGACCTATATTGCCCAGGGTGTGGATATCAAACATTATGAGATGGTGGTCTGACCATCCCACTGGTTGGATTTTTCCCATGGCTATAAGATCTTCTTCAGCGAAGATTAGATCTAGGATGTTTCCTTCCCTGTGAGTGGGTGTAGTTACCCATTGTTGTAGTCCTAAGTTAGCGCAGGATTGTATGATGTTGTAATAGGCTGTATCTAAAGTGCCATTAGTCCATAGGTTGAAATCCCCCAGTACTAGTACTCTGCTATGGGTAAGTGTCAGGTTGTTAATGACTGTGATTAGTTCCTGTTGTTGCATAGCATTGATGAACCCTGGTGGCCTATAACAGATTAGGCAAGTGAGACAGTGACCTGAGTCGAGTTTGATTGATATCCCAGATAGTTCTGCGCAGGAGGTTTTGTCTATATCCAGCAAGGCAATGTTCAATTCCTCCCTGAAGATGATTCCCGGTCCTCCCCCTCGTTCCTTCGGCCTTGGGTTATGGAGAATCTTATACCCCTCTGGGCATGCCGGGCCTAGTTCAAGCTCTAGACCAGCCACCGTCCAGGTTTCTGTTAAGAACAGGATATCCAGATTACTGGATTCGATCAGGAGCTGTATCTCGGTGGCATGTTTTGGAAGAGACCTAACATTTAGTAACCCACTTCTCAGCTCTTCTCTAGATCTGCGCCCTAATACTGGATGTAATATCTCGCCAGATGGTGTATGGCTGTTAGCAGAATCTTGGTCTACTTGGTAACTAATTACAAAGCTAATATAAAGTTTCTCATAGCTACTAATCATCCATTATGCAATATTTTACACAACAAGAGACAGAGTGATATAGATCTTCACAAAGTTAAATCACTATTCCATATATTTAGTGAGACACTTTAAATTACTGACTTAGACAGTCAATTACAGTGCTACTAAATTCTCCACCCAGACACTTACACATTCTTCAATGCAGTTTCCTATATATATAATAGTTATTTAAATATAAAGGCAAACCACATTCACTGGATGATGTCAGAAGTGATGTCATTTGAGATGTCATCAGTGATGTCATCAGTGATGTCACTGATCATTTCATGAATGATGTAATATGTGACACTATTAGCAGTGGATTGCGGGTGTGTTAGTTACAGTTAGGTCAACTAACTATAACAGAGGAATTTCAATGGTTTTGTACGAGTGAAATGTCCAGCCAAACTTTCAGGGGAGGAGCGAAAGTGAGCTGGCCAAAAGTTTGGAAAATTTCAAGAAGATTTATCAATCGACGCCAAAAGTTATTGCCAATAGAATGTTGCGGTTTTCCTATGGATAATAGGTCCTAAATATAACTACTTACTGGCGACATTTTTTTTTTGTGGAAGGGGTTTGAAGATGAACAAAGGGGTCGTGAAAAATGTTTTCCCCATGCAATTTCCAATAGGACCTTTAGCCACGGCTACATCCCGAACGACTGATCGGAATTACACCAAATTTGGCAGAGAGGAAGTCCTCAGTTCTGACTTGTGCCTTTTGCCTAACTGATGTTAAACTGTTCAGTAGTTCCTGAGAAAGTTTTGGTTAAAGTAATTTATATATCTATGGGCGCAGGGGATCCGTGGATTGTGCGAGGATTGTCATCCTATTATAAGCGTACTGTCCCGATCATGTGCTCACTGCTAATTGGCTGTCAAGCGGTTGGTAACATTTTTAAACCAGGAACTGTTGGCAGCCATTATGTGCCTCGGTAGAAGCGAGGCTGAGGAAGTCAGTGGAATATGTGTTCAAAAAGGAGAAAGGGGGTAGGGTAGAAATAATTTTACCCTGTAGACCCCCAGGGCCCACATTTGTATTTATTTTTAAACCGGGACTCGTGTAGGGTGCGTGGACTGTGCTGTAAAATAAATAAAATTAAAAGGAGTTTATTTTAAATAATTTGTCTCCAGGGGATTAAATCTGGGGGAAAAATTCTAAAATGTTATGTGGGGCCCAGAGGGGACCCCCAGCCTCGGGGATCGTCAGTGCCCGGGGCTAAAAAGAAATAAAATGGTTAGGGGAGAGGTTGAAGGTCCTGAAAGCCACGGGGACCATCACCCATCGGGGGTTTATGTATGGTTGGAGGGGGACTACATGGCTCCCCTACTGGAGCACTTGAGAGCCCCGTTACCCACTGGGGCTACAAAAAAAAGTATTGCTAGAGGGGAGGGGTGTAAGGTCTCCAAAGCCCTGGGGACCACCACTCCTCAGGGCTTTATGTATTGTGGGAGGGATGGTTCCTGTAGTGTTCCGGGTTGTCCATCCCACCCTCCAATAGCAAGGAAATCTGTTCTCTCTTTAAAAATCAAAATCGGATTGCTTTTCCAGATGGGGAGTTGTATGTTAGTAGCTCGTGATGTGGAAAAGTAATGCCGAGTCCCAATCGCGTAGAAGTTGTGCATCAAAGGTGCTGGAGTCGCGCACCCTACAGGTTATGAGTCGTGCATCCAGCAGGTGCACACCAGGGGCCGCACTGAGCGCTGCGCGTGTGACTTGTAATTTTACAGTAAAAAAATAGCCCCTATCAGTAATTTCTAATATCTCCGGGAACCCTATCCCCGCGTCTTATAATAAATGTTGGGGACCGTGAGGGGAGCTACAATGCCCCAACAACGTCCATAACTTTAAAAGAGAAAGAGAAATGATGTGAGAGGGAGAGAGAGAAAAAGAGAGAAAACAACATTAAAACTGTGAGAGAGTGAAAGTTATAGATGGAGCAGTTAATAGTGGAGAAAATACTCATAGCTCACCTTTTGCCTCCGTTGTGTAACTAAGTATGTGCTGGTTCATAGTGCACCCTCCAGTTTAGTGATCTGAAAATTAGTATATAGAGTTAATCATAGTATAGTACATACAAAAGTGGCGTAAGGGGCTTGTAGATTTGTCTCTCAGACTGTTGTAATCTATCTATTGTCACTGCTCGGAGGTAATTCTACATTCCTACGCAGTAAAGCTGCAGCACACTACCCACTCCCTCCTTTCACATATGACTTGTCGTTGGTTCAGAAAGAAGCTTTTGAATCACCTTGTGCCATTGGCGTGATTCAAAGAGGGTGCACCACGTGTTGTACCAGCCTTCTCAAGCGTTGTTACGATGGCCACGCATCATCGCAGAATACTCGAACATTAAGTTTTAGAGGTGTTGGGGGGGACGCCAATTTGTGAAACAGAACCTGTAAGATAAAATCGAAGTTAACATTATGTGTAATCTTGTTATCAAAGGAGAGAGGAAGTGAGAGAGCGACTGCAAAGAATATTTGCAGCTCAACTTTCTTTCACCAGTGTGTTTTCACCACATGCTGGGACATAATGCACACTGAAGCTCTACATCTAAAAGATAGTAAAAGAAAGATGTTATGTTTGGTAATTGTTACTATCTTAATGTGGAGTTGAATAACATCAGCCTTTCACACACGTTCCCTCTCACATTTAAAAGAACTATTTGTATAGTTTATATTCCGGACGTTTGAGCGATTATAAAAACGTTCCTGCTATTGGAAAAAAAAAAATACATGAAATTTGATACACTATATAGGACTGCATTTGTCTAAATAGCTGCATCGTTTTCTTGTACCTATCGACTCCCTCCAATGTGCACCCAGAGCTCACTACTCACTTTTTCGTGGACAGGACACCTTCTGCATCATGTAGTACTGCTCTGCCACCAAGAAGTCTCATATATGCTGCTGAGTCTTGATATAGGTATGGCTAACGAGGGAAACATCCTTTACAACACAACTTTTACCACGCAGTGCTTTTACATCGCAACTTTTACAACGCAAACCATTACAACGCATTGTGCTGGGGGGCGCTCTAGGATAGGGAATAGATTTAATTTACTATCCAACACCTTCCCTACTATCCACGGGGATTGGAGTTGGAATAGTAAATTAAACTATTCACTATCCAGCACCCCTCAACACTATGCCTTGTAAAGGCATGAGTTGTAAAAGTTGCGATGTAAAAGCATGCGTGGTAAAAGCATGCGTTGTGATGTCATACATCCGGCTAATGACATACTCATGCTCCCATCATCGCAGGTTCCTCAACCGTTCAGTGCTTCTGATACCACTAACTCAGTGACCAAAGAGGCCACACACATAGTGGTGGGCCTCCCTACTCGGTGGTTCGGGCCTACATGAGGCGTTTGAATCACTAGGATGGGCCATCACAGCTCTTGGGATGGGAGCAACCCTAAAATGAAGGCAAAGCACGTGCGCCCCATCTTTTTTATTGGTAGGGTCACGTGTGCTGGATGGGCGTGGTGTGGGTGTATACCAGCCATGAGGGAGTGTGTGTGGGGGCGTGGCTTGGGCGCCGATGGCGATGGTCGCCTGAGAGCTCGGCTCCGGGACTGAGCCCGGAATTATCCTGAACATCGGAGGCTGAGGGGCACCCCAGACCCCGCATTCGGTTGAGCGAGGCGACGACACCCTCCCGAGGGCCCTGGTGGAGTTTGGACGGAGGTGGCTTTGAAGAAATGCCGAGGTTTGCGGAGTGGCGGAGTGCGACCCAATATGGCGCCCGGACCCCTTTGTCCCCTTGATCGAACCTACGGAGTTGAGGAGGTCTCGCGGGTGTCGCCCGGCACCCGGCTTCACCAGCCTCAGTTGTTTTAGACATTGGACATTGGCTGGTTCGGACCCTCTACAGCGGGACCATACTCGTCTAGACGACCGGGCGGGTGCCCACGCGTTAGAGGGCACCGGGCACGGGTGCACTCAGTTCTAGGCAGTGGTCGGCACCGCGACTCCGCAACTAGCTGCGAGTTCCTGGCCACCCCAACTACATGGATGGCGCGACACTCGGACGCCACAGGACATCCGGGGGGGTTGGTGGCCCTTCCCCCGGAGCTATAGTGGGTGAACGGGCCTGCCCGACTCGGAGACAGGTGTCTCCAGCCCCTTATCGGTGCCCTCGGACGCCGTGGCGGTGGCGTGAGCCGAAACGGCGGAGTCTCCACAGGCTCTGGAGAAGGAGATCACCCATTCCGGACTGGAGGGCGAAACCCCGGGAAAGTCGTGCTGGACACTTGCACACGGAGGCGACTACTCCGGGACCTTTGCGGAGAGCCCCTGGCAGCATGGGGAAACCTAAAGGAGCCAAGGGATCCAGCCAGGCCACCTCGGACTCTGAGGCCCAGGACAAGGAAGAACATGGAGATCCTAAAAGACCTGGTGGCGCACCACTCCAGCAACAATTCGACCGTGTACTGGAAGCCATAGAGGCAACTCGGTCGGCCCTACAACAGGACATTGCCAAGGTGGCGACTGGCCTGGGCATCCTTAGGGCAGACCACGGTAAACTCTCGGACCGGGTCAAGGAGGTGGAGAGCGCGGTGAAGACTATCGAACCGGCGCAGAGAACCCTGGCTGCGACGATAAAGGATGCCATGTCCCGAATCGAGACCCTCGAACGGAGGGCGGAGGATGCGGAAGGCCGAAACAGGAGGAATAACATTCGGGTAGTGGGCCTGCCGGAAAAGGTGGAGGAAGGCGATATGGTGCGCTACCTGGAGACCTGGCTCCGAGACACGGTGGTCCCGGAGGGCCTGTCCTCCTTTTACACTCTAGAACGGGCCCACAGAGTTCCAGCGCGGCCCCCACAGCAGGGACGAGCCCCGAGGCCGGTGGTGGCGCGGTTGCTACATTTCCGGGACAGAGACCTGATCCTAAATGCCGCCAGACACAATGGCCCGTTCCAGGTTGCAAACAGCCAGGTGAATATCTTCCCTGACTATACCTACGAGACGCAGCGCAAGCGGTTCACCTTCCTGGCGGTTAAGCGTGAACTCAGGAGTGAGAGCATCCAATATTCACTCCTATTTCCCGCGAGGCTCCGAGTCATTGTCGACGACAAAACCCAGTTCTTCGACACCCCGGAGGAGGCCTGTGACTGGCTCGAACTGTACCGAACAGGGAAGGATGGTTATAACGCCTCGACCCATCAGGCGGAGGAGCCGGAACAAAGGAGGCGATCTAAAAGGGTCAGGAACCGCCGCGGCCGCACGGGAGGACCCTCGACAGCGGAGACATCATCTGAGCGGAGGGGAGTGCTGGAAGTTCTGTCGGAACTGTCGGGAGCAAGGGGCGAAGACATCGAAGAGGAGGAGGAAAACCCGGGTGCTCAGGGGGCACCATCGGACTCGGAAGACTCAGTGGCAGACAGTACCCACACACCGGTGATCACACCGAAATCGGTGGAGGACCTTTTGGACGGACAAGGGTAATGGGTTAGGTTGCCTTGTTTTGGGTGGGGGCCCGGCTGGGGGGAGGCGGCTGCCGTTCTTTATTGCGGACAATGGAAGAGGGAGGGTTGGGAGGCTTCTACTCTTGCCCCGAGAGATTCTGACACGGGGGGGCTTATTATAGTCCTGGTAGCCTGGGCGACGAGGGCCCATTGCCTCCGCTCAGCCCGCACCTGGCCCATAAGGCCTTCCTACGGTGGCGACCGTAGGACTAGTGGGGTTTTTGGGGTTGTTCTCCGTAGAAGTTTGGATGGGATCTAGATGGTGCAGTTTGGGTCCTGTTCTGGGGTGGTTGGGAGGGGGTTTTGTGGGTTTTTGGGGGGTTTGGTTCTGGTTGGGGAAAATGGCCGCCGACAGCGCTGGGAGGATTGATGTTTTTTCTTTGTGGGGACCCGGACGGGGAGACTGTGCAAGAACACTTTGGGACAATGGCTGATGTTGCTAACTTGAAATGTATTACTTGGAACGTGAGGGGGCTTCACACTATGTCTAGGCGTCACAAGGTCCACGCTTATTTAGTGCGTAGGGGAGTGCAAATGGCGCTGCTGCAGGAAACGCATCTGAACAAGGCGGAAGGGGCGGCGCTTCAGCGTAGGTGGCGAGGGCAGGTCTTCTCCACGGCGTACTCTGCTTATGCCAGGGGGGGCGCTAATATGGATTAGGGCAGGAGTCACCTTCCAGGTCACGAGGACAGTGTTGGACCCAGAGGGGCGCTTCGTGGCCATATCAGGTACGCTAGGAGGGAGGGACTTGAATGTTTGCTGTGTTTATGCCCCTAATGTGGACCAGACTGCCTTCCTTTCCGGGTTATCGGGCTCGTTGGCCCACTTTTTCACCGGTCCCCTCCTGCTGGGGGGAGACTTTAACTCCGTGGTAGATGTAGACATAGACCGCTCGCATCCCCCGCTCCCCGACTCCCCGGTCCGGCGGACGGCTAAGGGCCGTCAAGATTGGCAGACCCGCTGGGGTTTGACGGACATATGGAGGGCGCATCACCCCGCGTCTAGAGATTATTCGTACTTTTTGAGCCTTCATGAGCTGCATGTCAGACTGGATGGCTTTCTTGGTTCGTCCGAATTAGTCTCGGCAGCGGTCCGATCGGAGTATTTATCGCGGACCATTTCGGACCATAACCCCCTCCTGCTGGACATTCGCTGGTTCCCTGGGACGCCAGCGGTACCCACCTGGAAGATGCGCCCCGAGATCCTCGAGGACAGTGTCTTCAAGGCGGACCTAGGGGAGAGAATCACGGATTATTTTGCATCCAACGGCGGTTCCGCGAGTACTAGGGCGTTCGAATGGGACGCTTTCAAGGTGGTGGTGAGGGGGTACTGTATCTCTAAGAGGGTGGGCATGCGGCGTGTTATCCTGGCTGATTTAGACGCAGCGGACCGAACGCTCCGCGAGCTCGAAATTAGCCGACCCGGACGCCCGGAATTGCAAACACAAACGGTAGAGGCGAGGGAGAAGGTGGCGGTGGAGGTTGAACGGCTCCGCTGTTTCGATTATAAGGCCTACACGGTCCGATCTATAGCGGAGGGCGACAGGTCGAGCGCGTTACTGGCGTGGTTGGCCAACCCTACGCGCCAGTCCCAAACGACGACTAGGATGCGTAGGGCGGATGGGACCGAGGTGTGCACCCAACCGGAGATTCTTACTTGCTTCCGGCATTATTACGAATGTTTATACCGCAGTCGCTCCGCGCGTGACCCAGACCGGCTTGATAATTATCTTCGCCCGCTGGAACTCCGCACAGTGGAACAAGAAGTGGCAGACACCCTGGGAGCTGACATAGGCTTGGGGGAGATCCGCGGGGCCATCAAACGGATGGCGAGGAACAAGACCCCGGGCCTAGATGGCCTGCCGGTGGAGTTCTATGCAGCTTATGCTGACCTCCTGGCCCCTCGTTTACTGGTGGTCTACAGGGAGGCGAAGAGGCTGGGTCGCCTCCCCGGCTCGATGTGTGAGGCGTTGGTGGTTCCTCTCCTCAAGCCAGGCCGAGACTCGTCTGACCCGGGGTCCTACCGTCCCCTCTCAATGCTGACGGTGGACTACAAAATATTGAGCAGCATCTTGGCCTCGAGGCTGTTAGGACATATGGGCTCCCTAGTACACGAGGACCAAGCCGGTTTCATCCCACGGCGAAATACGACCATGAACATCCGAAGGTTGTTTCGCTTGCTTGGGGAACCATTCGTGGATGCCCCGTCCCCGGTAGTTTTGTCGGTGGACCTGGAGAAGGCGTTTGATAGCCTGGAGTGGGACTACTTAAGCGCGGTATTGCGGAAATTCGGCCTCGGGGAGGGGTTTATCAAATGGACAGCAGTTCTTTACGCTTCCGCTTCAGCCAGGGTTAGATCGGGCCCTTTGATTTCATCGCGCTATCCGGTGGAGCGTGGCACGCGGCAAGGGTGCTCCTTATCCCTGCTTCTTTTTGCACTAGCGGTGGAGCCACTAGCGATGCATCTTCGCTCGGGAGCCCACTATACGGGCTTATGGACAGCGGCGGGCCCGCATTACGTCTCGCTCTATGCGGACGACCTGTTGCTCTTCCTGGAGGACCCGGTCGACGCATTACGGGGAGCGGAATTAGCGCTAACGGAGTTCGGAGAAGTCTCAGGCCTACGAGTGAACTGGTCTAAGACCTGCCTCTTCCCGATGCGTAGGGGTGTCCCCACTCCGGCGCTAAGTAGGGAGATCAGATGGGAACCCGACTGTTTTAAATACCTTGGGGTATTTGTGTACCACGACCAGCCCGACCTCCTAGACGGAAACATTGCCCGTTGCATACGAGCACTCCGAGGCAGCATGGATTTTTGGGCCACGCTGCCACTCTCCGTGGCAGGACGCATCGCCCTGCTCAAAATGGTGGCGCTCCCCCGACTGTTGTATTACTTTCGGACTTTACCGATCTGGGTCCCACCGGCTACGTTTCGCCGCTTGCGTTCTATGGTGGTCGGGTTCCTTTGGGGCACGGGCCGGCGGCGTGTGGCCCTCAATACCCTGATGAGGCCGAAGGACGAAGGGGGGCTCGCTGTGCCGGACTTTGAGAAGTACTACCTGGCGGCGCAGCTCCAGACATACACCCAGGAGATAGCCAGGGAGTTCAGAGGCCCGGAAGACGGTAGAGGGACGGGTATAGCCAGGCACGTCCTCTCCTTTATCGCGCTGCGACAGCGTTTAGGCCTTCGGGACCTGTCGATGGAGGAGCGGACTATCCGACTCTGTTGGAATCGGGCTCATAACAGAGGTCACCTGCGGACCCCGTATGCACCTGAAATACCATTGGGGATGCTGACGGCCCTCCCCCACGGAGGAGACTGGTCGCGACTGGCGGACTGGGAGGATTCGGGTCTACAGCTCGTCGGGGACCTGTATGAGGACGGAGTGCTCCTGTCCTTTCAGGATCTCATTGACCGCTTTGGGATCCCCCGGGGCGACTTTCTGCTGCACTCGGCCATTGTGCGAGTGGTCCAGGCGTACTGGCAAAACGGACTAGAGGAACCTCAGTTGTCTCAGGTGTGCCAGTATGTAATGATGTCGGCGGGCACAGTGAAGGCGGTCACTTGCCTTTACGGCAGGTTGATTACCGAGGGGTTGGTCCCTCTCACCACACTGAAGTCCCGCTGGGAAGAGGACATCGGTAGGGAGATCCCGGAGACGACCTGGTCCCAGCTGGTGAGGCGAGCATGGAAGGGTACACGTAGCGCCCGTTTCCAACTGGTCCACTACTATGTTCTCCATAGGGCGTACCTGACCCCGGTTAAGATCAGGCGTTATTTTGCCACAGCCTCGGCGGAATGCCCTAGGTGCCCGGCTCAGGAGGCGGACCTCCTACACATGCTATGGGCCTGTCCCGGATTGACGTCCTACTGGCAGGAGGTGGCGGCGACTTTAGAAGAGGTGACGGGGAGGCACTTATCGTTCGATGCGGCGGTAGGGCTACTGCACTGGTTCCCCCATACCCCCCGGAATAAAATCACCAGTAAATTTATAGACCTGGGGCTCCTACTGGCTAAGCGAGAGGTGACCAGGAACTGGAAGGCACGTGCTGGTCCTACGGGCAGCAGATGGCACGGTGAACTTTTGAAATGGGCGGCGGGTGAGAGCGCGCTGCGATATCAGTTGGCTTGGAGGCAAAGCAATGAGAAGGCGCAGGAGGCCGCGTTAGAATGGGAAACGCTGGTGCAGGCCCTCAGGGATTATTGTACCCCCAGCGACTCCGAAAGCGAAGAAGCAACTGGACCCGAGTCCCGTTAGACACTAGCATTAACAGCACTATTACCTTCCCCGAGGGTCAAGCAGTGGATCCTACAGTGATAAGACTCCCTGGCGCTGATGGTGGGGGGTGGGGGAGGGGGGAGTTTCACAATGACTGGTAGTTTGAGGGGGGGGGTATCTTTTTTGGGGGTTGGGGTTTGTTTAGAAAAGCAGATGACGGACAGTGTGTTATCCGGACCAGCTCCAGCATCCTACTGACCCCAGCTACATTCGCTGCCCAACCCCAGGAATATGGGCCGCTTGGCTGTATAGCAATGCTATGGAAGGGGGTCGGTGGGCTATATCTTGTAAGAGTTGGCTATACTATGATGCTGGTCGTTACTGTATTGTTGTACTGATTCCTGCAATAAAAATATATTTAAAAAAAAAAAAAAAAAAAATGAGGGAGTGTGTGTGTACCGTTCTGACAACTAGACCTGCAAGTAAGAAATCACTACAATTAAATCTGGGCAATGTTTTGTTGTTAAGTTTTCCTGGAACCGTAAGTGGAGTGGAGTGGGCTGTTCTGACGTATGCTAGTGCTGCGCGAGGCTCTGAACCATTATTCCAGTAGCGAAAGGCTTTCATAAATGAGGCCCTTTGGGTTTAGTTCTAGCGGCTGACATCTTTCTATTACTTGCAATGCAGCAGCGTAGATGGGTTGCCAGCATCAGAGGCAAGGTGAGTATTGGGCCCCTTAACCCATGGTCCATTAATATTCACCACAAGCACATGCTATCAATCACCCTTCAAAGCAAATGCAAATGCTCAACATCAATCACCCTTTTCCAGATCATATCCTTACACCACAAAAACAACATCAGTTATGAGCACCAGTCACCAATGACACTCCAACAAGTACTGAGTAGCAAAAACTAGCATCAAGTCCCTGCCATCAATCCCTCGATGGTCAAACACTCTCCAATGGAAGCATTCATATACCACTGGCTCCAAGGAGGTAACAAGCCTTTTTTGTCCCCAGGGGGCTTGGTGAGTTCCTTAGATTTGATTCAGGCCAGAGGACAGACAAGGTGGCATGTTAAACATGGAGGGCAGCTTGAGCTGCTGCGTTCTTCCCTAACTGGAGCTTTTCTCACACATCAAAGTTTCCCCTCTGCATGCAGGCCTCCATCAGTCCTGGCTGCAGGATCTATTCACATAGATGGGCAACCAGAATAATGGGTCTAGACATATAACAACTCAGTGGTAAAGCGTAAACTTCCAACACTCATTGAAGCCTTCGGGGCTGTGGCAAAAATTAGATACCTGCCAAAGCTCTCTGAGCTGCAAAGGACAGGAATAACCTCCAGAGAGGAATTATGTCAGACACATAGAAGATGCACTACCCTTGAAGACCTTCAGCACCAGGCTGAAGTCCTAGAGCATGGGATATAAGTAGAACACTTCGGATCTACGTGGAGGAAGGAGTCCTATACAGTGAGGCTAGGGACCCAAGCATGGGGAAATCTGGAGATTAGTGGTCGATCCAACAATACAGGGCTTTCCTCTTAAACTTAGCCAAGGTTGTCCCATTGGCTGTGCATTTGGGAGAAACCAAAATCTGGAACAGTATAGTCAACCACTTTTAATAGCCCCAGATGTCTGAAAAGGTGGAGTTTTGCCACTCGAGCACCACCTGTCTGGACAGTGGCGTGACAGGATGGCAACCCAAGAATCCCTTCCGTCCACTACCTGTGGTTCGGATGCGCTTTGAGAGGGTTAATATTGTCAGTCCCCTTAGCCTTAAGTTCCTTCAGTTAATAGGTTCATCTTCGGGTGGAGGATCACACCACCAGGTACCCTAACAACACATGTCTCAGCAGGATAAATACACCCATGGTGGCTAGGGCCCTGCTTGGTACCTTTAACAGAATAGCGTTCTCTAAACCGATAGTCTAAGATAGGGAGGCAAACGTTATATCTGCATTCTTGCAGGATATGTAGGATGAGTGTGGGGTGATTCAGAAGTTCACCACTGCTTATCCCCCACAAAATAATGATTTTGTGAACAGATCCAACAAGACCTCAAATCTTACGATTATGAGGCTGCCTGAGAAACTATGTAGGAAGTGGGATTCTTACTCCCATGCCTTTTATGTGCCTACAGAGAGGTACCAAAAGAGTGAGTGCTACTCAGCCCCTTTGAACTTTTGACACTATCAGAGGTCCCTTATGTCTTGTCTGAAAAGGGTGGGAGAAACCTCCCAGGGAGAGCAGACATGAAGTTATGACTATGTGCTGGGCCTGCATTCCCGCAAGTAGGTGTGATCATGCAAAAAGAAGAATTTTCCTACAGCACTTCAAACAATAACCCCTAAAGCATTACATAAAAGCTAATCACAAACCAATACCTAAACTAAATTGATGACTGTTTATTCCTAACAGGGAAAAATGTTTCACTTGACCCACACCTCAAATGAAATAAACAGAACAACAGAACGTTAAAAAAAACAGAAAACATGTAAGTATGAAATGTAATAAATACAAATATTTTTTCAATCTTAGGATAAGTAGAATAGAATGTTTAACACAAAGGAATAAATATACAGTTGTGCCATTTTCAGTTAAAACTGCATTCAGCGCCACATATCTCAGCTTGCAGAAAAACAAACAATTGATACCTTACGTGGTATACACACACAACAATGAATGTACAAGGGGCAGAAATACACATACACATACCAGCAACCTGCAATTTAAAAAGTTTCATAACGTAAAGTAAATCCTAAATCCACACCCCTACTGCTCCTAGAAGATACCAAGACGTAAAAATTCCAACATACCTAACCATTACACATAATGAATAATGCTTTCTCCTGTACAACAATAGAACTGACCAGAGAAGAATAATCATATATATGCAACACAAAACAATTTACTCAGACTAACTCAATGTGCAACATGGATGATGGATTGCACCTTCAAATCTTACCCTCCACCATGTATGCAAATATACACTATACATGGAAAATATCATAATGGTAACATAAACCTAATTTTACACACTTGCTTCCAAACAAGTAAAGTGCAACATATTATGAACTACTAAATGGAAATTAAAAATACCAGCTGCTGTCCTAAAAAATAAATATTATAGATTTTGAGCAGGCAATAATACCAACCATTTTCAAAATCTACTCACACGCAGCTATACAAGCCTGCTTTTAATTAAAACCATTTGGAGACAACTCCTAAATCTGTGCTAAACAACAAGTACTTTGAAATTAAAAAAATAATAGCCCTAATATTCAATTATAGATAAGCTGCAATTGTGCGTTTTTTGTTTTCTATTGTAAATCTTTGAGAGCCACCGTAGTTAAGCACTAGCGTTTTTACAGCCTTTTTGCCTTTTATCCCACTGTACCAAGGCTCATCAATGATGTGTGACAATCCTACATCATGAAATGTATTTTTTCACATATACAATCATTCATAGTGGCTTGCCTCAGAGCCACCTCCTTAATACGAGATAAGGATAACCACAAAAGAAGGGAGCTAGCTTTGATAAGGTTAAGTATATAGCCCATGCCCAATTTCTCATGACATATAAAGTGGGAAGTAGATTGTGGAACTGATAGAGCCTTTCTACAAATACAACTTTCCTCCGTGTTAGACCCGGCATCCTTGTTGTGATTTCTCCAGACTTGTTTCTCTTCTGACCTGTTCTGCTGAGTTCATTTTTGCTGTCTTTAAGAATCTCAGCACTTTACCACTGCTGACCGGTGGTTAAGTGCATGTGCTCTGTCCCTAAAGATGATAACATTGGCCTATCCAAAACTGCCATTTCAATGTATTCATAAGCAATTTTCCCTCTAATTTTTTTCCTCTGTGTGCGGCAGTGGAGGGTCTCTGTGCGCTGCAACCATGGCTATGTGCACCAGGAACCGAACCTCGCGTGTTGGCATGCCAAATGGCACTCGTTTTTGGTGCCCTCCTGCCCTCTGTCCCACTCGTTTTTTGTGCCTTTCTGCCCTCTGTCCCACTCGTTTTTGGTGCCCACCTGCTCTCTGTCCCACTCGTTTTTGGTGTCCTCCTGCCCTCTGTCTCACTCGTTTTTTGCGCCTTTCTGCCCTCTGTCCCACTCGCTTTTGGTGCCCTTCTGCTCTCTGCCCCACTCGATTTTGGTGCCCTTCTGCCTCACTTGTTTTTGGTGCCCTTCTGCCCTCTGTCCCACTCGTTTTTGGTGCCCTCCTGCTCTCCGTCCCACTCGTTTTTTGTGCCTTTCTGTTCTCTGTCCCACTTGCTTTTGATGACCTTCTGCCCTCTGCCCCACTCATTTTTGGTGGCCTTCTGCCCCAGTCGTGTTTGGTGCCCTTCTGCCCTTTGCCCCACTCATTTTTGGTGCCCTTCTGCCCCACTCGTTTTTGGTGCCCTTCTGCCCTCTGTCCCATCGTTTTTAGTGCCCTTCTGCCCTCTGCCCCACTCGTTTTTTGTGCCCTCCTGCCCTCTGCCCCACTCGTTGTGCCTTTATGACCTTTGTTGTGCCTTTATGCCCTCTGTCCCACTCATTGTTGTGCCTTTATGCCCTTTGTCCCATTCGTTGTTGTGCCTTTCTGCCCTCTGTCCCACTCATTTTTTGTGCCTTTATGTCCTGTGCCCCACTCATTTTTGGTGCCCTTCTGCCCTCTGCCCCACTCGTTTTTCGTGCCCTTCTGCCCCAATCCTTTTTAGTGCCCTTCTGCCCTCTGCCCCACTCGTTTATGGTGCCTTTCTGCCCTCTGCCCCACTCGTTTTTGGTGCCCTTCTGCCCTCTGCCTCACTCGTTGTGCCTTTATGCCCTTTGTCCCACTCGTTGTTGTGCCTTTATGCCCTCTGTCCCACTCTTTGTTGTGCCTTTCTGCCGTCTGTCCCACTCATTTTTTGTGCCTTTATGTCCTGTGCCCCACTCGCTTTTGGTGCCCTTCTGCCCTCTGCCCCACTCGTTTTTTGTGCCCTTCTGCCCTCTGCCGCACTCGTTTTTGGTGCCCTTCTGCCCTCTGTCCCATCACTTTTGGTGCCCTTCTGCCCTCTGCCCCACTCGTTTATGGTGCCCTTCTGCCCTCTGCCCCACTTGTTTTTGGTGCCCTTCTGCCCCACTCGTTTTTGGTGCCCTTCTGCCCTCTGCCTCACTCGTTGTGCCTTTATACCCTTTGTCCCACTCGTTGTTGTGCCTTTATGCCCTCTGTCCCACTCGTTGTTGTGCCTTTCTGCCGTCTGTCCCACTCATTTTTTGTGCCTTTATGTCCTGTGCCTCATTCTTTTTTGGTGCCCTTCTGCCCTCTGTCCCATCATTTTTGGTGCCCTTCTGCCCTCTGCCCCACTCATTTTTGGTGCCCTCCTGCCCTCTGTCCCACTCGTTGTGCCTTTATGCCCTTTGTCCCACTCGTTGTGGTGCCTGTATGCCCCCTGTCCCACTCATTGTTGTGCCTTTATGCCCTTTGTCCCACTCATTGTTGTGCCTTTCTGCCCTCTGTCCCACTCATTTTTTGCGCCTTTATGTCCTGTGTCTCACTCGTCTTTTTGCCTTCCTGTCTTGTTTTTGTGCCTTTATGTCCTGTGTCCCACTCGTTTTTGTGCCTTCCTGTCTCGTTTTTGTGCCTTTATGTCCTGTGTCCCACTCGTTTTTGTGCCTTTCTGCCTCGTTGTTGTGCCTTTCTGTCCTGTGTCCCTTCTGTTCCGCTCGTTTTCCCAACAGCTGTGGCCATTTGTTTAAATATTGCTGACCATCAGAGCCCCTTCACGGGCTCCGATTAACAGCAATAGTTAAACAAAATGCCACAGTCCGCCCAGCACTTTACTAACAAAAGCGTAGACACTTTACAAACACAGCTTGTGCTAAAGTACACACTGTGTTTAGAAAGTGTCTACGCTTTTGTTAGTAAAGCGCGGGGCAGACTGTGGCATTTTGTTTAAGTATTGCTGTTAATCGGAGCCCGTGAAGGGGCTCTGATTGTCAGCAATATTTAAACAAAAGGTCACAGTCTGCCACGCGCCCACACTGCCGCAAATACCATAATCACCACCAGCCCCTCCTCCATCCTTACCTGCACTCCGCACTCCTCACGCCCGCCGCCACCACTGTAAAAGTGCCTCATGTTCGCGCCGCTCGCTTTTCAAAAGCGGAGGGTGACGCGACTCTCTAGTGATGTCCTGTGTGCGCGCTACACGCTAGGTGGTGCGCGCTGAAGTCAGGGAAGGTGCGCGGGCGCGCGGCCTAGAGGGAACAGTGTTCGTAAGTCCCTAGTAAACTGCACTACACGTGCCCTGGGCCTGTAAATTAAAACCTACTAGTGGGCATTCAACTCTGATTGTGCCACCCAGGACAGTAGCTCTTTAAACATGTCCCGGGCCTGCCATTGCATAGCCTGTCTGTGCAGTTTTCAACTGCCATGTTGATCTGGCAATATAACCAACTTGTCGGCCCCAAACCTCCCTTTTTAATACATATATGTCAACCCAAAGGTAAGTGCGGACGGAGAACTCCTCTCCACCTGCAGAGTTTGTGAAGAGTTCCCTACTCCGCGCTCGGCGGAGAACACAGAGTAGGTAAAGAAACTCTGACTCTGCAGCGGAGCGGAGTTAGCCAGCACACCCCGCTAAATTGGCCCCACCTCCACCCTTCTTTGTGAGAAATGCACGCATGCACATGCTCATGCAAGATGTAAAAAGGAGAAAGCCCGGGGGCCGCGAAATACAGGTAAGTGATTTTTTATTCCTTTCAATTATGTTTAAGTAATATTTTATTGAGAGGGTGGAAGTGGGTGGTGAAGCAGAGTTCCACGGAATTTTCCCCCAACTTCGTTTACCTCCGCGTAGTTGCACTCCACCAGCTCCGCCCAGGGTTAACCAAAGTAGGCCCTAAAAAGACCCAAGGGGACGATGCAGTATATTTTAAAAGTTGGACATATACTTCTTTCAAGTTTAGCATGTTCAGGTGTAAAAAACTCTTTGTTTTTCACTATTGCAAGGTCTATCTTACACACTTGTTAATATTGGATTTACCGTGTTCCATCTGTCTTACTCATTAGTTAATATTAGATTTACATTGTTCCATCTTTTAAATGTAATTTTCAATTGGGAAAAGATAGAGAATGTGACTTTTGTGTCTCTGGACTCCAATTCAAAATCACAACTTATGGTGTAGTCGTATTTTAAATTGTAAGTCTGTAAATGCCACTTTAGGAAAGTTGGCATTTTCTTACTTTAGCAAACACAAGGAGATGATGGACGGAGCACTGAAACTTTTCAGACACTCATCCCCAGTCACAGATTTGGGTTGAATCCGTCATCATCCTTTAGCTCACTTCGCCTCCTCAGTTCAGACCCAGCTATATGCAAATCTGTCTTACTCATCAGTTACTATTGGATTTACATTGTTCCATCTTATAATTGTAAATTCCAATTGGGACAAGATAGAAAATGTGAGTTTGGTGCCTCTGGATTCCCAATTTAAAATTACAACTTATGGTGAAGTCGTATATTAAATTGTAATTCTGAAAATGCCGCTTTTAGAAAGTTGATGACACAGTGAGGTGGGAGACCCAATATACCCTTGTTGGCTTGGGCGAAAATTGATATTAACAGGTGAGTTGTGCCGACAAGGGGTTTCACTTCACTAATCATTTCTAACTGTAGATCAACTGACAATTCAAATATAATTGATCTTAAATCTTCATTTCATTTCGAAGCTGTTAACCAATCATGCTTCTGAGAGTACTTAATACACAGGAATGATGAAAAGACACAGGAATATTGTATAAACAAAAAAGATATATTTTTGTTTAAAAAAGGGTACATATGTAATGAAAGATCAATCTCATATAGACATTTGAACAAGGCAATTCATTATAAACACCTATATTTCAAAATTCAAAAACAACCAATCCATGAGGTATATCTGTTAAGTGCTGTGTTGCAACCAATGTTCCCTTTAATTTTTTTCCTCTGTGTGCGGCAGTGGAGGGTCTCTGTGTGCTGCAACCATGGCTATGTGCGCCAGGAACCGAACCTCGCGTGTCTGCAGCGCCAAATGACACTCATTTTTTGTGCCCTCCTGCCCTCTGTCCCACTCGTTTTTTGTGCCTTTCTGTCCTCTGTCCCACTCGTTTTTGGTGCCCTTCTGCCCTCTGTCCCACTCGTTTTTGGTGCCTTTCTGCACTCTGTCCCACTCGTTTTTGGTGCCCTCCTGCCCTCTGTCCCACTCGTTGTGCCTTTATGCCATCTGTCCCACTCATTTTTTGTGCCTTTATGTCCTGTGCCCCACTCATTTTTGGTGCCCTTCTGCCCTCTGCCCACTTGTTTTGGCGCCCTTCTGCCCCACTCATTTTTGGTGCCCTTCTGCCCTCTGTCCCACTCGTTTTTGGTGCCCTCCGGCCCTCTGTCCCACTTGTTTTTTGTGCCTTTCTGCCCTCTGTCCCTCTCGCTTTTGGTACCCTTCTGCCCTCTGTCCCACTCATTTTTAGTGCCCTTCTGCCCTCTGCCCCACTGTTTTGGAGCCCTTCTGCCCCACTCATTGTTGGTGCCCTCCTGCCCTCTGCCCCACTCGTGGTGCCTTTATGCTCTTTGTCCCACTTGTTGTTGTGCCTCCATGCCCTCTGTCCCACTCGTTGTTGTGCCTTTATGCCCTTTGTCCCACTCGTTGTTGTGCCTTTCTGCCCTCTGTCCCACTCATTTTTTGTGCCTTTATGTCCAGTGCCCCACTCGTTTTTGATGCCCTTCTGCCCTCTGCCCCACTCGTTTATGGTGCCTTTCTGCCCTCTGCCCCACTCGTTTTTGGTACCCTTCTGCCCTCTGCCTCACTCGTTGTGCCTTTATGCCCTTTGTCCCACTCGTTGTTGTGCCTTTATGCCCTCTGTCCCACTCTTTGTTGTGCCTTTCTGCCGTCTGTCCCACTCATTTTTTGTGCCTTTATGTCCTGTGCCCTACTCGCTTTTGGTGCCCTTCTGCCCTCTGCCCCACTCGTTTTTTGTGCCCTTCTGCCCTCTGCCGCACTCGTTTTTGGTGCCCTTCTGCCTTCTGTCCCATCACTTTTGGTGCCCTTCTGCCCTCTGCCCCACTCGTTTATGGTGCCCTTCTGCCCTCTGCCCCACTTGTTTTTGGTGCCCTTCTGCCCCACTCGTTTTTGGTGCCCTTCTGCCCTCTGCCTCACTCGTTGTGCCTTTATGCCCTTTGTCCCACTCATTGTTGTGCCTTTATGCCCTCTGTCCCACTCGTTGTTGTGCCTTTCTGCCGTCTGTCCCACTCATTTTTTGTGCCTTTATGTCCTGTGCCTCACTCGTTTTTGGTGCCCTTCTGCCCTCTGTCCCATCATTTTTGGTGCCCTTCTGCCCTCTGCCCCACTCATTTTTGGTGCCCTCCTGCCCTCTGTCCCACTCGTTGTGCCTTTATGCTCTTTGTCCCACTCGTTGTGGTGCCTGTATGCCCTCTGTCCCACTCATTGTTGTGCCTTTATGCCCTTTGTCCCACTCATTGTTGTGCCTTTCTGCCCTCTGTCCCACTCATTTTTTGTGCCTTTATGTCCTGTGTCTCACTCGTCTTTGTGCCTTCCTGTCTCGTTTTTGTGCCTTTATGTCCTGTGTCCCACTCGTTTTTGTGCCTTTCTGCCTCGTTGTTGTGCCTTTCTGTCCTGTGTCCCTTCTGTTCTGCTCGTTTTCCCAACAGCTGTGGCCATTTGTTTAAATATTGCTGACAATCAGAGCCCCTTCACGGGCTCCGATTAACAGCAATAGTTAAACAAAATGCCACAGTCCGCCCAGCACTTTACTAACAAAAGCGTAGACACTTTACAAACACAGCTTGTGCTAAAGTACACACTGTGTTTAGAAAGTGTCTACGCTTTTGTTAGTAAAGCGCGGGGCAGACTGTGGCATTTTGTTTAAGTATTGCTGTTAATCGGAGCCCGTGAAGGGGCTCTGATTGTCAGCAATATTTAAACAAAAGGTCACAGTCTGCCACGCGCCCACACTGCCGCAAATACCATAATCACCACCAGCCCCTCCTCCATCCTTACCTGCACTCCGCACTCCTCACGCCCGCCGCCACCACTGTAAAAGTTCCTCATGTTCGCGCCGCTCGCTTTTCAAAAGCGGAGGGTGACGCGACTCTCTAGTGATGTCCTGTGTGCGCGCTCCACGCTAGGTGGTGCGCGCTGAAGTCAGGGAAGGTGCGCGGGCGCGCGGCCTAGAGGGAACAGTGTTCGTAAGTCCCTAGTAAACTGCACTACACGTGCCCTGGGCCTGTAAATTAAAACCTACTAGTGGGCATTCAACTCTGATTGTGCCACCCAGGACAGTAGCTCTTTAAACATGTCCGGGGCCTGCCATTGCATAGCCTGTCTGTGCAGTTTTCAACTGCCATGTTGATCTGGCAATATAACCAACGTGTCGGCCCCAAACCTCCCTTTTTAATACATATATGTCAACCCAAAGGTAAGTGCGGACGGAGAACTCCTCTCCACCTGCAGAGTTTGTGAAGAGTTCCCTACTCCACGCTCGGCGGAGAACACAGAGTAGGTAAAGAAACTCTGACTCTGCAGCGGAGCGGAGTTAGCCAGCACACCCCGCTAAATTGGCCCCACCTCCACCCTTCTTTGTGAGAAATGCACGCATGCACATGCTCATGCAAGATGTAAAAAGGAGAAAGCCCGGGGGCCGCGAAATACAGGTAAGTGATTTTTTATTCCTTTCAATTATGTTTAAGTAATATTTTATTGAGAGGGTGGAAGTGGGTGGTGAAGCAGAGTTCCACAGAATTTTCCCCCAACTTCGTTTACCTCCGCGTAGTTGCACTCCACCAGCTCCGCCCAGGGTTAACCAATGTAGGCCCTAAAAAGACCCAAGGGGACGATGCAGTATATTTTAAAAGTTGGACATATACTTCTTTCAAGTTTAGCATGTCCAGGTGTAAAAAACTCTTTGTTTTTCACTATTGCAAGGTCTATCTTACACACTTGTTAATATTGGATTTACCGTGTTCCATCTGTCTTACTCATTAGTTAATATTAGATTTACATTGTTCCATCTTTTAAATGTAATTTTCAATTGGGAAAAGATAGAGAATGTGACTTTTGTGTCTCTGGACTCCAATTCAAAATCACAACTTATGATGTAGTCGTATTTTAAATTGTAAGTCTGTAAATGCCACTTTAGGAAAGTTGGCATTTTCTTACTTTAGCAAACACAAGGAGATGATGGACGGAGCACTGAAACTTTTCAGACACTCATCCCCAGTCACAGATTTGGGTTGAATCCGTCATCATCCTTTAGCTCACTTCGCCTCCTCAGTTCAGACCCAGCTATATGCAAATCTGTCTTACTCATTAGTTACTATTGGATTTACATTGTTCCATCTTATAATTGTAAATTCCAATTGGGACAAGATAGAAAATGTGAGTTTGGTGCCTCTGGATTCCCAATTTAAAATTACAACTTATGGTGAAGTCGTATATTAAATTGTAATTCTGAAAATGCCGCTTTTAGAAAGTTGATGACACAGTGAGGTGGGAGACCCAATATACCCTTGTTGGCTTGGGCGAAAATTGATATTAACAGGTGAGTTGTGCCGACAAGGGGTTTCACTTCACTAATCATTTCTAACTGTAGATCAACTGACAATTCAAATATAATTGATCTTAAATCTTCATTTCATTTCGAAGCTGTTAACCAATCATGCTTCTGAGAGTACTTAATACACAGGAATGATGAAAAGACACAGGAATATTGTATAAACAAAAAAGATATATTTTTGTTTAAAAAAGGGTACATATGTAATGAAAGATCAATCTCATATAGACATTTGAACAAGGAAATTCATTATAAACACCTATATTTCAAAGTTCAAAAACAACCAATCCATGAAGTATATCTGTTAAGTGCTGTGTTGCAACCAATGTTCCCTTTAATTTTTTTCCTCTGTGTGCGGCAGTGGAGGGTCTCTGTGTGCTGCAACCATGGCTATGTGCGCCAGGAACCGAACCTCGCGTGTCTGCAGCGCCAAATGACACTCATTTTTGGTGCCCTCCTGCCCTCTGTCCCACTCGTTTTTTGTGCCTTTCTGTCCTCTGTCCCACTCGTTTTTGGTGCCCTTCTGCCCTCTGTCCCACTCGTTTTTGGTGCCTTTCTGCATTCTGTCCCACTCGTTTTTGGTGCCCTCCTGCCCTCTGTCCCACTCGTTGTGCCTTTATGCCCTCTGTCCCACTCATTTTTTGTGCCTTTATGTCCTGTGCCCCACTCATTTTTGGTGCCCTTCTGCCCTCTGCCCACTTGTTTTGGCGCCCTTCTGCCCCACTCATTTTTGGTGCCCTTCTGCCCTCTGTCCCACTCGTTTTTGGTGCCCTCCTGCCCTCTGTCCCACTTGTTTTTTGTTCCTTTCTGCCCTCTGTCCCTCTCGCTTTTGGTACCCTTCTGTCCTCTGTCCCACTCATTTTTAGTGCCCTTCTGCCCTCTGCCCGACTTGTTTTTGGTGCCCTTCTGCCCCACTTGTTTTTGGTGCCCTTCTGCCCTCTGCCCCACTGTTTTGGAGCCCTTCTGCCCCACTCGTTTTTGGTGCCCTCCTGCCCTCTGCCCCACTCGTGGTGCCTTTATGCTCTTTGTCCCACTTGTTGTTGTGCCTCCATGCCCTCTGTCCCACTCGTTGTTGTGCCTTTATGCCCTTTGTCCCACTCGTTGTTGTGCCTTTCTGCCCTCTGTCCCACTCATTTTTTGTGCCTTTATGTCCAGTGCCCCACTCGTTTTTGATGCCCTTCTGCCCTCTGCCGCACTCGTTTTTGGTGCCCTTCTGCACCACTTGTTTTTGGTGCCCTTCTGCCCTCTGCCCCACTCGTTTATGGTGCCCTTCTGCCCTCTGCCCCACTCGTTTTTGGTGCCCTTCTGCCCTCTGCCCCACTCGTTGTGCCTTTATGCCCTCTGTCCCACTTGTTGTTGTGCCTTACTGCCGTCTGTCCCACTCATTTTTTGTGCCTTTATGTCCTGTGCCCCATGCATTTTTGGTGCCCTTCTGCCCTCTGCCCACTCGTTTTGGCGCCCTTCTGCCCCACTCGTTTTTGGGGCCCTTCTGCCCTCAGCCCCACTCATTTTTGGTGCCCTTCTGCCCTCTGCCCCTCTCGTTTTTGCTTCTGCCCCACTCGTTTTTGATGCCCTTCTGCCCTCTGTCCCATCGTTTTTGGTGCCCTTCTGCCCTCTGCCCCACTCGTTTTAACTGCCCTCCTGCCACTCTTCCCCACTCGTTGTGCCTTTATGCCCTTCGTCCCACTCGTTGTTGTTCCTTTATGCCCTCTGTCCCACTCGTTGTTGTGCCTTTATGCCCTTTGTCCCACTCGTTGTTGTGCCTTTCTGCCCTCAGTCCCACTCATTTTTTGTGCCTTTATGTCCTGTGTCCCACTCGTTTTTGTGCCTTCCTCTCTCGTTTTTGAGCCTTTATGTCCTGTGTCCCACTCGTTTTTGTGCCTTCCTGTCTCATTTTTATGCCCTTATGTCCTGTGTCCCACTCATTTTTGTGCCTTTCTGTCTCGTTGTTGTGCCTTTCTGTCCTGTGTCCGCTCGTTTCCCCAACAGCTGTGGCCTTTTGTTTAAATATTTCTGACAATCAGAGCCCCTTCACGGGCTCCGATTAACAGCAATACTTAAACAAATTGCCACAGTCTGCCCCGCGCTTTACTAACAAAAGCGTAGACACTTTACAAACACAGCGTGTGATAAAGTACACGCTGTGTTTGTAAAGTGTCTACGCTTTTGTTAGTAAAGCGCAGGGCAGACTGTGGCATTTTGTTCAAGTATTGCTGTTAATCGGAGCCCGTGAAGGGGCTCTGATTGTCAGCAATATTTAAACAAAAGGCCACAGTCTGCCACGGGCCCACGCAGCCGCAAACACCATAATCGCCACCAGCCCCCCCCTGCCTCCTTACCTGCACTCCGCACTCCACACTCCTCACGCCCGCCGCCACCACTGGAAAAGTGCCTCATGTTCGCGCAGCTCCCTTTTTAAAAGCGGCGGGCGGCGCGACTCTCTAGTGACGTCCTTTGTGCGCGCTCCACGCTAGGTGGTGCGCGCTGAAGTCAGGGAGGGTGCGCGTTCGCGCGCGCAGCCTAGAGGGAACAGTGGTTGCAACAATCAATCTGCAAACACACTTAAAATATCTCTTGAAAGCAAGGATTAGGATGATACAGTCGACGTTTCAGTCTTCTTGGTGTAAGTCCTTCAGACCATCTTCAGGACTATGAGATAATGTAACAAAAGACCCCTAAAGAGAAAATATATAACAAGCAAAATATAATTCTCTCTATATATCACACAATTACAAAAAATGTTTACCAAAAGTAACAACGATAACCTGTGTCATTTGAATGACCTAATATTTGGCCAATCTGGCATATAGAATCAATAACAATCATCAATGCAAACAAATAACAAGAAAACAGTATATTAACTTTCCCAGGATAAATATTTCTAATTCTTACTTGTGCTGAATCTTTTGCTACATTATCTCATAGTCCTGAAGATGGTCTGAAGGATTCACACCAAGAAGACCGAAACGTCGACTGTATCTTCCTAATCCTTGCTTTCAAGAGATATTTTAAGTGTATTTGTAGATTGTTTGTTGCAACACAGCACTTATCAGATATACCTCATGGATTGGTTGTTTTTGACTTTTGAAATTTAGGTGTTTAAAATGAATTTCCTTGTTCAAATGTCTATATCATAATATATGCTCTACTCGCTCTATTTAAACGGTCAGTCATGCCTCCGCGCAGCGGACGCGGACAGCGGACCTGCGCCGGAGGTGCGCCAGAGGTAAGCCCGTTTGCGCCCGTTCGCGCTCGGACGGGCCCAGGGGCCAGTATCTCTGAGCGCTCTTCTAGCTCTTTACAAACCTACTCCCGCCTGACTCTCCTTGCACTTAAGAGTATCTTGCCGCCCTCTTGCATTCATTCTATAAATCCAGCGGCATGCCGTCCCTTCTGTCAACACTGCCCATTTAGAACCACGGAAGCGGACATTAACACAATTAAAAAAGAAGGTATCTTGAAAATGGCTTTGGTCAACTGCCGCTCATTACCTAAACATGCCATTGAAATCTCCTTGCTAATCCAAGATCTTGGACTTGACATTCTCTTTTTAACTGAAACGTGGTTGGGATCCACGTCTGGCCCAGATATTGTCCAGGCTCTTCCTCCGGGATATTTGATACAACGTAGGGATAGACAACTTAAAGTTGGAGGAGGGATAGCCATAGTATGTAGGGAGTCTCTAACCTGTCGTATGATCGACAGCTCCATCCCTGATTGTGAAAGTGCACAATTTGCTATCACTGTATCCCCAGAAGTGTCATTTTCTGGACTCTTAATTTACCGTCCACCTGGCGCCATTGGACAATTTCAGGAAGGAATTATTGAATCAACTATAGAGTTGGCTAGTAAGGTCTCCAATTTCATAGTACTGGGAGACCTGAATCTTCATTTCAATAATCCCTCAGATACTATTGCCACTGAATTAACTAAGGATCTTGCGGCATGTGAACTGAATCTGATAGTCTCCCATCCCACCCACTCTAAAGGGAACCTTTTAGACCCTATATTTTCAAACATCGTGGATTTAACATCAGCCGAGCCATACCCTATTCCTTGGACAGATCATATGCTCATCCCCTTCACCTGGAATACACCCACACCCGGCCCAGCAAAACTGCCCAGTAAAACTCTGAGTAGGCGGTGGACAAAATTAGACATGAATGACTGGATAGAGGCACTGAATACGAGCGAACCCCAGGCCAACCAGGACATTGGCAGGGCTAATATGGAATTTAACCAATGGATTGAATTATCATTGGATAAGGTGCTTCCAAAAATAAACATCTCAAAAAAGAAAGGCTCCACTAAACAACCTTGGTTTACTTCTGAGCTAAGGTCACTAAAACAAGAATGTAAACGGTTGGAGAGACAGTGGCGAAAACATTTCGAGGAAGAGAGAAAAACCAAATATAAACTCTCTCTAAAAAAATATAAATCCGCCATTAACGTGGCCAAATCCACTTTTTTCGCAGAAAAAATAGAGACCTCGGCCAATGCCCCAAGAGAGATGTTCAAGATAGCTAACTCTCTGTTAAAAGCCCCCGACCCGCCATCACCACCACTCAGCACGGAGGAGGCTGATGCTCACTGCAACAACCTGGCAAATTTACTGAAAAAATTCAGAAGATCCTCCTGTCCCTCCCCCCTCTTTCTTTGGAAGAACCAATCCTTCCTCTGCCTGATGAAACTGATTTCACTCTGCCTTGCCTTTCTTTCTTCTCCCCCCTTAGCACTGAGCCTTTACCCTCACTTTTCAACTCTGTAAAAAGCGGATCCCCGTTAGACCCAGCCCCTATGAATATTCTAAAGCTGGCCCTGCCTAATATCAGTACACACATCATCCATCTAGTCAACACCTCACTTGAATCAGGAAGGGTACCCCAAGACTGGAAACTGGCCATGGTTAGGGCCCTGTTAAAAAAGCCTCATCTCGACCCCCAGGACTTTTCCAACTATCGTCCCATTTCCTTGCTCCCGGGCATTAGTAAACTTGCCGAGAAATGGGTAAATAAACAATTAGCATCCTTTTTGGAGACCTACAACCTACTCCATCCAACCCAAACTGGGTTTCAGAGAGGGCAGGGAACGGAGACGGCACTGTTGAGGGTGGTAGAGAATTCCAGGAGGATTCTGGACGCAGGTGGCAGCGCGGCCATTATCCTTCTGGACCTCAGTGCCGCCTTCGACACGGTGAACCACCGGGTCCTCCTGTCTCGTCTCAGAAAGCTGGGCGTCAAAGACAGGGCACTCATGTGGCTGGAATCCTTTCTTGGTGACAGATCTTTTAAGGTCTTCTCAGAAAATAGCTGCTCTCCACTAATGCCATTACAGTGTGGGGTGCCACAGGGTTCCTCCCTTAGCCCCACACTGTTTAATGTATATATGGCGCCCCTGGCGGAAGTAGTAGCTCCCTTTGGGATCCAACTGGTAAGCTATGCTGACGACACCCAGCTAGTTGTCTCTCTCAATCAGGTGGAATCCGCCCCCTCCAGGCTTTGCCGTTGCCTGGAGGCAGTAGCAAACTGGATGGACGTGTCCCACCTGAAATTGAATGGAGGAAAAACAGAGCTGATGCTATTAGGAAAACGAGCCATATTCAATAACACGACACATTGGCCCCCTTGTATGGGTCCAGGACCTACCCCAAAGACCGAGATAAAGAGTCTCGGGTTTTGGTTGGATGCAGAGTGGTCATTTAAGACCCAGGCAAGGAGGACAGTGGCCACCTGCTTCGGACTGCTGAAAACAATTCGGAAAATCCTCCCTCAGCTACCCGAAGCAGCAAAGAAAACCATAGTCCAGTCCCTTATTCTGTCTAGGCTGGACTATGGAAATGCTATCTATCTTGGAGCCCCCGTGTCGGTTATCCGGCAACTTCAGGTTGTCCAGAATTCCGCAGCACGGCTACTTACGGGCACCAACCATCGTACATCAGCCAAGCCCGCGCTCTGCACCTTGCACTGGCTCCCCATAAAGGAGCGAATCCATTTTAAGACACTCTGCACGGTCCATAAAACACTCTATGGGAGTGGCCCCCCCATTCTAGATGACATGATCAGACCATACAAACCCACCAGGAATCTCCGCTCGAACCAACAAAACCTGCTGATAGCTCCCAGGATCAGCAGAGCCCGCACAGGAGGTCGTCTGTTCTCCCACAATGCGGCTGGGTTGTGGAATGCTCTTCCTCCACCTCTTCGTCAGGAGCCTAACCTTCTTGTCTTTCGGAAAAAGTTAAAAACTCTTCTGTTTCCAAAAACTAGATAATTCAGATCTCCTTATTTAATTCATCCCTGTCTGGTCAGTTTTAAGCGCTGGGATGCTCTCGAGTGGCCACGCGCTATAAAAGAACCTTTTAATAATAATAATAATAATATGCACCCTTTTTTTAACAAAAATATATATTTTTTGATTATACGATATTCCGTGTCTTTTTATCATTCCTTTGTATTAAGTACTCTCAGAAGCATGATTGGTTAACAGCTTCGAAATGAAATGAAGATTTAAGATCAATTATATTTGAATTGTCAGTTGATCCACAGTTAGAAATAATTAGTGAAGTGAAACCCCTTGTCGGCACACCTCACCTGTTAATATCGCTTTCAGAAAGTTGGCATTTTCTTACTTTAGCAAACACAAGGAGATGATGGACGGACTGCTGAAACTTTTCAGACACTCAACCCAGTCACAGATCTGGGTTGAATCCATCATCGTTCTTTAGCTTACTTCACCACCCCACTTCAGACACAGCTATATGCAAATCAGGTCTGACCCTGTGCCTCCTGGGAACAGTCCAGCCCGAACTGCCAAGCTAGGTCTTCCATAAACCGGAAAGAATCATCCCAGGACCGGTTTCTGGGGAACATAGATCTGCGACTGGGGGTGAGTGTTTGAAAGGGTTCAGCGCTCCGTCCATCATCTCCTTGTGTTTGCTTTGTTCACCCTAAGTTGGAAGGGTATTCCCAGACGTGGGACCCTTGCTCACTTTGCCACTGGATTCAACCTAGCCTTTTGTTTATTTTCTTACTTTAAACATTTGTGCCTCTGCCTGTCTCTGGATACACATTTGATGTGGGTATCAGCTGGCTTTGTACATTCCCTCTAGACAGTCACACAAAAAGGGAGCTGAGGTGCAAATGGGAGGTAGGAGTTGGCACTTGCCCCTTTATAGGGCAGTGCATGTCCCCACACAAAGACCTGCATAAAACCCTGTCATGAGTCTAGAGCCAGAGATGGAAGGGTAGGGACCTTGTGCACTTCAACAGCCTCTATTTAAAGTCTCCCCCACTACAAAGGCACAACTGCATAAAAGTACTGGACCTCTGACACCACTAACTCAGTACACTCTGGACCTGAGGTCACCGTGCCAAGAGGAAGCACGGCTATGTTACTGAATGTACTGACACTATGCTGGATTTGGTGGACTCCTGCTCTGCTGTGTCTGCCCTGGTACCCGCCTGCTGCTCCTTGCCTGGTGGTAAGAAGGACTGGGCCTTAAACTCTACATTTCCAGAACCAAGTGACTCCAAGGGCTTGATAGCTTGCCTCTTTTCTTGATGTGTCAGGGACATCAATGACTTCCTTCAACTCTGCTTCAGCTGCTGGACTCTGCCAACTGTGAGTCTTGTCCTGTAAAGAGGTGCCAATCCAGTCCTAGGCCATCAGAAGGGGTTTAGCAGCTGTTATCAGCCAAAATCCACACATCACACTCACCAACAATGTGTTACCCAACTGCGGGACTCAGAACAGATGCAGTTGCTCCTCCACGTTGACACGCGGTTTGCTTGACTTTTCAGATTTTACCCAGTCCAGCGTGACCAGGTGTCTCTGGTTGGCGCTTTATGCTTTTAAGCACTATGGGCCAGATGTAGGTAGCCAAATACCGGTCGGTAAAGCTGAAATTTAGCCCTGTGCGATGTACGTATTACCGAACGCCTTCGGTAATGACGAATCAGTAAATCCAAGGGAAACAGCTACTGATTCCTTATTTACCGATCGGTGAACACCAAAACAAACAATACCGAATCGGTAAATAATGAATCAGTAATAATTCCGAAATGCGATGTAGCAAAATTCGGTAATACCGAATTTCACCAAAATCAGTATTAACGAATCAGTATTTACCACTGATCCAGAGCAGGTGGTAATCAGGTGCAGTGCATCAAAAGAGCCTCAAAATGCAACAGTGTGAACACAATGGCAGGCCTCTACCTCATAGCAAGGTGGCTACATTTGAGAGCAGCAGGAGTGAGGTTCTGGAGACGGGAAGAGCGTGTGTACAGACTGAGTGTTACACTGTTCCAATTGACTGAGCCTGAAATCCATGACAGGTACAGGCTGCACCCACATGCCATCCTTGACCTGATACGGGACCTGAAACCATATCGTGAGCATCAGACACCAAGGGCGCATGCAATACCCACCCATGAACAGGTGCTCTGTTGCCTACACCTCCTGGCATCAGGAAGTTACCAGGGTGTGATAGCCGCAGAGGGTGGTGTGTCACAGACCAGCCTATCCCAATTTTCTCAACACCTTCCTGGACGCCATGATGGACAGAATGCATCATTACATAACCTTTCCCAGCACACAGGCAGAGCTGCAGAAGACCAAGCTGGATTTCTACCAAAAGGCACAGTTCCCACACGTAATAGGCTGCATCGATGGAACCCACATACCAATCTGCCCACCAGCAGCAACAGAATACATTTACTGCAACCGCAAATCCACTCACTCCATAAACATGCAGGTGATATGTGATGCAAACTTCATCATCACTGACATTGTTGCCAAATTCCCCGGGAGTACCCAAGACTCCTTCATATTCAGGAACAGTGGCATCTACACACGTCTGGCTGCTGGTGTATTCGGAGAAGGCTACCTACTATGTAAATCAATTTCAGACACCCTGATGTACACCTTGGATGCACCTATTGGTGACAAAAATTAATTGCACTTTCTTTCACATTTAGGTGACAGTGCATATGCCCTCCGGTCTTTCCTACTCACCCCATATCTCAACCCATCCACCCCAAGGGAGAGGAGATACAATGTGGCACATAAGGCCACACGCAAAGTGGTGGAGCGCACCTTTGGACTACTAAAAAGCAGGTTCTGTTGCCTCTACAAAAGTGGTGAACATCAGTACAGCCCCATCAAATGTTGCAAAATAATAGCAACATGTGCAATGCTACATAACCTTGCCACAAAAAAAGGAACAGCAGTGGAACTAACTGACTCTGAGGACGAGGGGAGGACAATCCCCAGGCAGAGCCCTGCGCAGCTGGTGTGGCTGCAGAACAGGATGGGAGACACAGACGTGCTGAGATAACATGCAACTATTTCAGAGTGAGTAAGGAGACAGAGCCAGTTACTGTATTTGTGTGATGGTGTTTAATTAGCACACCACCAGGATCAAAACCAGTGTCCATACAGACATGGGTTACATCACCCATCAAATGAGTCACAAATCCTAGTTGGATCTATTTCCTGGGCCCATGGGCTGCATTTCCACGAACTGCCTGTATGTTCCTTGGTAGCGCTGTGGCGTTCGCTGTGCCTCCTGCCCTCGGTTGGAGGGGACATAATGCTACCACGGCTAGTAGCCTCCCACAGTCCCCTCCGCTTCCTTAATGGCCACCTTCACATTCTGCAGCAGTTCCAGTGCAGAGGTCATTGACACCATCCCCCTAGCCACATCCCTACTACAATGTGCCCTCTCCTCCTGCATGGCTATTGACCTTCTGCAAATTAGGGAGGTAGCAGTGGACAGCCATTTCACCGCCTTGGTATAGGCCTCAAGTCTCTGCCTCTCTCTATGCCTACAAATACGGTCCTGCTCCAACTGCCAACTGGCTGCAGAGCTTGCTCACAACGTCACAATGTCTCTCATTCCCTCAGACATGTTGTTGCTCATTGCACTTATGCCCTTATTAATTCGGTGCATGTGATTGTTCATGTGAGACATCTCTCTATGCAATGATCGCATCTCTCTCCATTGCTGGTGCTGGACCTTAAGCATGTTGCCCTCCAGTCCAGCGAAGACACTTTCACCCTGTTCCGAGACTTGAGGACTGGCTGGCCTTGCCCTGCGGCGCCTTGAGGATGTGTAGGCGCGCTCTGATGGTGTCTCAGCCCTCTCCATGTTGCCGCCCTCATCGACTGGAGACTGTTGGCCCCCTTTGTCCTCCTCCTCCTACTTCTCCATCTGCTGGAGGGTGGCCACGTCATGCCTCCTGCCTGACTATGGTGATGGTGGTGATTGTGGCAGTGGGGATAGAGTTGGGGGAGATGGCAGATTTGTCTGGTGCTGTGGTGATGGTGGGGAAGGAGAAGTTGTTGGTGGTGGTGCGGTAGTTGTGTGCACTGCAGGCAAACTCTCATCCTCCTGTTGCCTCCCCTCTGGCCTGGGTGCCTTCGCTCTGCTTCACTCTGCTGCACTGCGAGATGTCTCACCTGCAATGACAGAATGTAGATATACTCACTTCTCTAGCTGCATATGCATTGCATTAAACGTCATGCCTACAAATCACACTGACTGTCTTCTGCTTGCTAATTTCGTTCACATGCTATTGGGTTTGCTAGGCTGACTGTCCTATACATCTGTTCCCTAAGACTACATCTCCCACAATGCATTGTATGTAATGAGTATAACATGGAGTGGAATGGGAGCCCCTATGCCTCTATGGGGATTAGGGTTGGGGAGGGGGGAGCACAGCATGCTGGGCATGCATTTTACCTTGTTTCCTGGCAGCTCTGGCAGAGCTGTCTGCGTCTCCCACACCACTCACACTCTCTGGCTGGAGGGTGGACTCCACCATGAGTTCCAGTGATGTTGGTGCATGTGCTGGGTTCTTCCCTCCACCAGTTTTGCTGGCCTGCCTCTGCCTCTCCGCAATCCTTGCCTTCGCCGTCTTCCTAAGGTCGTACCACCTTTTCTTGATGTCCTCTATGAAGCACTGGGTGACCCCAATTGAATTGATTTTGCTCTGGATGCCAAGCCAGATCTGTATCTTCTGAGACTCAGGCACATGGAGGGACTGCTTTCCAAAAAGCTTCTCATGGTCCTTGCTCACGTCTTGGATTAGTACCTCCAGCTCCTTCTCGATGAACTTCAGCTTCCTTTTTCTTTCTGCTCCCTTCTTCTCTCTCTCCTGGCTTGCCATTTCCAAGGTTTGTTGTTTATGATTTGAAGTTGAGAGTGTTTCTCCTGGATCCTCCGCTCAGCTACCTGCCTAACAGTCAGCTCCAGGTTCAGTGCAGCTGCCTGAGTGTGGCCACTTCCTGTTTGGGAGGTAATTGGGATGCACAGGATTGGCTGATTCATCAAAAATCGAATTTTTGAATTACCGAATCGGTATTTACCAATTCGGTAATGGATTCGGTAATGACGAATTGGTATTGGTGATTCAGTGTTTTGTTTTACCGATTGCTTCCGAATCGGTATTTTTTACCGATTTTTACCGAATCAGTAGATTTTACCAATTGTTTACGTACATCAGAGATACCGATTCCTTAATACCGAATCATTAAAATAAGGTATTATGGAATTGGTATTTCAGGTTTAGCTACATCTGGCCCATAGTTTCTATTTATGGCCTTATTAGGAGTTTGGCAGTCCTTGAGCCAGTGTACCGGTAATCCGGGTGTGGCAAGCTCGGCTGTCCACCACCGTAATATGAGTTGGGCGGATTGCATTTCGAAACACTGTGGCTGTGCCACTATCGCTGTTGCTCAAAGACTCTAAATATTGCATCTTAAGTTAAGCCTGCCTGCTCTCTGCCACGGTATACAAGGGTACGCACAGGTTAATGTAGGGTGTGGATCTGACTAACCCTGATCAGAGTTGTGGTTCCTACTTGGACAGGGTGCATACCTCTGCCAACTAGAGCCACTATTTCTGACACTCTGTCTGAATAGCTGCACAATATGCTATAAGGTCATTATAATGAGTACATCGGTCCTTAGGATAGCCATACCCGTGGTGGTGTTCTGACGACTGCCTCACTGCGGGACTGCCTCCAATATTACAACTGCAGTGGTTATACTTCCATGAGAACGCCAGCAATGCTGGGATCAAGGATCCCGCTGAGCGGGCAGTCTTCGACAGGCAGGAATATGCTAGTGGTGCTGCCGTCAGCAAAACTAAGCATATTCCAAGCTCCCATTTCACCATGCTTTTCATGGCGGTGAACCCGCCATGAAAAGGGTGGTCCAATGGGAACAAAGGCGGCCCTAACAGGGCCTCCTGATATATTTGGGCCTGTGGCTGCATGGAGAGCAGCACATGTAGTGCCCCCCTGGATTTGCACCCCCCTTCCATGCAGGAAGGTGACGTCGGCACTCTGACTGTGGAGGACTTCAGGATAGGCTCTTCTTTGAGCCTAGCAGACCGCCACCATCAGGCCACAGTAAAACCACCCACTAGACCAGGATTTAACTCCTAATATGCCAGGTCAGATCGTAACTTTGGTGGTCTGACGGTGGGTTGCACCGTCCTATGTAGGTCCGCCAGAGTCGTAATACGGTCCTGAGTCTCATAACATGTTGCAAAAAATTGCATTCAATCACAAAACAATGAAGACTCCAGATCAGATAAAAAAATGACGACATTTTAAAATAAATGTAAATAAATAAGTATTGTAACAATGAGATTACCCACCAAACATATATATATATATAAACATTAAACTTACTGTTTTTTAGCCATTATCCATGATCCACTGTGAATCAACAAAAAACAAATCCACAAATGGTGGCAAAAATAAACCGCAACAAATGGAAAAAATAATGTCCAAAAAACTATCCAAATAAGTAGTCCACAATCCTAGGGTACCAATAAAAACCTGAAAAAATATAAAGAAAGAACCACTCCAGGACAACAACAAAAAATGAAAGGAAACTTTAAAATATTGTTGGTTCAAATAAAACACCACAAATATGTATCTATAAAAAAAATCTGCAAATAGGAAAAATACTGTACAATGATTCAAAAACCTGACAACAAAAGCATACCCATCATCACAAAAAATACACCCAGACACATTACAAACAAATACATTGCATAACAAACAGTATCAACATAACTACAGTCACTACTATAACTATGTACACTACACAAACTATAGTAAGATTAAATAAAAACACTAGAAATGAACACAATTCCCAACAATGAAAGCACCTACCCACTTCCCCCTACCACTAACACCCCAAAAGAGTTAAAATAAGGCTTAGCTCAATAGTTGAGCTGCAGCAGGGAACCCAAACCATCAAGTAATGATGCAAGTAGAATACAAAATAGAGGTAGCAATGAAAAATGGCTGCCTACTAATAATAACAAAAGAATATTTTCCTATCAAAATAATGACAAATGTATGTACATAATGACAAATGTTATAATAAATGAAATACAGATTTATTTATATACATAAACTCTCCAGTAAAAAACAAAAAGTTACAGGGGTGTTATAATTAGGTTCTGAATTTACACATTCAAAGCCAGAGAAATTCAGCTGTTACAGTTAGCGTTATTGCAAGTAACTATAACTAGTGCCCTAAGGTAACTAAACCCTTCACCACCACCATGCACTGTTTTATCATCACTAATTTTGCTACAAATGTTGCAGTGATATTATCAATGATGTGATAAAAGATGTCATAAGTGATGAAGGATTTGAGGGAATTAACAGTTCATAATAATGAATACCAGAAGCGCCAAAATAAGGGATCTTGGAGAAGGTGTTCGACAATAGAAGTGTCAAATATTATTCCCACTCTAAATTAAACCATCTTGAGGAAGGTGTTGGACACTGAACGGATAAGATTTACAATATCCACTCAAAGGTAAATCTTTTGAGGGAATGTGAGGGACTGTAAAGAGGCCAGTTTTACTATTTCTACTCCCCAAAAACATTTTGCATAATACATATCTCAATAAAATCATTTAAAAATGTAGCAAATCTGTCAACACCTTACAGTTAAATAAAGGCAGAGCTTAATAATTATGGGATACATTGAAAACAATTAAATACATTGGCAAATATCTTTTTAATTCCAATAAAAAGTATAAATATGGAAAAGTAAACACTAAAACAAAAATGTATTTATTATTTTTTAATCAAATTTAAAAAAAAATGTATTAATCTGTAGAAAAGTACACACACCATATTCATAATCTAAGAAATAATACAAAATATGTATTATTGTGAAAAGAATATAGAATAAAAATGGTTTACATTTTACATTCAAAATATGAAAACAATTGTTTATCGAAAATGACATTTGTAAATACCCTGTATAAATTCAAAAACTTTGATTAACATTCATAAAATATGTTTAAAATGATACATACATCAATTTAAAACAAAACAGTAAAATATATAAAATATGATAGAAGAAATATAAAATGTTAACTCCTATAAAATGTAAAATCAAATATATTCAAAAAGTGATTGCAAATTTAGAAATATACAATAAATCTAAAGTAAAAATGCATTATAATATATATATAATAAAAATACAAAAATTATATTTTCGAAAATTCTCCTCACCTTTTACCCAAAAATCCTAACATCCATCTTCTAAAATAATTATATTAACTTTTTTTTCTTTTCCTACAAAAATCATCATAAATGTAAAAATGTTTTTAAAAATTATAAAATAATGTTATGCAATATAAAGAAATATTACATTTAAAACATATTTTTGAAGTCAAACATATAAAACAAAAAGAAAATTCCCTCTTATAAAAAAAAATGTTATACAAATGATATTACTAACACAAGTATTTTTTGCAACAGTAAATTTTAGCAACAATATGCTCCCATCGGCTGTTGGCCGACGGGAGCACTCCCTCCCCAGTGCTGCCGCCGGCCAACGGCCGACGAAGCCCTGCTCACCTTTTAGAACACCCACACCGAGGCAGAAAAAACGCCACAGTTGAGGCGCAAAAAACCTAAAAGCAATATTATCACCTGACATATAAAATGCCAATGATGTAGCCTGTATCACAATATTAGTATGACGATATTCTGGCATAACAACATTAGAAATTGTGGGGCATATTACCTAGGGCCATTATCGTCGCTTTAGCTGGACTTTTCCCCGCTAAATAGGCGATAATTTTATCGCCCTATTACCTAGCTGTCGCTAACACCAGTTAGCGACAGCTAGTAGGAGATAGTGATCATCTTGGAGCCCACTTTGCATGTCAGCGATAGGAAACAGTCGCTAATATCGCTGTCTCCAATTATCAACAAAGCCTTACTTTTGGAAATATTCGCGCTAAGCGCGAATATCTCCAAAAGCTAACGCCTGCCCAGAGCAGTTCTTAGCCATGTTATCCAATGGAAGGTGGATAACATGGCTAAGAGCATTGTCACGATAATGTATGAATATCGCTGATTTTTCAGCAATATTCATGCATTCCGCAGGATTTTTACCGCTTTTGAGATAAACCTTGATAATATCAAGGTATCTCAGCGGTAAAAATTGTCAGAGCGCGGCGATATAATTTTAGCCGCTAACCACGCATAGCGATAATTATCGCTATTGCTTGGTAATATGCCCCTCTATTTTGTGTCAAAACACAGTATATTATTCATAATCATTGATCGATCACTAATGCTGAGCTGTTCATGAACAAGAGAATGCACAAAAGATTACAATTCTCCCTCCAGAAACAGCAATACTCAAAAACACTGTCACTCACCAATCGCTAATGCTAGGATACTGAATATAAACACTAACCCGATGGGGGAGGGTGAGAGATTCTAGATTCTAACGCAGAGGGATCAAATGTTTCAGTGTTTAAAGGGATGTAGAAAAATAGTTATTTGGTGACAGGGGTGTCACAGCACATAAGTTCAATGGCTGCACAAAAGGTTTGAACACACATTGGTTCTGAAAGTGAATAAAGGACATTGGGAGTTAGAACCGTGAGCACAAGAGAACCATGGACAGCTTATTCAAGCTACTGGATCCTGCCAGCATAATTGCCTTGCAGTACGTCTGTCTAACAGGAACGGGTAAAGGGGCCTCATTTTTGTTCCTGCGTTACACTTATTCTGTTTCACAGGTTTAGTTAGGCTGACTATGTTATCCCGTTGCCATCGTCCCACTATGGTCCTTCTCCAATCTTGTTTTTTTCATTAGGTACCAGTGTTGACTTTTTAAGAGGAATCTTAAGTTATCCATGAAGAGGGAACTAAATGTTAGTTGGGTAAAATGGTGATCTAGGGTTTTCTCTGTATCTGTAGTTAGGATCAGGAATGTCTTGCATGGTCCCATCATTTAAGGGAAGCCATATTGTCTGATTTACAGTCAATGGCGTAGTTATCAGAAGAACAGCACGTTCAGTGGCACTGTGGTCGAGAGTTTCGAGACCACTGCACAACGGTTATGGCTGTCTTTAGGAACCAAGTTGTAGGCTGGCATTTTTTGTGTTTGCATATTAGTTCATGGTACCCATACTGCATCACTGTTGAAAAAAGAGAGTGTCACACGTTTTATTACTACTATCAATGCTGAAGTATTTAGCACCTGACGTTTAAGACTGAGTCATGAAAAGGTGTGCCATATTTCTGAAGGTATATGTATCCATGAGTTATGAGACTGAATTTGTCTCGCAAAAATCACAAAACTCCGCTTACATTTTCTCTGTTTCATTAAAAATAAAAAAAAACACTGGCACTATTTGTCAGAAATACATGAGCGCATCAATATTCATATCAGGTCCAGTAAGACGTCTTAAGATGGAACTGTAGCAAAGCACAAAATGATAGTGTATGTATCATTAAATCATTGCAAATGGTAATTTAAACGACTCCTTTTATTTCATATCCACGGTCTATAATTTTGTGAAACTACATGAGCTTCGGCTTTTCTTACTGATTCAAGTGCACCATTTTAATATGAGAGCAAGTGCCCTTCTGAAATACAATGCATTGTGCAAATTTAGATGGTATCACTAGCGAAGTGGAAACTAAAATTTGATTTATTTGTTAATTATTATTAGAACATTGGAATGTTGGGAGCTCCATTGAAAACAATGGAGTGCTCTGGGCTTATAATGGCTGGTATAAGCCTGGAGCTCCAACATTCCAATGTATCTTTGTTCACAGCTCTGGCTGTGAACAAAGGCTTCAGGGGGCCTAAGGGGATTCCAATCCCCTCACGCTTCCAAAAGGCTTTGTTTTTTTTGTCAGAACATTCTGTCCTCTAGTGACAGAATGTTCTAATAGCCTTATAGCCCTTCGTAGATGGGCTATACCGCTATTAAAGTCCCTCTCCCTTGTTAAAGGCCCTCGCCTTCGGCTCGGGGCCTTTAACGCTGGAGAGGGCCTTTAATAGCCGGTATAGCCCTCTACGGCGGGCTATAAGGCTATATTATTTTGTATCTAGCGATTATTTTATTCGGTAATGTGATTGATAGATACAGATCCGGATGTACAGATGATTCGATTCCTTTTATTAGGCACTACAGCCATCGTTTAAAGGGTTCTGCAAATTTCCTTGAAATGGGCGCTTGAATAAGAAAGAAATCGGATTCTTAGGCCCCATCTTCATAACCTTGTCTGTGCTACGCTGGCGCAGAAGGGATGTGTGTGTTTCTTTTTGGGGTATCAAATCATATTCATTAACTTGAACTATCTGCTAGTAAGGGCAAGTTTTGCTGATAACAAAGCTCAGAAACACGGGACAGTATTCTCCTCATTGTGTTCACGACCTCTGCTGTAGGAAAACACTCTAACTTGGTGATATTTTGCGTTAATGTATGTGTTCAGGACAGCAAAAAGGAGCACTGAGATCCCGATTTCGCTGGTAAGTAGCTGAAAACGAAATCATGATATGTCCTCACATGGGTGAATATTGCGCATCCCATTTATCTTGGGGTTCAGGCTGTTGTAAACCATGAGAGCAAAAAAACAGCAAACAGCGCACATGTTGGCATTGGGCACTTCAGTACAGAGGAAAAAAGAGCATTTAGCATGATTTCCCGTTCTAATGTCCGAAACTTGAAATGGTGTGTAATTTTGCACCAGTTCATTACCACACCAGGTGATTTCACATATTACAGGTGCACAATTACCGCGAGAAATTGGCAAACAAGTTCAAATGAGTGCCTAAAACAGTGACAGTACTGTGCGACTAAATCTGCGCTTGAATGATGACAACACATTCAGATTTTTATATCAAAACCACCAAAGTTGTATACAGTAAATCATAATATTCAGCGGCTCTTTCAAAAAGAAGACAGTTCTTACATTAAAGAAATATTGCAATTTTCCATCTGCCTAAGTTTTTTTTATCGTTTAGTTTTTAATTATCACTTGTATTACTATCATTTGCAAAAACTATAGATATATATTTCAGATGATATACTATACTTCACAAGGGAAAACTATGCAGGCTTTGTTTTACTCAGCTAATTGAGTTGGAAATTACTAAAGTGAAAGTGGACCTGCTGGCAAAACCTCTTCCACCATACTTGTGGAGGAGAAAAGTCAGCCTTTTCATTTTCCTGCCCATTTTGCTACTTTGGTGCTTAGGCCCTGATTTAGAGGTTAGTGAAGTGGGTACTCCATCACAATAGTGACAGAGAACCTTCTATGTCAAACTGTCAGTCTACCTGCCTCATTTAGAGGTGGGTAGACTGAAAGTATGTTGTAGATGTATCCTAATATGGCTCCATTGTCAACATACTCCTATAACAGCCAACAAAGTAAAGGCCACTAGCAGTTAGCCGTCCAACCGCCCACCCTACTTAAAAGTGGGTGGTTGGATGGCTTTTTGCTGTCCATCACTGTCAGGTAAAACCTGCCCGGACGGATAGTAAAATAAAACATAATGATCCACCCCACCTCAGCAGTAAACTCCCTTTTTGTGAAGGTGATTTGTTTTACATTTTTCGTTAACAAACTCCTGCTTTGGGAGTTGTGTTTGAAAAATATAAAACTTTGGGAAAGTTTGACTAAGAACTGTCATATTTGATGGAGCCTCCATCAGAAAAAAGGTGGATATGCTACCTTGATTTCCACATCAACATCGGTACATTTGTGGTGAATATCATAGCATACTTATCTTATTTCATTTTGGGTGCTCCTGTGGTCCCAAATACTCTATAGCTGAATAACTTTTTGTGATTAGCTCAACCGAGAGTGGCTGCCTTGGCATAAGCATATTTATAAAAACACACAAGGATGGACGGAATGTTGCACACTGGCAAAACATTCACCCCCAGTCACAGATCTGGGTTAAATCCATCATTATTTTGCTCACCACGCCACCCCAGTTCAGACATGGACATATGCAAATCAGTCTTGGCCCTTTGCCTCATGGGAATAGTCCAGACCGAACTGCCAAGCCATGTCTTCCCTGGACCGGAATCATGTATCCTAGGACCGGTTTCTGGCTATCAGCCGTCATCAGACAGGATAGCTTGACTCCAGTGGTGTAGAGAGCACGGGACCCACGTCTGGGCATACCCTTCCCACATAGGGCAAACAGCAAAACACACAAGGTGATGGACGGAATGTTGCACTGGGGGGAATGTATGACATTGTTCTGCAGTATGTCCATCAACTGTTGTTTTTGCATAAGCATATTTATCACTAAAAACGCACATCGTGACTTTAATTGAGTAACAAACACACAGATGAAGCACAATGTATTTGCATGAAACCACGAAGAACGTTTTCTTTTTCACCTTTCTTTTCACGATAATTCATTTGAATTTATTTTCTATTCTTATAAGAACAGCCCGAATCAGTTCTTTTATATTGTCACATCCGGCACCACTGAGACTAGACGCTCAGCTGTTTGCAAATCGCATCGCTTTTTTCACCGCTAGTCCCCTTCATGTATTGCACTTTTTTTTTATCAATCAGCAAGATTAAGAACTACACAACTTAAGGCATGGCATTTTATGCTAGTTTTCTGTAGTCAAATAACATAGTAAGCAGAGCTTGCTTTAATAAAGATCGAGATGTTTACATTATAGGATGTGGTTCCTCATTTAATTAAACTTTTATTTTCCTATAGACATCCCCTGATGAAGTGCCGATGCAGGCACAAAATGCATTGGGAAAATCATCAAAATCTGTTAAAATCAGATGATGAATAAAGCATTGTACATACAAAAGGATATATTCATGGACTGAAAAAAATACCTACTATAAATGAACAATTGCCTGTTAAAATTATTGTGGACCTAACCTGTTGAACTGTATGAATCGCAAACGCGACCAAAATTGCAGCGCCCAGAGGGTCGTCCGCTCAGAGTAGAGGACGCATGTTATTGGTTATATTGGTAAACACTCTATGGTCTAGAGAGTGATACCTCTGTGACACCCAACAAATTCTCAAATCAAACACAAGTTTAGTAGTTTGTGCGCAGCCAACCTAATATCGCTGTGCCAAATTCTCACCCACCTTGAGTCTTACCCTCTTGGACATACAAAGGTAGTCCAAAAATAATCTAATCGCACAAACACCAAAGCACACCAGACCAAAGTAACTATAGAGTTCCCTTATCAATTTGACTATGGAAGGCAAAAAAAAGGTTCCAAATTGATATAGTCCAAATCCATATGTGCTCTTTAAACGACAAGTCCAAGAATTAGTCCATATCCAGAGCAATTGTTCTGTTTTCACTTTTATTATTATTTCCAACAACAAACGGCAGTCGATGCGCATTTCCCTCGGCAGGGCTTCCTCGAGGCTTTTACCCTTTGTTTGTACAGGCAGTAGTCAAAGCCAATCACTTAATTGAATATATAGTGAATTTCTGAAATCGTCCATTAAAACCAAAAGAATTGTAGTTGTATTAGTATGAGTAGTCACTGTATTTAAAAATCGTTTGCTCCAGTAATGTGAAAATGACATTAGTCCATGCAGCAAGGGACCATGTTAAGTCCTTTCTCGAGTGAACGGCGTTCTGTAAGCGTCTACTCGTACAGGTTCTGGATACTTATCAAGTCAAGTCAAGTCAAAATGTATGTTTATTATGACCATAGTCTTTAAACAATGCAGTGAACATGACGCAATATGGAGTATGCACAATAAATTCATAAACCTATTTTTAAAAGTTAATCCGTTAAAATATCCTACACACCATTATCAAAAATACAAAATACCAATAAAATTTACATTTACCTCACAACTTATATTTACATGTTAAAAACCTATTCACATTCTTACCACTACAAGCAATTTCATTCAGCTAAAATTCATACAGTACTACATATTATTCCTTGGATCTCAATGCACTCAGGGCCACCTTTATAAATTTCCCGAGGGCAATTGCAATATCAATGGAAGGGATTTCTGTTAAAAGGCTGGCTGCCTGTGACCTTGTTTTTATATCATATTTTAGAAAAACTGGGCGCAGCCAAAGTTTTCTCTGATCTAGGAGTGTCAGACAATCTAGCAGAATATGTAGCAGGTCTCCCTTAGTTCCCAACTTACACCTGCAGCGACCTTCCTGGTCTATCATTTTTCTTTTAAGGTCTTTGTTTATTAACCATGGGTTAATCCCAATCCGAAGCCTCAGGATCTCTTGCCTGAACCCGCGATTGGGTAATCTATCAAGGTAGGGGATCCAGTTTTCATTGGACCAAGCATTTAGCATATGCGCAACTGATTTTTTCTTTGCTAAATAATCTATATCAATCAAATTGGAAACTTCTTTCCCCCTTTGCTTCAGCTCACCTTTGGTACTAAGGACTTGATACGTTTCCTTGTCCACATCGATCTCTAATGATTTACAGATTTCCATCAATTTTTCCCTACTGACCTTTGCCAATTTTAGCTCACATTTCTGAATTTCTTTACGACACCAGTGTGCTACTTTTTGACTTTCAGGGTCTTCTAATCTCTTCCAGAATCTAATCACAGCCATCTGGGTTTGTATCACCCAGGACTTTGTGCCTATTTCTGTTCTTATGGCTTGTATCATAGAAGATTGAGGAAGGGATAGGAGCCTTTTTATGCAATTCCCCTCTATCACGTCCCAGGATCCCTTACCGCTCAAATAAAGAATCTCTGCACCATATAAAACTTGAGAGGGGATCATTGCCTCAAAAGCTCTAAGCATTGGTCGGTGTGACATATCTCCATAGTCCCCATTAAACCTTTTTAGACCACATATGGAAGAGATGCTTATCTCTGAAGCAGTGAGGCGTGAGCAGTGGTCCCAGCGGTCTAAGCGGTCTGAGCTTTTCTGAAAATGCCGAACGGGCATATCAATTCAATCTTCAATCTCCGAGGGCCTTGAAATCGGCCGAGTGGTGTTCCATGACCACCGAACACCCGCCTGACCCGCCACACCTGCTGCCATACCTGCTGCTGTTTTACTGGTGTCCGTGTTGCCCACTTTGACGCTTCCGGCGAGTTTGCCTTGCTGTTCTATCGCAGCTGTGTGCGGTTGGGAGGTGCCCAGTTTATCGCGATTTACCATGTTCTCACTGCTGCAGCTTCTGAGGCTTCAGAGGCTGGGTGGCGGCAGGCTGCCTTGGATCACTGCAAGGGGTGCCCTAGCCGTCTATCTGCACAGTTTGTCTCCAGCTGATTGTGCTTTGGCCCGCTGCCTGATTGACTGATGTGATTGACAGACGTGATTCCATCATGTCCCATTGCCATCTGGATCTCTTTTCCACTTCTTCATTAGCGCCTGAGCACCCTCTGCAAGAGTCAGCAATAGACAGATAAGTACTTGGTATTTGGAGCATGAGTTTGGTGCTCCTGATTCCAATATAAATTACTTTTATACTTTGATTTGACTCTGACATAGAGTCAACTCGCTTGCATGCTTGCTTAAACCAACCTTCAGCCTGAAAATTGTGAACATTTTGAAATTGTGACTTGATTAATCCTAATCACAAATAGTGATTTTGGAAAGGACTAACAGGACTCTGTGTTGCAGTATTTTTGTCATCGGCATATCTGTGTTAGTATTTTCTCAGTATCACCTCCTGGAAGGGAGTGGTTTTTTCGGAGAATTGGCTTACCATTTGTGGTTTACCATTTGCTAATAAAGCAGGACAGCAAGACAGCAATACTGCAGCCACAATCCATGTTATGCGGTCGGGTGAGGATCGAGCAGGTAATACCGAGCGGTTTCGCCGATAAGGAACAATGGGGCATATTATCAAGGGGGTTTATCTCCGCTTTTTTGGCTTTAAAAGCCAAGAAAGTGGAGATAAAATTATCTCCCTATTACCTAGCTGCCGCTAACACCAGTTAGCGACAGCTAGTAGGAGATAGCGACCATCTTGGGCCCCACTTTGCATGTCAGTGATATTTATCACTAATGAGATGCAAAGTGGGCGTGCCAAGATGTTAGAGACTGAAAACAGTCGCTAACATCGCTATCTCCTATTACCAACTTTTGGAGATATTCGCGCTAAGCAGGAATATTTTCAAAAGCTAACACCTGCCCTGAGCAGTTCTTAGCCATGTTATCCAATGGGAGGTGGATAACATGGCTAAGAGCATTAGCTCGCTAATGCATGATGCTTTGCGGCGATTTTTACCGCATTTGCGTTAAACCTTGGTAATACCAAGGTTTATTTGCGGTAAAAATCGCCGCAGCGCTGCGGTAAATTTTTGTCTCTAACCAAGCAATAGCGATAATTATCGCTATTGCTTGGTAATATGCCCCATTGTTTCCACAAGGTGATCCCGCCCTCACCTGAGACCATGAAGTGCAATTTAGGACCAATACATATACGCCATTGAAATACAAATCGTATGTATAAAAACGCATGTTTTAAATTAACAGCGCAATAGAGAAATATCACATCAATCCTATTTATTTAAATATAGGAGTGGTAAATACAGGGCTGGACCCTGTATGGTCCTAATGAAAAGCTTGGGGAGCTTGAAACATGTTGCCCACCAGCAGCAACAGAATACATTTACTGCAACCGCAAATCCACTCACTCCATAAACATGCAGGTGATATGTGATGCAAACTTCATCATCACTGACATTGTTGCCAAATTCCCCGGGAGTACCCAAGACTCCTTCATATTCAGGAACAGTGGCATCTACACACGTCTGGCTGCTGGTGTATTCGGAGAAGGCTACCTACTATGTAAATCAATGTCAGACACCCTGATGTACACCTTGGATGCACCTATTGGTGACAAAAATTAATTGCACTTTCTTTCACATTTAGGTGACAGTGCATATGCCCTCCGGTCTTTCCTACTCACCCCATATCTCAACCCATCCACCCCAAGGGAGAGGAGATACAATGTGGCACATAAGGCCACACGCAAAGTGGTGGAGCGCACCTTTGGACTACTAAAAAGCAGGTTCTGTTGCCTCTACAAAAGTGGTGAACATCAGTACAGCCCCATCAAATGTTGCAAAATAATAGCAACATGTGCAATGCTACATAACCTTGCCACAAAAAAAGGAACAGCAGTGGAACTAACTGACTCTGAGGACGAGGGGAGGACAATCCCCAGGCAGAGCCCTGCGCAGCTGGTGTGGCTGCAGAACAGGATGGGAGACACAGACGTGCTGAGATAACATGCAACTATTTCAGAGTGAGTAAGGAGACAGAGCCAGTTACTGTATTTGTGTGATGGTGTTTAATTAGCACACCACCAGGATCAAAACCAGTGTCCATACAGACATGGGTTACATCACCCATCAAATGAGTCACAAATCCTAGTTGGATCTATTTCCTGGGCCCATGGGCTGCATTTCCACGAACTGCCTGTATGTTCCTTGGTAGCGCTGTGGCGTTCGCTGTGCCTCCTGCCCTCGGTTGGAGGGGACATAATGCTACCACGGCTAGTAGCCTCCCACAGTCCCCTCCGCTTCCTTAATGGCCACCTTCACATTCTGCAGCAGTTCCAGTGCAGAGGTCATTGACACCATCCCCCTAGCCACATCCCTACTACAATGTGCCCTCTCCTCCTGCATGGCTATTGACCTTCTGCAAATTAGGGAGGTAGCAGTGGACAGCCATTTCACCGCCTTGGTATAGGCCTCAAGTCTCTGCCTCTCTCTATGCCTACAAATACGGTCCTGCTCCAACTGCCAACTGGCTGCAGAGCTTGCTCACAACGTCACAATGTCTCTCATTCCCTCAGACATGTTGTTGCTCATTGCACTTATGCCCTTATTAATTCGGTGCATGTGATTGTTCATGTGAGACATCTCTCTATGCAATGATCGCATCTCTCTCCATTGCTGGTGCTGGACCTTAAGCATGTTGCCCTCCAGTCCAGCGAAGACACTTTCACCCTGTTCCGAGACTTGAGGACTGGCTGGCCTTGCCCTGCGGCGCCTTGAGGATGTGTAGGCGCGCTCTGATGGTGTCTCAGCCCTCTCCATGTTGCCGCCCTCATCGACTGGAGACTGTTGGCCCCCTTTGTCCTCCTCCTCCTACTTCTCCATCTGCTGGAGGGTGGCCACGTCATGCCTCCTGCCTGACTATGGTGATGGTGGTGATTGTGGCAGTGGGGATAGAGTTGGGGGAGATGGCAGATTTGTCTGGTGCTGTGGTGATGGTGGGGAAGGAGAAGTTGTTGGTGGTGGTGCGGTAGTTGTGTGCACTGCAGGCAAACTCTCATCCTCCTGTTGCCTCCCCTCTGGCCTGGGTGCCTTCGCTCTGCTTCACTCTGCTGCACTGCGAGATGTCTCACCTGCAATGACAGAATGTAGATATACTCACTTCTCTAGCTGCATATGCATTGCATTAAACGTCATGCCTACAAATCACACTGACTGTCTTCTGCTTGCTAATTTCGTTCACATGCTATTGGGTTTGCTAGGCTGACTGTCCTATACATCTGTTCCCTAAGACTACATCTCCCACAATGCATTGTATGTAATGAGTATAACATGGAGTGGAATGGGAGCCCCTATGCCTCTATGGGGATTAGGGTTGGGGAGGGGGGAGCACAGCATGCTGGGCATGCATTTTACCTTGTTTCCTGGCAGCTCTGGCAGAGCTGTCTGCGTCTCCCACACCACTCACACTCTCTGGCTGGAGGGTGGACTCCACCATGAGTTCCAGTGATGTTGGTGCATGTGCTGGGTTCTTCCCTCCACCAGTTTTGCTGGCCTGCCTCTGCCTCTCCGCAATCCTTGCCTTCGCCGTCTTCCTAAGGTCGTACCACCTTTTCTTGATGTCCTCTATGAAGCACTGGGTGACCCCAATTGAATTGATTTTGCTCTGGATGCCAAGCCAGATCTGTATCTTCTGAGACTCAGGCACATGGAGGGACTGCTTTCCAAAAAGCTTCTCATGGTCCTTGCTCACGTCTTGGATTAGTACCTCCAGCTCCTTCTCGATGAACTTCAGCTTCCTTTTTCTTTCTGCTCCCTTCTTCTCTCTCTCCTGGCTTGCCATTTCCAAGGTTTGTTGTTTATGATTTGAAGTTGAGAGTGTTTCTCCTGGATCCTCCGCTCAGCTACCTGCCTAACAGTCAGCTCCAGGTTCAGTGCAGCTGCCTGGGTGTGGCCACTTCCTGTTTGGGAGGTAATTGGGATGCACAGGATTGGCTGATTCATCAAAAATCGAATTTTTGAATTACCGAATCGGTATTTACCAATTCGGTAATGGATTCGGTAATGACGAATTGGTATTGGTGATTCAGTGTTTTGTTTTACCGATTGCTTCCGAATCGGTATTTTTTACCGATTTTTACCGAATCAGTAGATTTTACCAATTGTTTACGTACATCAGAGATACCGATTCCTTAATACCGAATCATTAAAATAAGGTATTATGGAATTGGTATTTCAGGTTTAGCTACATCTGGCCCATAGTTTCTATTTATGGCCTTATTAGGAGTTTGGCAGTCCTTGAGCCAGTGTACCGGTAATCCGGGTGTGGCAAGCTCGGCTGTCCACCACCGTAATATGAGTTGGGCGGATTGCATTTCGAAACACTGTGGCTGTGCCACTATCGCTGTTGCTCAAAGACTCTAAATATTGCATCTTAAGTTAAGCCTGCCTGCTCTCTGCCACGGTATACAAGGGTACGCACAGGTTAATGTAGGGTGTGGATCTGACTAACCCTGATCAGAGTTGTGGTTCCTACTTGGACAGGGTGCATACCTCTGCCAACTAGAGCCACTATTTCTGACACTCTGTCTGAATAGCTGCACAATATGCTATAAGGTCATTATAATGAGTACATCGGTCCTTAGGATAGCCATACCCGTGGTGGTGTTCTGACGACTGCCTCACTGCGGGACTGCCTCCAATATTACAACTGCAGTGGTTATACTTCCATGAGAACGCCAGCAATGCTGGGATCAAGGATCCCGCTGAGCGGGCAGTCTTCGACAGGCAGGAATATGCTAGTGGTGCTGCCGTCAGCAAAACTAAGCATATTCCAAGCTCCCATTTCACCATGCTTTTCATGGCGGTGAACCCGCCATGAAAAGGGTGGTCCAATGGGAACAAAGGCGGCCCTAACAGGGCCTCCTGATATATTTGGGCCTGTGGCTGCATGGAGAGCAGCACATGTAGTGCCCCCCTGGATTTGCACCCCCCTTCCATGCAGGAAGGTGACGTCGGCACTCTGACTGTGGAGGACTTCAGGATAGGCTCTTCTTTGAGCCTAGCAGACCGCCACCATCAGGCCACAGTAAAACCACCCACTAGACCAGGATTTAACTCCTAATATGCCAGGTCAGATCGTAACTTTGGTGGTCTGACGGTGGGTTGCACCGTCCTATGTAGGTCCGCCAGAGTCGTAATACGGTCCTGAGTCTCATAACATGTTGCAAAAAATTGCATTCAATCACAAAACAATGAAGACTCCAGATCAGATAAAAAAATGACGACATTTTAAAATAAATGTAAATAAATAAGTATTGTAACAATGAGATTACCCACCAAACATATATATATATATAAACATTAAACTTACTGTTTTTTAGCCATTATCCATGATCCACTGTGAATCAACAAACAACAAATCCACAAATGGTGGCAAAAATAAACCGCAACAAATGGAAAAAATAATGTCCAAAAAACTATCCAAATAAGTAGTCCACAATCCTAGGGTACCAATAAAAACCTGAAAAAATATAAAGAAAGAACCACTCCAGGACAACAACAAAAAATGAAAGGAAACTTTAAAATATTTTTGGTTCAAATAAAACACCACAAATATGTATCTATAAAAAAAATCTGCAAATAGGAAAAATACTGTACAATGATTCAAAAACCTGACAACAAAAGCATACCCATCATCACAAAAAATACACCCAGACACATTACAAACAAATACATTGCATAACAAACAGTATCAACATAACTACAGTCACTACTATAACTATGTACACTACACAAACTATAGTAAGATTAAATAAAAACACTAGAAATGAACACAATTCCCAACAATGAAAGCACCTACCCACTTCCCCCTACCACTAACACCCCAAAAGAGTTAAAATAAGGCTTAGCTCAATAGTTGAGCTGCAGCAGGGAACCCAAACCATCAAGTAATGATGCAAGTAGAATACAAAATAGAGGTAGCAATGAAAAATGGCTGCCTACTAATAATAACAAAAGAATATTTTCCTATCAAAATAATGACAAATGTATGTACATAATGACAAATGTTATAATAAATGAAATACAGATTTATTTATATACATAAACTCTCCAGTAAAAAACAAAAAGTTACAGGGGTGTTATAATTAGGTTCTGAATTTACACATTCAAAGCCAGAGAAATTCAGCTGTTACAGTTAGCGTTATTGCAAGTAACTATAACTAGTGCCCTAAGGTAACTAAACCCTTCACCACCACCATGCACTGTTTTATCATCACTAATTTTGCTACAAATGTTGCAGTGATATTATCAATGATGTGATAAAAGATGTCATAAGTGATGAAGGATTTGAGGGAATTAACAGTTCATAATAATGAATACCAGAAGCGCCAAAATAAGGGATCTTGGAGAAGGTGTTCGACAATAGAAGTGTCAAATATTATTCCCACTCTAAATTAAACCATCTTGAGGAAGGTGTTGGACACTGAACGGATAAGATTTACAATATCCACTCAAAGGTAAATCTTTTGAGGGAATGTGAGGGACTGTAAAGAGGCCAGTTTTACTATTTCTACTCCCCAAAAACATTTTGCATAATACATATCTCAATAAAATCATTTAAAAATGTAGCAAATCTGTCAACACCTTACAGTTAAATAAAGGCAGAGCTTAATAATTATGGGATACATTGAAAACAATTAAATACATTGGCAAATATCTTTTTAATTCCAATAAAAAGTATAAATATGGAAAAGTAAACACTAAAACAAAAATGTATTTATTATTTTTTAATCAAATTTTAAAAAAAATGTATTAATCTGTAGAAAAGTACACACACCATATTCATAATCTAAGAAATAATACAAAATATGTATTATTGTGAAAAGAATATAGAATAAAAATGGTTTACATTTTACATTCAAAATATGAAAACAATTGTTTATCGAAAATGACATTTGTAAATACCCTGTATAAATTCAAAAACTTTGATTAACATTCATAAAATATGTTTAAAATGATACATACATCAATTTAAAACAAAACAGTAAAATATATAAAATATGATAGAAGAAATATAAAATGTTAACTCCTATAAAATGTAAAATCAAATATATTCAAAAAGTGATTGCAAATTTAGAAATATACAATAAATCTAAAGTAAAAATGCATTATAATATATATATAATAAAAATACAAAAATTATATTTTCGAAAATTCTCCTCACCTTTTACCCAAAAATCCTAACATCCATCTTCTAAAATAATTATATTAACTTTTTTTTCTTTTCCTACAAAAATCATCATAAATGTAAAAATGTTTTTAAAAATTATAAAATAATGTTATGCAATATAAAGAAATATTACATTTAAAACATATTTTTGAAGTCAAACATATAAAACAAAAAGAAAATTCCCTCTTATAAAAAAAAATGTTATACAAATGATATTACTAACACAAGTATTTTTTGCAACAGTAAATTTTAGCAACAATATGCTCCCATCGGCTGTTGGCCGACGGGAGCACTCCCTCCCCAGTGCTGCCGCCGGCCAACGGCCGACGAAGCCCTGCTCACCTTTTAGAACACCCACACCGAGGCAGAAAAAACGCCACAGTTGAGGCGCAAAAAACCTAAAAGCAATATTATCACCTGACATATAAAATGCCAATGATGTAGCCTGTATCACAATATTAGTATGACGATATTCTGGCATAACAACATTAGAAATTGTGGGGCATATTACCTAGGGCCATTATCGTCGCTTTAGCTGGACTTTTTCCCGCTAAATAGGCGATAATTTTATCGCCCTATTACCTAGCTGTCGCTAACACCAGTTAGCGACAGCTAGTAGGAGATAGTGATCATCTTGGAGCCCACTTTGCATGTCAGCGATAGGAAACAGTCGCTAATATCGCTGTCTCCAATTATCAACAAAGCCTTACTTTTGGAAATATTCGCGCTAAGCGCGAATATCTCCAAAAGCTAACGCCTGCCCAGAGCAGTTCTTAGCCATGTTATCCAATGGAAGGTGGATAACATGGCTAAGAGCATTGTCACGATAATGTATGAATATCGCTGATTTTTCAGCAATATTCATGCATTCCGCAGGATTTTTACCGCTTTTGAGATAAACCTTGATAATATCAAGGTATCTCAGCGGTAAAAATTGTCAGAGCGCGGCGATATAATTTTAGCCGCTAACCACGCATAGCGATAATTATCGCTATTGCTTGGTAATATGCCCCTCTATTTTGTGTCAAAACACAGTATATTATTCATAATCATTGATCGATCACTAATGCTGAGCTGTTCATGAACAAGAGAATGCACAAAAGATTACAATTCTCCCTCCAGAAACAGCAATACTCAAAAACACTGTCACTCACCAATCGCTAATGCTAGGATACTGAATATAAACACTAACCCGATGGGGGAGGGTGAGAGATTCTAGATTCTAACGCAGAGGGATCAAATGTTTCAGTGTTTAAAGGGATGTAGAAAAATAGTTATTTGGTGACAGGGGTGTCACAGCACATAAGTTCAATGGCTGCACAAAAGGTTTGAACACACATTGGTTCTGAAAGTGAATAAAGGACATTGGGAGTTAGAACCGTGAGCACAAGAGAACCATGGACAGCTTATTCAAGCTACTGGATCCTGCCAGCATAATTGCCTTGCAGTACGTCTGTCTAACAGGAACGGGTAAAGGGGCCTCATTTTTGTTCCTGCGTTACACTTATTCTGTTTCACAGGTTTAGTTAGGCTGACTATGTTATCCCGTTGCCATCGTCCCACTATGGTCCTTCTCCAATCTTGTTTTTTTCATTAGGTACCAGTGTTGACTTTTTAAGAGGAATCTTAAGTTATCCATGAAGAGGGAACTAAATGTTAGTTGGGTAAAATGGTGATCTAGGGTTTTCTCTGTATCTGTAGTTAGGATCAGGAATGTCTTGCATGGTCCCATCATTTAAGGGAAGCCATATTGTCTGATTTACAGTCAATGGCGTAGTTATCAGAAGAACAGCACGTTCAGTGGCACTGTGGTCGAGAGTTTCGAGACCACTGCACAACGGTTATGGCTGTCTTTAGGAACCAAGTTGTAGGCTGGCATTTTTTGTGTTTGCATATTAGTTCATGGTACCCATACTGCATCACTGTTGAAAAAAGAGAGTGTCACACGTTTTATTACTACTATCAATGCTGAAGTATTTAGCACCTGACGTTTAAGACTGAGTCATGAAAAGGTGTGCCATATTTCTGAAGGTATATGTATCCATGAGTTATGAGACTGAATTTGTCTCGCAAAAATCACAAAACTCCGCTTACATTTTCTCTGTTTCATTAAAAATAAAAAAAAACACTGGCACTATTTGTCAGAAATACATGAGCGCATCAATATTCATATCAGGTCCAGTAAGACGTCTTAAGATGGAACTGTAGCAAAGCACAAAATGATAGTGTATGTATCATTAAATCATTGCAAATGGTAATTTAAACGACTCCTTTTATTTCATATCCACGGTCTATAATTTTGTGAAACTACATGAGCTTCGGCTTTTCTTACTGATTCAAGTGCACCATTTTAATATGAGAGCAAGTGCCCTTCTGAAATACAATGCATTGTGCAAATTTAGATGGTATCACTAGCGAAGTGGAAACTAAAATTTGATTTATTTGTTAATTATTATTAGAACATTGGAATGTTGGGAGCTCCATTGAAAACAATGGAGTGCTCTGGGCTTATAATGGCTGGTATAAGCCTGGAGCTCCAACATTCCAATGTATCTTTGTTCACAGCTCTGGCTGTGAACAAAGGCTTCAGGGGGCCTAAGGGGATTCCAATCCCCTCACGCTTCCAAAAGGCTTTGTTTTTTTTGTCAGAACATTCTGTCCTCTAGTGACAGAATGTTCTAATAGCCTTATAGCCCTTCGTAGATGGGCTATACCGCTATTAAAGTCCCTCTCCCTTGTTAAAGGCCCTCGCCTTCGGCTCGGGGCCTTTAACGCTGGAGAGGGCCTTTAATAGCCGGTATAGCCCTCTACGGCGGGCTATAAGGCTATATTATTTTGTATCTAGCGATTATTTTATTCGGTAATGTGATTGATAGATACAGATCCGGATGTACAGATGATTCGATTCCTTTTATTAGGCACTACAGCCATCGTTTAAAGGGTTCTGCAAATTTCCTTGAAATGGGCGCTTGAATAAGAAAGAAATCGGATTCTTAGGCCCCATCTTCATAACCTTGTCTGTGCTACGCTGGCGCAGAAGGGATGTGTGTGTTTCTTTTTGGGGTATCAAATCATATTCATTAACTTGAACTATCTGCTAGTAAGGGCAAGTTTTGCTGATAACAAAGCTCAGAAACACGGGACAGTATTCTCCTCATTGTGTTCACGACCTCTGCTGTAGGAAAACACTCTAACTTGGTGATATTTTGCGTTAATGTATGTGTTCAGGACAGCAAAAAGGAGCACTGAGATCCCGATTTCGCTGGTAAGTAGCTGAAAACGAAATCATGATATGTCCTCACATGGGTGAATATTGCGCATCCCATTTATCTTGGGGTTCAGGCTGTTGTAAACCATGAGAGCAAAAAAACAGCAAACAGCGCACATGTTGGCATTGGGCACTTCAGTACAGAGGAAAAAAGAGCATTTAGCATGATTTCCCGTTCTAATGTCCGAAACTTGAAATGGTGTGTAATTTTGCACCAGTTCATTACCACACCAGGTGATTTCACATATTACAGGTGCACAATTACCGCGAGAAATTGGCAAACAAGTTCAAATGAGTGCCTAAAACAGTGACAGTACTGTGCGACTAAATCTGCGCTTGAATGATGACAACACATTCAGATTTTTATATCAAAACCACCAAAGTTGTATACAGTAAATCATAATATTCAGCGGCTCTTTCAAAAAGAAGACAGTTCTTACATTAAAGAAATATTGCAATTTTCCATCTGCCTAAGTTTTTTTTATCGTTTAGTTTTTAATTATCACTTGTATTACTATCATTTGCAAAAACTATAGATATATATTTCAGATGATATACTATATTTCACAAGGGAAAACTATGCAGGCTTTGTTTTACTCAGCTAATTGAGTTGGAAATTACTAAAGTGAAAGTGGACCTGCTGGCAAAACCTCTTCCACCATACTTGTGGAGGAGAAAAGTCAGCCTTTTCATTTTCCTGCCCATTTTGCTACTTTGGTGCTTAGGCCCTGATTTAGAGGTTAGTGAAGTGGGTACTCCATCACAATAGTGACAGAGAACCTTCTATGTCAAACTGTCAGTCTACCTGCCTCATTTAGAGGTGGGTAGACTGAAAGTATGTTGTAGATGTATCCTAATATGGCTCCATTGTCAACATACTCCTATAACAGCCAACAAAGTAAAGGCCACTAGCAGTTAGCCGTCCAACCGCCCACCCTACTTAAAAGTGGGTGGTTGGATGGCTTTTTGCTGTCCATCACTGTCAGGTAAAACCTGCCCGGACGGATAGTAAAATAAAACATAATGATCCACCCCACCTCAGCAGTAAACTCCCTTTTTGTGAAGGTGATTTGTTTTACATTTTTCGTTAACAAACTCCTGCTTTGGGAGTTGTGTTTGAAAAATATAAAACTTTGGGAAAGTTTGACTAAGAACTGTCATATTTGATGGAGCCTCCATCAGAAAAAAGGTGGATATGCTACCTTGATTTCCACATCAACATCGGTACATTTGTGGTGAATATCATAGCATACTTATCTTATTTCATTTTGGGTGCTCCTGTGGTCCCAAATACTCTATAGCTGAATAACTTTTTGTGATTAGCTCAACCGAGAGTGGCTGCCTTGGCATAAGCATATTTATAAAAACACACAAGGATGGACGGAATGTTGCACACTGGCAAAACATTCACCCCCAGTCACAGATCTGGGTTAAATCCATCATTATTTTGCTCACCACGCCACCCCAGTTCAGACATGGACATATGCAAATCAGTCTTGGCCCTTTGCCTCATGGGAATAGTCCAGACCGAACTGCCAAGCCATGTCTTCCCTGGACCGGAATCATGTATCCTAGGACCGGTTTCTGGCTATCAGCCGTCATCAGACAGGATAGCTTGACTCCAGTGGTGTAGAGAGCACGGGACCCACGTCTGGGCATACCCTTCCCACATAGGGCAAACAGCAAAACACACAAGGTGATGGACGGAATGTTGCACTGGGGGGAATGTATGACATTGTTCTGCAGTATGTCCATCAACTGTTGTTTTTGCATAAGCATATTTATCACTAAAAACGCACATCGTGACTTTAATTGAGTAACAAACACACAGATGAAGCACAATGTATTTGCATGAAACCACGAAGAACGTTTTCTTTTTCACCTTTCTTTTCACGATAATTCATTTGAATTTATTTTCTATTCTTATAAGAACAGCCCGAATCAGTTCTTTTATATTGTCACATCCGGCACCACTGAGACTAGACGCTCAGCTGTTTGCAAATCGCATCGCTTTTTTCACCGCTAGTCCCCTTCATGTATTGCACTTTTTTTTTATCAATCAGCAAGATTAAGAACTACACAACTTAAGGCATGGCATTTTATGCTAGTTTTCTGTAGTCAAATAACATAGTAAGCAGAGCTTGCTTTAATAAAGATCGAGATGTTTACATTATAGGATGTGGTTCCTCATTTAATTAAACTTTTATTTTCCTATAGACATCCCCTGATGAAGTGCCGATGCAGGCACAAAATGCATTGGGAAAATCATCAAAATCTGTTAAAATCAGATGATGAATAAAGCATTGTACATACAAAAGGATATATTCATGGACTGAAAAAAATACCTACTATAAATGAACAATTGCCTGTTAAAATTATTGTGGACCTAACCTGTTGAACTGTATGAATCGCAAACGCGACCAAAATTGCAGCGCCCAGAGGGTCGTCCGCTCAGAGTAGAGGACGCATGTTATTGGTTATATTGGTAAACACTCTATGGTCTAGAGAGTGATACCTCTGTGACACCCAACAAATTCTCAAATCAAACACAAGTTTAGTAGTTTGTGCGCAGCCAACCTAATATCGCTGTGCCAAATTCTCACCCACCTTGAGTCTTACCCTCTTGGACATACAAAGGTAGTCCAAAAATAATCTAATCGCACAAACACCAAAGCACACCAGACCAAAGTAACTATAGAGTTCCCTTATCAATTTGACTATGGAAGGCAAAAAAAAGGTTCCAAATTGATATAGTCCAAATCCATATGTGCTCTTTAAACGACAAGTCCAAGAATTAGTCCATATCCAGAGCAATTGTTCTGTTTTCACTTTTATTATTATTTCCAACAACAAACGGCAGTTGATGCGCATTTCCCTCGGCAGGGCTTCCTCGAGGCTTTTACCCTTTGTTTGTACAGGCAGTAGTCAAAGCCAATCACTTAATTGAATATATAGTGAATTTCTGAAATCGTCCATTAAAACCAAAAGAATTGTAGTTGTATTAGTATGAGTAGTCACTGTATTTAAAAATCGTTTCCTCCAGTAATGTGAAAATGACATTAGTCCATGCAGCAAGGGACCATGTTAAGTCCTTTCTCGAGTGAACGGCGTTCTGTAAGCGTCTACTCGTACAGGTTCTGGATACTTATCAAGTCAAGTCAAGTCAAAATGTATTTTTATTATGACCATAGTCTTTAAACAATGCAGTGAACATGACGCAATATGGAGTATGCACAATAAATTCATTTTTTTTTTTTTTAAACTCTTTATTCGTGACTGTTTCAGGATGCACAATAAATTCATAAACCTATTTTTAAAAGTTAATCCGTTAAAATATCCTACACACCATTATCAAAAATACAAAATACCAATAAAATTTACATTTACCTCACAACTTATATTTACATGTTAAAAACCTATTCACATTCTTACCACTACAAGCAATTTCATTCAGCTAAAATTCATACAGTACTACATATTATTCCTTGGATCTCAATGCACTCAGGGCCACCTTTATAAATTTCCCGAGGGCAATTGCAATATCAATGGAAGGGATTTCTGTTAAAAGGCTGGCTGCCTGTGACCTTGTTTTTATATCATATTTTAGAAAAACTGGGCGCAGCCAAAGTTTTCTCTGATCTAGGAGTGTCAGACAATCTAGCAGAATATGTAGCAGGTCTCCCTTAGTTCCCAACTTACACCTGCAGCGACCTTCCTGGTCTATCATTTTTCTTTTAAGGTCTTTGTTTATTAACCATGGGTTAATCCCAATCCGAAGCCTCAGGATCTCTTGCCTGAACCCGCGATTGGGTAATCTATCAAGGTAGGGGATCCAGTTTTCATTGGACCAAGCATTTAGCATATGCGCAACTGATTTTTTCTTTGCTAAATAATCTATATCAATCAAATTGGAAACTTCTTTCCCCCTTTGCTTCAGCTCACCTTTGGTACTAAGGACTTGATACGTTTCCTTGTCCACATCGATCTCTAATGATTTACAGATTTCCATCAATTTTTCCCTACTGACCTTTGCCAATTTTAGCTCACATTTCTGAATTTCTTTACGACACCAGTGTGCTACTTTTTGACTTTCAGGGTCTTCTAATCTCTTCCAGAATCTAATCACAGCCATCTGGGTTTGTATCACCCAGGACTTTGTGCCTATTTCTGTTCTTATGGCTTGTATCATAGAAGATTGAGGAAGGGATAGGAGCCTTTTTATGCAATTCCCCTCTATCACGTCCCAGGATCCCTTACCGCTCAAATAAAGAATCTCTGCACCATATAAAACTTGAGAGGGGATCATTGCCTCAAAAGCTCTAAGCATTGGTCGGTGTGACATATCTCCATAGTCCCCATTAAACCTTTTTAGACCACATATGGAAGAGATGCTTATCTCTGAAGCAGTGAGGCGTGAGCAGTGGTCCCAGCGGTCTAAGCGGTCTGAGCTTTTCTGAAAATGCCGAACGGGCATATCAATTCAATCTTCAATCTCCGAGGGCCTTGAAATCGGCCGAGTGGTGTTCCATGACCACCGAACACCCGCCTGACCCGCCACACCTGCTGCCATACCTGCTGCTGTTTTACTGGTGTCCGTGTTGCCCACTTTGACGCTTCCGGCGAGTTTGCCTTGCTGTTCTATCGCAGCTGTGTGCGGTTGGGAGGTGCCCAGTTTATCGCGATTTACCATGTTCTCACTGCTGCAGCTTCTGAGGCTTCAGAGGCTGGGTGGCGGCAGGCTGCCTTGGATCACTGCAAGGGGTGCCCTAGCCGTCTATCTGCACAGTTTGTCTCCAGCTGATTGTGCTTTGGCCCGCTGCCTGATTGACTGATGTGATTGACAGACGTGATTCCATCATGTCCCATTGCCATCTGGATCTCTTTTCCACTTCTTCATTAGCGCCTGAGCACCCTCTGCAAGAGTCAGCAATAGACAGATAAGTACTTGGTATTTGGAGCATGAGTTTGGTGCTCCTGATTCCAATATAAATTACTTTTATACTTTGATTTGACTCTGACATAGAGTCAACTCGCTTGCATGCTTGCTTAAACCAACCTTCAGCCTGAAAATTGTGAACATTTTGAAATTGTGACTTGATTAATCCTAATCACAAATAGTGATTTTGGAAAGGACTAACAGGACTCTGTGTTGCAGTATTTTTGTCATCGGCATATCTGTGTTAGTATTTTCTCAGTATCACCTCCTGGAAGGGAGTGGTTTTTTCGGAGAATTGGCTTACCATTTGTGGTTTACCATTTGCTAATAAAGCAGGACAGCAAGACAGCAATACTGCAGCCACAATCCATGTTATGCGGTCGGGTGAGGATCGAGCAGGTAATACCGAGCGGTTTCGCCGATAAGGAACAATGGGGCATATTATCAAGGGGGTTTATCTCCGCTTTTTTGGCTTTAAAAGCCAAGAAAGTGGAGATAAAATTATCTCCCTATTACCTAGCTGCCGCTAACACCAGTTAGCGACAGCTAGTAGGAGATAGCGACCATCTTGGGCCCCACTTTGCATGTCAGTGATATTTATCACTAATGAGATGCAAAGTGGGCGTGCCAAGATGTTAGAGACTGAAAACAGTCGCTAACATCGCTATCTCCTATTACCAACTTTTGGAGATATTCGCGCTAAGCAGGAATATTTTCAAAAGCTAACACCTGCCCTGAGCAGTTCTTAGCCATGTTATCCAATGGGAGGTGGATAACATGGCTAAGAGCATTAGCTCGCTAATGCATGATGCTTTGCGGCGATTTTTACCGCATTTGCGTTAAACCTTGGTAATACCAAGGTTTATTTGCGGTAAAAATCGCCGCAGCGCTGCGGTAAATTTTTGTCTCTAACCAAGCAATAGCGATAATTATCGCTATTGCTTGGTAATATGCCCCATTGTTTCCACAAGGTGATCCCGCCCTCACCTGAGACCATGAAGTGCAATTTAGGACCAATACATATACGCCATTGAAATACAAATCGTATGTATAAAAACGCATGTTTTAAATTAACAGCGCAATAGAGAAATATCACATCAATCCTATTTATTTAAATATAGGAGTGGTAAATACAGGGCTGGACCCTGTATGGTCCTAATGAAAAGCTTGGGGAGCTTGAAACATGTTGACCACGAAACACTGATCTAGCTCAATTCAAGGTTAGATAACAGTGTTACCCCATTTTAATATACCAAACTAGGAGCAGAATAAATTGTTGAGGCCCACTAGCACGGTATTTCTAATCACACAACCACTCCACCACCACAACACTTTACACCACACATAGCCTTTCACAAATACAGTGCTCCTGCGTAGTCCGCTAGTCGCAGCACACCCCTTTTCGTAGAGAACTGGGATGGCCCCAATGATGAAGCATGTCACCGTGGGGAAACCCCGGTGAGTGAGGGGACTCTAGAAAGAAATATTTCTTTCTTCTTATGGCTGATACTGACAGAATTACGCAGTTACCATACACACAAACTAGGTCTCTGGACCCATTACTGTGGGTTCCTGACTTTTTGATATAGACTGGAGGCTGACCTAGTTTTGTTTATCCTCCTTCTCTCCCCCCCTTTTTCTCTTTGCACCCTCTGCAAGAGTCAGCAATAGACAGATAAGTACTTGGTATTTGGAGCATGAGTTTGGTGCTCCTGATTCCAATATAAATTACTTTTATACTTTGATTTGACTCTGACATAGAGTCAACTCGCTTGCTTGCTTGCTTAAACCAACCTTCAGCCTGAAAATTGTGCACATTTTGAAATTGTGACTTGATTAATCCTAATCACAAATAGTGATTTTGGAAAGGACTAACAGGACTCTGTGTTGCAGTATTTTTGTCATCGGCGTATCTGTGTTAGTATTTTCTCAGTATCACCTCCTGGAAGGGAGTGTTTTTTTCGGAGAATTGGCTTACCAGTTGTGGTTTACCATTTGCTAATAAAGCAGGGCAGCAAGACAGCAATACTGCAGCCACAATCCATGTTTTAGAACGCCATTCTGGGACCCACTAGAGTCTACTAGAGTCTACTAACTAGACTTCTCATATTAAGGATGAGATCAGGTAAGATGCGGTGTAAGGCTCAAGCCCGGCACTCTATTGAATGAGGTAATACAGAGTCGTAAGAACATAACTACTTGGAGTGGATTGGTCTCCAGTGAATGGCTACCAGAAGAAAAAGCTGTGTATATAGTGGAGATTAACCCTGAAACTTTTTCCTGTGTTCTACATGAAAAATCTGGGGATGTCAGCATGAAAACTATTGCATCGAACCAACCACGACAAACCAAAAGGGAAAGGAAACATGCAAGAAAAAGAAGGAATAAAATCTGCTCAGGCAATTTAGAGAGCTTCTTTCCCCCCCAAACTCCTGACCAGGATGATCAGGATTGCCTTGAACGACCCAGATGGGCCCAACGTCTCAGGGTGCCATTGCGGCCTCATTGCAAGATGTTGTTCACAACAAGGTAGCATCCGTTAAAAATCTAAGGTCATCTCATTCTTCATCTAATGGACCCTCACTGTTACACAGCCTCCAACCAGAGGGAACACTTAGAGCCACCACATCAGCAGAGAGGACATGATATCACCCACAAAGAAGATGCAAGCAAAAGAACGCTTGATTGAAGAATCCATCATACCACCACAAAGTGAACAGCCTTTCCTCGAATCCCAGTTGGAGGTAGAAACTGTTGGTAGTCAACAAATATTAAAAAGCAGTGTTGGTCCTGGTGAGCTTCTTAGTATAAACAACTCGGGTCAGATGCTGCTGTGGATCTCAGAATTTAAATCAAGGGGTTCTCAAGATATATTAAATCTTAAACTGCTCATAGCCATGCCGGGCCTGGCCCATGTAAAGTCGGATGACATCTTTTCAATTAAGTTTCTGCCGGCAAGAAGACGTCAGCTTGCAGATCCCACTTTAGCTACCTTCTCATCCTCTCTTCTTCCGGCTGCAATTCTGGAAAAGAAAAAGCACCTAAAGGCCTGGGGCATCGAAGTAACAGCATATCATGGAAATAGATATCCCCACATATTGCTTGCAGGGCCATCATCAAGTGAGCAACCCACGTCCACTGTGTCTATACTAAGAGGAGCTGGGGGAAGGACATCACCTGCGATCCATCCGAAATCAGACTCAGATCTCACTAAAATTTCTGTTAGAGTAACAAATGACATAACTACTGAGTGGACTCAAAGACTGGCTCCAACTACCGAGCAACAATATTCCTGGAGCTTGCTACCGCAGGCGTTGCCTCGAGACTGGAGCGCCCAAGACTGATGAGAGGGAAGTCCACCAAAAATGATCCTGAGTAGCCTGGAAGTGTGCTCTTAACGATTTACAGACAAAACTTTCAGACCCAGATTTCACAGGATTCCTGCAAACTTTTGATATCTTAATGTTCCAGGAAACTTTGGCGCAGAAGTCTATCCCTCTCATTGGCTCCAAGGAATGCACAAAATTAGCTGAAAGAAAGCGTGCCTATGGGAGGGCAAAATGGGGTCTGGCGAACTATATAAATACTAATATAATTTTTGAAATGGTGGAAGTGTATGTGGACGACACAAATATGCTGGTAATAAATCTGGAAAGTCGGGATAGTAACCATAAAGAATTGATTATCATCGCAAATCTATACATCAACCCAAAGCAGAAAGTTTCATCTTCCAGGAGAACAGCAGCTCATCTATCCCAGTGAAAATATAGCCGCAATAAGGCACAATGGCTACTTTCCGGTGAATTTAACCTAATTTTTTTTCATTTTCCCACGAAAGAACATAGTAACGAAGTGGGCCATGTCCCCAGAGCAAGCAATGCCATCAGTCTTTCATAGGGACAACTAAGGTGAAGAACTCAAAAAAGCCTGTGAACTATTGGGTCTGCTGGGACTAAATGTGCGAAAATCATCTGATATTCCACCTGGTTGGTCAAGGGTTTGTGGTGAAACGGTCTCAATTATAGACTATACCTTTGTTTCAATGCCCCTTTACCATCACATCTGTGATTCTAGTATATGCCATCGTGTGGAAAGAGATCACAACCCTCATGTAATCAATGTGAACACATCCCTGCACAAACTTGAGACTTTTTGTACTAAGGGGCCCATTATGATCACGGACAGACTTGAGTCCATCCGCGATCACTGAGTAGGAGGGAACCTCCGCATGGCCTGCGGAGTTCCCTCCTGTGCAATTAGGATGTGTCCGCCACCCTGGCGGTCACATCCTCTATTTTTAACATTGCGGCGGGTGCGGCTTCAAGCTGCACCCGCCGCAATGTTAAAAATGCATACTTTGCATTTGTATGCAGAAAGCGGCAGGCACCGCGCAGTGCCTGCCGATTTCTGCATACAAATGCAGTGGGGGTACCATAGGTACCCCCCATGTGCACTTCCCACCCCCCCCCCTTCACCCAGGGGGCCCGCTTCGGGCCCCCGAAGTGAAGATCTGTATGCTTTTCCACGGCGGAGAACCTGCCGTGGAAAATCATGTTTTGGCAGCCATCCTAATATGTCTGGCGGTGTCTGAGAGACACTGCCACCATGTTTGGGCTTTTCTGCCGCAGTTGTAAGCCAACCACGGCAGAAAAGCGGCGGACTGAAACCAAGACCCACCAGCCATCCTAATGTGGCGGTGGTTCTTTGGTGGGTCTGCAGAGGATTTTCCGCATCCTCCAGGCCGGCGGTGGCTTCCGCCGGACCGGAGGATGCGGAAAATCCTCCATCATAATCGGGCCCTTAGTTAGGTGAAACACACTCAGAAAATCTGAAACGCCTAAAGTGAAGCCCTGGCTCTATTAAGTCGTTAGCGCAGGATGGGGTCACAAGCCTACAGAACCTAGCCCAATGTGAGCTCAATCCAATAGTGACTTGGGAGACTTTCGCTATTAATATGACCAAAACCCAAAGTGAGAAGAGTCACAAGAAAGGATTTCGACTTGATCACGGCAAATCGTCAATTCTGCCTGTTCACATTCGGAATATGAGAAAAGAAACAGGCAGACTCTTTCAGCAAGCATGCCATTATCCGGGAGACTCTTACCTACTGCAACAGCTCTATATTGAAAGACGTAGGCTAAAAAAGAGATCTGGAAGTACAAACAAGTAAAACAGGAAACACTATGAGCCCAGTTACACCATGCCTCCAAAACCCACGACTCAAAAAGATTTTAGTATATAATGAATCAGAATGAGAAAGGGCCTTCAGCTGCCAATAATGCAAATATCAGTGAGACATTATTTAAAGTCACATTTCAAGAGCGATTTGATTCATCCCGCTAGTACATTCTGCCCCAATAAAACCACTGTAGTACAGCAGAAAATCACAGCAGCCGAAGTAGAGATGGTCATCAAAAAGTCCCGGGCCGACTGTGCCCCCAGTCCAAATGGGCTACCACAGACTTTATTCAAACATCCTTCCCAAAAATGGGCCGTTTTCCTAGCATCGATGTTCAATTTCATTATGGAAAATAATGTTATTCCTGATAGCTGGAGGGGCTCCATCCTTCTTCCCATTTAAAAAAAAGGCTTGGCTTGTTTACCTAAGAACTATAGGCTAATAGCACTGATAGATGTTTAGTTAAAATATTTTTCAGCGCTAATACTAGGTGATCTGGAATTTTGGGTGCATGGTAATGGAAGAATTCCCCTGTATCAAACTAGCTTCCAAAGGCGCCAAGGCACTTTAACTATTGTTATGGTCCTGAGTCTAATCAGGAATAGAGCGAAAGCAACCAGGACACCCCTTTACTTGGGCTTTGTTGTCTTTGAAAGCAGCTTTTGATGGTGTCCCTTGGGACAAATTATGGGCTCAGCTTCAGCAATGGGGCATCCCATCGAGCATCCTACGAGCAATTAGGCTAGTATACTACGACACCTGGGTCAAAATCAAAATTGGAGATGGCTCTGGAACATCAAGGAAGATTCAAACATCCTTAGGCGTAAAACAGGGCTGTGTCTTAGCCCCCTTCCTTTTTAACTTATTCTTGGCAGATCTTTCCACTGAGCTTGATGAACAGATGGCCCACGTTCCGTCTGTTGAAGGTAAACAATTGTCACATATCCTCTATGCAGATGACCTGGTGTTGTTCAGCAACATGCAAATAAGACTCCAAGGTCCGCTCAACACTCTGGGAGCTTATACCGAAAAGAATGGCGTGGAAATACATTTTTCAAAAACAAGTGTGATGGTGTGCTATCGTCCCTTCAAAATAAATCAAAAATGGTCTATTAACGGAAACAAAATTGAGGACGTCAAACTCCCGGAGTGAAAATGTATGCTAATTCTACCTTTGTTTCCCAGAAGAAGGCGATTAGGACGACAGCACAGGCCCTTAATTATGGCTTCTTGTCACTGGCCAGATCTATTAAAGGTCACGATCTAAATCCCATGGGATCAGTTTTGAAAGCTAAAATATTGCCAACCCTTGCATACGGAATGGAGATTATGTTGGACGATGATGCTCTTTTGTTGGAAAAACTAATGATAAGAGCCTATAAACTCATTATTAGGCTCCCCAAGTCGTCTTCTCCGACACAAATCTGGCTAGTCTTTCTGCTCAGAAAAAAGACACTTGCTAGGCCGGCGGCGTTTGTAAAGATTTGTTATTACTTGGGAGCAGCAGCGGAAAACACTCTGGATTGAAATTAACTTCCAAAGGGGTAATTGTTCTTGCAAGTCATTTTTACAAAACATTATTCCAACGCTTGAACTGGGTGACCTTTAGAATTGTTAAATCTCAGGGCAAATCTTTAAGAAGCTTGTAAATAAATCTACAAAACTGCAAAGTTGGATGGCAGACAAAGAAACCCTGTCAAAACTTTGCCAGAGGTGGCTGGTGTTGAAATCGTATTCCACGCTAAGAGAATCAGCCTTGCTAGCTGCACCTTACCACTGGAAAATCAAACAGTTCTTTTTGTCCCTAAGATTTGGAGAAATACCCACGCTAGACCTTATGGCAAAATGGAGGATGTCCCGTCAAAATGAAGACCAGTACTGACGTCTATGCCACCAGGGACCTGAATCTCTGCTTCACATTGTCTGTGTTTGTTCCACTTTGATGGTTCAATGAAGAGCTTTATTGAGGCAGGAGTTCCTTGAACGAGGAATTAGGTCATGCAGGCATGCACTGGTGGAGTCCATGGACCCATTCAACATCATGCTGAACATTAGACTGACTCAGTTATTGATCTGTTTTAAGAAAATGATCAGCTAACAGGACATGTGATGTGTAATCTGGAGGCACATCCTGAATGTAATTTTAAATTGTAATACCTCGGAAACTTTTAATATTAACCGAGCATGCCCAGTATCTGTGAAGGACGGGCTGCTAGGGACTAAAACTAGTAGTTTCCTATCCTGTTAGACTCAGATAATTACTTTACCTATTTCTGTATTTTTAATGATGTGAATTCTTGCAAAATTGCTTTTAATAGTGGGTTTCACAGTCCATTTGGCACCGTATTCATACTTCTCTTAGTCCCACTTATAGGCATTTTTAACTATATAGATTAATTTACTTAAGGGACTCTTTAGTTATCTGTGCAGAAAGCTTGCTTTTTTAGACATCAAGATAACAAACGATTCCTGTTAAGTCACTTTTTATCTAACATAGAATAGTGTTTGGTTTCCCAATTAAAAACTCTAGGAAGGAAACTTAAGAAAGCAAAGGGTATGTAGCATGAAGAGTTGAGGTTGTATTAGTTGTATGACATACCCGCTTTTTATCTATTTTCCTTTTTATTGTTATGTACTTTTAACAGTGTGTTTTTGTTTATGGTTTTAATTGACTAATAAACTAAGGGGCATATTACCAACAACTAGCGATAATTTTTGTCTCTAACTTGTTTAGAGACAAAAATTATCGCCGCACATCGGCGATTTTTATCGCAGATAAACCTTGCTATTAACAAGGTTTATCGCAAATGCGATAAAAAACGGCCAAAATGCATGAATATCGCTGAAAAGTCAGCGATATTCATGCATTATCGAGCAAATGCTCTTAGCCATGTTATCCACCTCCCATTGGATAACATGGCTAAGAACTGCTCAGGGCAGGTGTTAGCTTTTGGAGATATTCGCGCTTAGCGCGAATATCTCCAAAAGTTGGTAATAGGAGATAGCGATGTTAGGGACTGTTTCCATTCGCTAACATCTTGGCACGCCCACTTTGCATTAGTGATAAATATCACTGACATGCAAAGCAAGGCCCAAGATGGTCGCTATCTCCTATTAGCTGTCACTAACTGGTGTTAGCGACAGCTTGGTAATAGGGAGATAATTTTATCTCCGCTTTCTTGGCTTTCAAAGCCAAAAAAGCGGAGAAAACCCCCCTTGATAATATGCCCCTAAATTTCCTGCTACTGCATATACATACAAAGGGGAAAAGCCTTGAGGAATCCCTGCCGGGTGAAACGCATGTTGGCTGCCGTTTGTTGTTGGAAACAATAATAAAAGTGATAACGGAACAATTGCTCTGGAAATGGACTCATTTTTGGACTTGTCATGTAAAGATCACATATGGATTTGGACTAAATCAATTGGGAACCTTTTTTTCTCCTAACAATGTCAAATTGATAAAGGAACTCTATAGTTACTTTGGTCTGGTGTGCTTTGATGCTTGTGAGATTAGAATATTTGATGGAGCCATCTGTGAGTCTTTTACAGTTTAAGAATTCTCTGCGGGTCTGGTGGACAATCTCTAGATTTGGCAGGCTGAGGTCCCTCGGGATGGTAGGGGCATCGTCTTCCACCATCCCGAAGGAGAACCCTACATACGGCAAACTTAAAATCGGCATCTTAATCTGTTCAAAACAATTGTGCAGAGTAGTAAGAAAATCGTTTTTCTAAATATATAACAAATAAAACATACACTGTTACAAGAGGTGCTGAAATTGTGTTTATGATCACAATACGCTTAATTGCCCAGTTACTTACCGGTAATCTTCATTACTCCGAGTATAGTCTTCCTCGCCACATGAGTTACGAAGTGAGCTTCAGCTCCACACCAGATCCCTCCAAAGAAAAAAGTGAGTATCCAATGCCTCCTATCCCTTCCCATTAGGACCGAACCATATCACCCATGACCTCTATAAGAGGCGGGTTGGCTCAACTCTTCACCTGAAACAACCAAGTCGAATCATGAAGCCAATAGCCAGACTGGGAGGGAGGGTTGGGAACTCATGTGGTGAGGAAGACTATACTTGGAGTAATGAAGATTACTGGTAAGTAAACAGGGCATTACCTCCTCGTATGTCTTACTCGCCACCAGAGATACGAAGTGAGCACATACCAAAGCCAAGCGGCTTCATGGGAAATCACAAGAAACCACAGAAAAGAAGGAGATGCCAAGAAGTCGGACAAATCAAAACTACACAGACAAATGGATGAAAAATCTCCAAGAGACTGGCAAACCCTGAGCAGGAACAACCAGCCACGGGATAGAGAGAGACACACCAGGGAGCCCAATAAAACAGACCCGGAGACCCGTAGGGCAGCCAAAAAGCAAGTTAGAATCAACGATTGACTCCGGAAAGAAGAGCCCAAAGCAACAAACAACTGGCAGAACCAAAGAAAGAGGCAGGCTGGGCCAAATACACCAAAACTTCCCGATGGACAGCCCAAAGCGAGAGGGAAGCAAAAGCCCCAGACATCGGAAATAGATGGAAAAGAGGGCAACACTACCATAATGTCAACACGATGCCGCAGCATCAAAAAGGACACATTCCGATCCAAACACAGCAACACTGCCTGATGGACCACCAACAGCGATAAAGCAGAAACCACCCCATAATCTAAGGACCGGAGGGGAAGAAGGAAACACAACCCACTAGGCCCGGCGGAAAACCGAGGGCACAAGCCGAGGAACAAAACATACTGGTCGAAGCCACAATAACGAGGGAAAGCGCCAAAGGAACCCAGCACCCCAACCGAACAGTAGAAAAGAAGGCCACCAAATACACCACCAACTTGGCATAAAACAGGTATGACACGTTCCCCAGCAGCACAAGGGACCCCCGGAAGGGAATGCCACGTCAACCAAAGGACCCAGGCAGGCACAAGGCAAAACCGTCCCAGGAAGACACAGGAAAAGACCCTGAAACAACCCAGCCACCCAGAGAACCCAACTGGCCAAAAGTGAAAAGCAAAAAGCCCAAAAAGACAGACCACAGTGACCGAAGAGCAGAAGGGACCAGACCCAAGCCACCAGAGAGGAACGCGAACGCCCCCTAGGCGACCACCACTTCCAAAGAAGACCACCGCACCTGGAAGTATCTGGAACGTAGCACAAAGTCACGGCCAATCCCTGCGCAGGGGACATACCAAACAAACCTGAACAGGATCACACCCAGCGAGAGCACCACCGAAGCGAGCACTGAGTCAGCCACACAACCAGGCACCAACCAGGCCCAAACTAGTGGAATAACTGAGAGCCGGCAAGAACTGGAGGGTATAGGGAAGCACAGCCGCAGGCAGACACACACCAATGGTGATATAGACAGAAGCGCTGGGCGAAAGGAGCTTAGGAGCAACGCCAGGCCAACCAGGGAACAATCCTGAGCCAGCAGGCTCAAGCACACCAGAGCCAGCACCAAAGAGGACGCAACACCCCACCAGAAGCAAGGGACCTGCAAAGGTGAAGGAAGAACTTGGAAAGCACAGTACCACCGGAAAACTAACACCCACAGAAGGAGAAACCAAGGGGGAAGAACTCAGGTGAGCACCCCAGCAGACCAAATGGCCTGGCCAGGCCATTCAAGCCCAGAACTTGTGAAAGCAAAGGGAACAGAGGAAAGGCTCAAAGTCAGGAGCCCGGAAAAACAGGCAGACAGAGCCAATACCGGGGACCCAAAACGTGCCGTGAACAAAGGACACAAATTGAAAGCTGTGCACTAACCCAGGCCACATTGGGAAACTCAAAGAGCATGGGCTCGGTTAGAACCCATGTGCTGTGGGAGCCAGTGCCACCAGAGGCACCAGACTTACCAGGGAACCATAGTTTCACGGTATGCACAAGAGAAACCAAAGGGGAAAATCCAGCAATACCTCCAGAAAATGAGGCAGGCCAAAATCCGCCCAAACCAGAAACAAGAAGTTCCCGCAGACATGCCCCAGACATGCCAAAGGAAATGCCAACAGAAGCCAGATGAGAAACCCGTCAGAAGGGGGACCAACCTACCCTGAACAGACCGGGAACCCAAGTACGCCCCCCAGCCTGGCAAAGGCTACAACCACCCAGGAAGGGAACACCCAAAAAGGAAGGACGTAGGCCGCACCCACAGACAGGGGGGATGGGTGTCCACAAAAGCACTGAGAAAACCACACCAACCCAGGGCAATGTGACAGCATTGGCAGGTGTCGAACCCCCCCGGCCTGTGAAAGCCGTCGCCACCAGAGGCACAAGACTAACCATAGAGACACAACCAATGGCCCAACAGAGAAGCGTGCACCGACCCCCCGAGAGAGGCCGGCCATCCCCAGACAACCAAGGTTTCATGGCACTGCGGTATCGTCACGGCCCAGGGAGCGGGAGAAGGGAAGGTACACCCATGGGAACAGGTGAAGATGAGCCCAGGTGAGCAACAGGCAGCCGCAGAAAGCCAAACCATCACCCTCAACCACGGGACCCAGGCGGGAACACACAAGAAGGAACCAGAATCCACAACGGCCCAGCTGCACCTAGATCCATGTCGGGAAGAGCCCCCAAAAGAAAGACAAAGCAAAGCACCGCAAGTCAACAAGGTACAATAACACAGGAAACAGTCCCCGTAGAGGTCCCCGACCAAGGCAGACAACCCCAACACGAAAGCTAGAGGGGCAGAGGACAAACCAAGGGGGAACGTCCGGAATTGGAAGAGTACACCACCACTCCCGAAAACAAAAGAGACAACAAGACAATGAGACAAAGGACAACAGGCACAAGGAGGCCGCCAACCAAAAACCGGAATAACCAGAAATAACCAGAAACTGGATGGGGAAAACACCTAGACCCCACCAGTTAAAAGGAACCAGACGAACAGGCCCCGTGGGGAGGAACCTGAGAGAGAGCCAAAAGTGACCCTGCAAGCACAGGCAAAGACACAACCCAACAGAGGCGTGTGCCGAACCCCCGGCCGAACCAAGCTGTCACCACAAAAAGACAGTAGACCACTATTGAGCTACAGCACACCGGACATGAGCAGGAGAGCCCAACAACCGAAAACAGGCGACAACAGGGAGGCAAGTTAGTAGGCTAGAACCAATGATCCTAGATACAGGCCACCCAGGATGGCAGAAGAAGCAAAAGACGGCCCCCAACAAAGCCCTAATGGCCAGGAGCCGAGGAGAAGCAGTACAGGGAAGTGGGCGCAGCAGCCGAGCAAGAGAAGAAAACGGGGGGGGCCACGGCCATTGCCTTGTAAAGGTACGCCCAACAAGAGCAGAAGCCAAAGCCCCCATGGTGACCACAGAAGCAGCACAGGTAAGGAAAGACTAGAGCCAATAGCAGCCTTCCCCCACCCGACGCACATCCGCCCTCAGCCCTTAGGAAGCCCAGGTGGGCAACCAACCAGATACACACCTGCTCGACCCCTCACAAAAACCGAGAGCAGAGGGGATCAGGAGCACACAGGGCAGAAGGGCCAGGAGAGGGAGTAGGCAGGCAGAGACAAACACAGACAACTAAAGTGAAGCCACGGCCCCGCGAAATACACCCCTAAACCCACCAAGATAGCGGAACCGAGGCTCCCACATAAAAGCGATAGCAACAGGGTACCATATCCCACAAATAAATTTGCATGCAAATGCACGCAAACCTCCAGGCATCCAGGCACCCAGGCTAGAAAATAGCATTAGGAATGCCGACTTTACGATTCTAGGCGACTTTAATCTTCATCAAGAAAACGGTGCAGTCCCAAGAGTTTTACAGGTATTAGATGCCCTAACAAACCTAGATATGGAGCAATTAGTGAAGCATACAACACACGAGGCAGGGCACACGCCTGATGGGATCTTTACGTCAAATAAACGTATCTGGACAGCGGAGATTCTCCTAGTCCCCTGGTCCGATCACAAGGCAATAATATTCACATTAGAGGTTGGAAAAAATGAGGAGACACAGGCGTCTCGCCATAAACAGTCCACTTATCTAGACTGGTCCAAAATTGATGTCGTAAAACTAAAAAATAAGCTAAGTCAGTCCACTCAAACTCTGGACAGATATTGTAACACTGCTACCCACCAAGTTTCACACTGGATACACCATGCAATGGAAATAGCAGTCCCTCACAAAAACAAAACAATTAAGAGAAAGACGCCATCCCAACCTTGATTCTCCCAGGCAATAAAAAAGCAAAAACAGAACTGCAGAAGGCATGAGAAAAAATGGAGATCAGCGTATGAACAAGGACCAAAAGAGGAATTCAAAGCCTCTCTAGTCATTTACAAAAAATTATTATTGACTGAGAAAAGCAAATATTTCACGCAAAAAATCGTAGCCGGAACAACAAAATCAGGTGGTACATCTGATCCCTGCCCACCGAAGGTGATGCATCTCTTCAATGACCTTCTGAATGAGCAATTATACTTACTCTTTGCCAATATAATCAAACCTAACCATTTCCCTACACCCTGGAAAACAGCTTCCGTACTACCCCTTCTCAAAAAACCCAATCAAAACCCCTAAGAACCAGGAAATTACAGACCAATTGCTAGGATACCATTTGCCTCGAAAGTACTAGAGAAGCTTCTGAACAGACAGCTGTCATTTCCTTGCAGAAGCAAATGTGCTAGATTACTCACACTTCGGCTCCCGGGAAGGGCATGGAACAGAGACGGCTCTGTTGATGGCAACCAAAGAGCTTAGGAGCGTTCTGGATGCCGGGGGGAAGGCCGCTTTGATTTTGTTAGATCTATCGGCGGCCTTTGACACAGTAAACCACGACACTCTTCTCCTCCGGCTCGAGGAGGCTGGAGTGCACAGGTCAGCTCAGGCCTTGCTAGCATCCTTTCTATCCAACAGGTCCTTTACGGTGGAACTGGGAGAAGCAAAATCTAAAGCCATTAGGTCCCCTTGTGGGGTGCCCCAGGGGTCGTCATTAAGCCCCACTCGTTTCAACCTTTACGTGGCGCCCCTGGTGGCTATTATCAGGAATTGTGGCTTTCTCACAGTTTCATATGCAGATGACTCAAATAGTGGTCTCGATCTCCAGCAATACTCTAGAAACAGCGACCAGGTTCAAACACTGTATGGAACAGATCACTTGCTGGATGCAGTCTAACTGCATCAAGCTGAACGGAGACAAAAGTGAAGTGATGCTGCTAGGTTCTGGCTTACAGTCCTGGTCCCAGGAGAAGTGGCCAGACAATCCGGGGCAATGCCCATCACCAGTACACAAGGTAAAAAAATTAGGCATACTCATTGATGACAAACTGTCCTATGAAACACAAACTAATAAGCTATCATCCTCTATCTGGTTCATCCTGAAGATGATCAGGAAACCACTACCTTTCATCCCTCTGACATCATGCAAAACAGTAGTAACAATGTTGACTTTATAGAGGTTGGACTACGGTAGTGCGTATTATGCGGGGATTCAGACCCAACATCTTACGAAACTCCAATGCTTACAAAATGCAGCAGCACGGTTGGTGCTGAACATACCCAAACATGAACCAATAGCCCACAAATTAAGAGCTCTGCACTGGCTACCTATGAAAAACAGAATAAAATGTAAATCCTTGTGCCTGGCATACAAAGCCCTACAAGGTGTAGGCTCTCAGTTCCTAAAAACCCATCTGGTAAGGTACCAGCCCAACAGGTCCTTGAGATCCAGTAACCTTACCCTGATCCAGGTCCCCAGATATAAACAACTCAGATGGGGAGGTAGAAGCTTCCTGCTGTATACAGCGAAGGCTTGGAACCAGCTTCCAATCTCAACTAAGAACAGCCCCTCTTTCCTTTCCTTTCGGAAAGAGATAAAAACATGGTTATTCAGTTCGAGTTAGCCATAATCTGGCTGAGCAGCTCGGTCTAGTACTCTGATTTAGTGCCAAGACGCCCATGGGCATTCGCTGCGCTTTACAAATCCATAAATCAAGTCAAATCAGGCGAGGAAAACAGAAAGCTAAAACAGTCAACCAACACAAGGTGCATATAAAAATAACCCCAGAAGGAGGAATAGAAAAGTGAGCAGGCCGGGAACCGAACAACACCGGCAGCAGCAGTGAACGCAGAAGCCCACAAAGCCACCTGGCCCAGCTGCCAGGAAGTCTACAGCATCAAAAAAGCACACACAAGCAGGGAAACAGCAGGAGGAGAACACCCTCCGGCAGAAGAGTCAGCGATGAACCACCAGGACATGGAGACGCAAACAAGAAATGACAGAAGGGAGAGCGAACGAAGCAGAACATCGACCGCAGACAGAAAGTAGCAAGCACCCCCCACCCCACAACCACAAGCGGACATGAACTAGAAAGGGGACAAATGGCCATCTGTGCCAAATCCACCCCCAGAAAAAACCCCTTACAGCAACAAAGCCGTGAAGCAACCCACCCCGCGGGAAGGCTAGAAACACCCAGACAAGTCCCACAGGAGGCCAGGCAATAATGTGGTAAGGTGCACCCCCAACAAACTGAGGCTGGTCCACCCAGCGAGACCTGATGGAAAAAATGGAGCACCGCCACCCGCCCGTGCTGTACTTATCATGAGCACGGGCGGAAGGAGGGATCCGATGGGAGGAACGGTGCCGGGAACCTCCATAATCCTGGGTGCCAGCTCAGAGAGAAGACCAGAACCGATTAGGTCCTAGCCCAAATGCGGCCCCTCACGGCAACCTGCGTGTAACTGCATGCAGCACGAACACGGTGCATGATCCAGTGCGCAGTCAGAACAACATGAGGTCTCCTTCACAGCATTCCACTGCCGAATTCAGTTTCCTCTGCGGGAAAAGAACCATGCGGGCTGACCCCTGGTACATGGAAATAAACCCAGAACAGGGGACAGAAAAACAATGCACACCCATAACAGGCAGGACGCCATCACGGCTGCAGGGAACAAGACGGCCGGGCAGGCAGAGCCCAAATCCCCGCGGCCGCCCCGAATAATCCCTGGCTCGCTACAGCAGAGCCTAACCGCCCCAAGCAAGAGGAAACCGGGAAAGGAAGAGGGATGATCCGCACGCCCATGGGCTCACTAGAGCAGGGTCTCCACACAGGGAACCACGGTCCCGCTAATGCAGGGCCACACTTACCTGAAAGGGCACTTGGAGAGACAGCGCAGATCCAAAAAAACAGGCTAAGATATGACAACAAAAGGGCTTCATAGTTTGTTTCCTGTATAAATGACAGATATTTGACAATCCTTTCAAGTTGATAAGCATGATAATTTCATAATGGGAAACTGTAATGCTTTGTGTGTCAGTGTTCAAAAGGAATGATTGATTATTTAATGTGTGAGAGAGTAACCAATCAACCCAAAAAATTACTCTGGCAATTGACAATTACACCGTGTCTCAAACTAAAGTGGTGGGAAATGACGTTATGGACACTAAAGCATGGTGCATAAAATGGTCTCTAAGGGTGGAGGAAGAACTCATAGATTGGATAAATACTTAAATCAAAGATTCCTTGTCCTGCCATTTGATAAAAGTAGAGGCTTTCAGGTTTGGTGATGTAAACCAACGGAATAAAATTCTTGAAGAATTGTGCAGCTTTCCCTGTGCAGATAAACAGAAAAACAGAGCTGAAATCTATAACCCCAATCATGGTATACGACCAACCTAAGGATGGAAAAGAAGAAACTGCTACAAATCATTAGACAAGAGAGAGCGGAAGAGAAAAAACTAAAGTAATTCTCCAACGGAAGCACTGTAAAAGACTCACATGACAGATGAAACGCTTAGTTAATGAAACAACTTGGATATTCCTGTACAAATCCTTTAAGGGATCCAACTCCAGCAAATTTTCAAGGTGGATAAATTGCAGAGCCACTTGGAAATATAAGCCCACACTTACAAGGGATTGAATGAATCAAAATCCCTCTGTAGGAGATAATCACTATGTGGACGCCGGTGTCAGTCAGCCAACTCACATTGATTCTGGGAAAAACGGCATTCAGGACTTTATCAACAGAGCAATTACCTTCAGGTATTTTAGCTTGCCCACCGAGCAGGGGTTGATCCCGACATTATTTCATTTCCTCATGCGAGCCATTATGGGTTTCATTTTTAACGCTGGATCGTGTTCTTTTTGTTGTTTCTTTCCCAGATCGATGAGGGTTTGCTGACCGACACCGGCTGCCACATAGTGATTATCTCCTATGGAGGAACTTTTGATTCATTCAATCCCTAGTAAGTGTGGTTGCGTCAACCACCTGTGCCTGACTGCCCTTGAGTTTTTTATGTTTCCGAGGTCCCTGAACCCGGTTTTCTTTTCCCATGTCTGTTTCAGGGAAACCCTTTGCCGCAACCGTTCCCCTCACTGTGGAGCTCATGCACCCACAGCACCATAAATAAATCACAGTGAAAATCACTGTCACAGTAAACCCTTCTTGTGTTTGTTATATAGTCCTTCTAAAACACTCTTTTGGTGCCAGTATTAATCTATTTTCACACATTTGTTCTTACACTAGGCACCTGGCCCCCTCCACTCGTACCCCCTGTCCTGAGGAAGACCCCCTTTAAGGCCTTTACTGATACCTAGAGCGTATTGGGGACAAAACGTCGACAACCTGAGAATCTGCCAGCACGCGCCTCAGACAAAATACGCTCACAAAGGCTTTCTAAGCATGGTGATCTAAAAATTGTTAAATATTTGTTGGTTTCATTTTGGCTCTATATGGAAGGGAGCTAATTGTACTTGCCTATTGACAAATGTCACTTGACCTGCACATTACTCTGTTCCTGAAAACCCCTCCAACCCTGCACGCAATTACACTGACCCTTTCCCCCCCTTCCTTCTCCCTCACCCCTTGGGCCACTATTGTGTTTTTTTGAATAAGCAATGTAATGTTGATGCAAGGTCCATTGTGATTAAATAACAGTGTACCTGCATGATTTTCTGACTTGGCTTATGTTTATGTTTCTTAAAAAACATTTTCCTATTATTTCCTTGGTTTTAAATGAACGTGTACTGGGACTCCTTCTCAATGTACCGATATGCACCTAGGTCCCAGGGACATTAATTGGTTTTACCCTTCTTGGTAACAAGCTTTCTAAATGGGGCATTCCCAAAACAGCAACTTAAAATCTGGCTTTAATATTAGATTGGATTTTAAATTACTATTACTTTGAGTCCTTGAATAATTATTTTAGCTATTCCCAGATTCAAGTTATATAAGATGTTAAATATAACCCAGTGTTTTCTATGGGAGAGCAAGCCTTTCCATAGTAAAAAATTACTTTGGAGATTTTTCACTGCCATGACATGTACAACTTAAGTACACATGCCCAACTTTTTAAATATGTTGCAAACTGCCCTGTGGGCATTTCAGGTCTACCCTAGGGTGAATTGTAAATATTAATAAGGAAGGTTTGGGCTTGCCAAAAGGTTTATTCTGCAAGGAAAATATTGCAGTGTTAAAAATGCATACTCGGGCTGAAGAGCCAGGCCTGAAGATAACTTTTGCATTGTCACTTTAGTGGTGGCACAATTGGTGCTGCAGCCCACTAGTGACATATATCTTAAATTCCCATGGTACACCGGGTACCATATACTAGGGATATATAGGTGAGTTAAATATTAAATATGCCAATTAGGATTTTTAACCAATCCCACAAGCTAGCAGGGCATCGGTGTACTGATTCCAAAAACCAACAGCGTAATGCCAAATAAGGAGGTGTTCGTGCAAAAACAGGGATTTTCTGTCACTTCAAAAAACAGAATCAATATATTTGTTTTATTTATTACAGATTAACACCATTGGTTTTAAGAGAAAAGATTTGTTTATTCATAAAATTGTGTGTGCATTGCCTCAGGGAAATACTAAAGGCCTGTGGTGGTTGGTATGATGCAAGTCGATTAGCCAGGATGATTAAGATGCAGCATTTATGAACATTTAACTTACATGTGCCATCATGTTAAAGGCAGGATTACCTACACTTGTGCCTTAGTGTGTGGTAGTATTTAGAATAATTGGAGAAAAAATTACAGGCGATAAAACAGATGTTGTACAACAGCATCAACTGGTAGAGAACAAGTGTCTCTTGAAAGATAAAAAGTGGAACTCCACTCCCCTTCGCGGAATGTTGCAGATAGCTATTGTTCAAGTAGTTGCCAAATTGGCACCAAAATGGTAGTTGCAAGTAGTCTGTGTCACTTATTGTAGAACCCTGCTCGATTCTGTTGTGCTCTTACTTGCATGCTGTATTAGAATAATACTGCTCTACTGCTAATGCATACACAGGCTTCCTTAAAGAAAATGGAGTCCTCAACTTAGGCTACCATTATTTGCACTGTGAATAAAATCTCATTCTGTACATTTGCAGAGCATCACTTCCCCCGTTACAGCAGAGCTCGTTATCCACAAATCTCTGAGTAATTAGTGATGTAGTTAGTAGCCTTGCTTCACTGACCCTTGACAAAAGTCATTTGAATGAGTGCACTTTGTGTGTTTTTGTTTCAAATGTCTTTGTTACAGAGGAGATGCTTGCAACATAACAGTAGTTGCAGGGATGTGTTTTGTAAGAGTCAGACGTAGGACCCCCGGCTGATTGAGCCTGACACTGTGACGACACAGAAGGAGATGGAAGATGGGCGGTAGAGTTTCAGTTTTGGCAGATGAAGTGCAGCAGGCATGCAAGCAGTCGGCAGGTGCGAGTTTTAAATAAAGTTGAAAAGCAGTGCACTCTGTGTTGTGTCTTCTTTATGGCATACGACTTGAGAACTGACGAGGCGGGAGAAACCTGCCTGCAAAGGAATAGACCAGCCCTGACAGCCCCATGCAGCTGCCTTCCCATCCCTCTGCCTACCCTTTCACTGGCTGCTGAGTGTGTTTGCCTGACCATTGAAAGGCGAGTACATTGCACTTGTGACTCCTGACAATGGTCCCTCCAGTGCTGTTCACCAGTGCCCACAGCCACCTACAACACCTTGTGAATTCATCTGAGGTACCTCCAGCGTTTGCAGGCAATTGTATGTGTCCTGGCCCTGTCACCATCCAGGCAGACATCTTAGATTGGGGAGGCCTACCAATTGCCTTCTGCCTCAAGCCAGCATCTCTTTGGCAGCCATCTTGGATTGGGGAGTCCTATCTAATGCTTCCTCCTTAGTGCCAGCTACTTCTAGGTGGCCATCTTGGATTGGGAACGCCTACAATTAGTTTCCTGCCTTGTGCCAGCATTTACCTGGTGGCAGCCCTCTCCACTCCGTAGCAGACATAGTGATTGTCCACATACCTTTCACCTGCACTGAGTGCGCGAAGAATGGAACACATCTTCAGCCACCATGTCCACTGACAGACAGTTCACTTACAACAATACTGCATTTCTGAAGCTGCATCCCTGTTCAAAACATGTAAGAAACACAACACTGAGGCGTGGTGGGCTCACTGGATTTAAACATTTGATGACTTCATTGAAGCCCTGGATGAACCTGATGAAACCAAGGAGATTAGAAACATCAATAACTTCACGGTAGATGGCTTCAAACAGGCTCTTGCGAAGAGGCCAAAGGAGGAATCCAATACTTATCATCAGGTGAAAGACGGATTCGCCATGAAGTTTGGCCCTGTCGATAACGTGGACCATGAATGCCACACATTCAGCAAATTCCATCAGCAACTGGGATAGTAAATGGGCAACTTTGTAAAGTGCTTACACAGCCTCCTCAAGCACTGTTTGTACAAAGAATTCTTTAATGAAGAAGCCATGCACCTCAGGATCTTAGAGAGCTGTCGACCAGAAGCCGTCAGAAGATGCATGCTCAGAGAAAACCACTTTCTTGATAAGATGAGTGCGCTGGCAAGCAAGGGGTCGCCATGGAATGGGTGCAAACACTAAAGTGACAGTGTTAGCCATAAGAAGCGCCCACTAGGCATTCAAAGAAAAGTCCAGGCCACGGCCTCTGGAATCTTCAACAACATTGCACAGGTGCGGCCTTGTATACTTGCATCATGATGGACGACGCACTGTCCATGAAAGACCACGTACGTATACTCTGGGGCAAAGGATTTGCAATTTTGAAACTCCTAGCTAAAATCTTCTCTTGGATCCCACTGGACTGTCGGCGTACAATTACCCAGGCCCTCCTGGTCAGCCGCTTGGACTATGGCAATGCCTTATTCGAAGGGATGAATGAGCAGCTGTTCTCCCGCTTACAGGTCCTTCAAAACCAGGCAGCCAAACTGGTATGCAACAAAGGCAAACGAGATTCGGCATCAGCATGCCTGAAAAAACTCCACTGGCTACCAATGCGTCAGCGAGCCACCTTCAAACTACTTTGTCACGCGCACAAAGCCCTCCACAAAACAGGCCCTACAATCCAGCAAGGGAAAATCGAATTTTATATTCCAAACAGGAACGTAAGATCCAACAACTCAGCCCTAGCAAAACCCAAGCGCATCTACAAAACGAGGACAGGTGGACGAGCCTTTTCACACCTGGCGGCCAAACGATGGAACGAGTTACCTATGGATCTTAGACACACTACAAACCTCCTTCAATTCCGGCAAAAACTCAAAACCCACCTTTTCCCAAAAAACTAACTCCCCCCGCATAATCTCAGTAGTCCCCTTTTTCTTTTAGCGCCGTGATATCCTATGGGATGAGTGTCGCGCTCTATAAATACCAGAAATAAATAATAAATAAATATACCACCATGGTGGAAAATGTCCACCCATCAGACACGTGTTCAAGGGCTGTGGTAAGAAGAAACACTACAAATCTGTTTGCTGCGCTCAACTGAAGCACCTGCCTTCCTATTGCAGCAGACTGAGAGACAAAATAGGAGGTGAGAGCCGCCGGCATCACAAATCAGGTGACAGGCCCAGATATCACATGGGGAATGTCTCTATAGAGCCCCAATGTCAAGCGTTGAATTTGTCTTCCTCACAGTCTATCACATCCCAGCCAGCGATAGTGAGGAGTATGGCTACCTCATGATGATAGCAAAAGACACAAATGATGAAAAGAATGTGGAACAAATCAAACATTCACCCCAGTCTAGAGATCAGGGTTACGTCCATTGTTCCCTTGCTCACCATACCACCCCATTTTAGACGAAGCCATATACAAATCAGTCTTGGCCCTGCCCTTCATGGGAACAGTCAAGCCTGAACTGCCAAGCCATGCCCTTCCTGGACCAGAAATAAGGATATTGGGACTGGTTTCAGAGTATCACCCCTCATTAGTCAGCCTAGCTTGAATCCAGTGGCACTATGATGATGTCTGCACGTGGACACGTGCTCCAATGACCTACTGTCATCCTTGCTTTGAAGGGCTGTGCCATTAAATTCATCATCAATAGTGGTGCTTCAGTCAATGTCATCAGCAAGCAAGACCTAGCGGGCCTAAAAGAATGTGTGCAGTTGACTGATACTTGATGGAATATCTATGTGTGGACTGAAAAAAACTCCAATACACTGCATAGGGAAGTTCACAGTCTCCCTGACCTACAAAGGGTGAAGTGCCCCTTCTTCATCCCGCACTATCAAGTACCAGTCAACAGAGTCCCCTGTCTACCTTATGCCACCAGCTTGGGACTTATGCATGCACACTCAGAGAATAAGGCTATCAGCCAGATACACCTGCCAAAAACCACCGTCACCTGTCCAGTAGTTCCTCTGGAATTGAATCGGCAGTCCATACCGTTCATTTTAGACAGTGGGTGTACATCAATGTGATGTTGTTCGACCGCTTCACTGAACTCAACTCAGTTTTGAAGGTGTCAGATTAACCCTTCAAGGTCTATAATTGGGCTACATCTAATCCGCTACACAGCCACGGCTCATTCAATGCGGCCATAGCACATGGCTCAAACTCAATTACAGTGCCAAAACTAACCCCGGGCAGCATACTCCGCTCCACCAGTGGAGTTTGCAGAGTTTTCCCAAATCCGCGCCCGCTGTGGATGCAAAGTTGAGGTACAACTCAGACTCTGCGGCGGAGTGGAGTACGGCTCTCAGAACTCTGCGCCATGGATGAAAAAAGTATAAAAACACACTTACCTTGTCTTCTATATTGTATGTGGGCCGGCCTCCTACTCGCCGCAATGTTTCCAGGATTTCCTCCATGCCGTCCTCCTCCTCCCCCTATGTCTTACATCTTGCTTGAACTGCGCATGCAAAGTTCATGCAAGACGTAAAACGTCCCGCAGACGACACTGAGTTTTTTATTAACTACGTGGAACTATGCAGAGTGCCACTCCACATACTCCGCCCAGGGTTAACCAATAAATGTGCCTGCCTCTTCAGCATCACCATAGAGGCTGAAATGGGTCTCGTCTCCACCAATTACCACTTTGAGACGGATCAAGGAGTCACCCATCAATTTCCAGTGCTTTTCAGTGGCCTTGGTACCCTGAAGGATGTCCGTGTCCACCTCCACACTGATTAGAGTGTTCGCCCGGTGGTGCAAAACACAGGAGATTTGCGTTCCACCTGCAAGAAGTGGTGGAGAAAGAGATCAGGAACCTCCTCAACCTTGACATTATTGAACTGTCCAAATATCCCACTCCTTGGGTGTCCCCCATCATTGTTGTCCCTAAGAAGGACAGAAAAGGAGATGTTTGAATCTGCTTCGATATGTGCCAGCCCTGCAAAGCAATAGAACGTGAGGCGCACATGTGGACATGATCATACAGCACAACGGAGTGAATCTTTTCTCGAAGCTTAACCTCAGCAAAGGCTATCATGATATCAAACTGGAAGAACACTGCAGCTACATTATGACTTTGGCAATACACAGAGGAATGTTCTGCTTCAAGAGACTTAACTTTGGTATCTCATCAGCTGCTGAAATCTTCCAAGAGGTCATTTGCTGGGTCATTCAACCAGTACCCAACTAGTTCAACTACAGTGACAACATCCTAATCTTTGGGCCTACATGCAAAGCGCATGATGTAGGCCTAAACAAGGCCAGGTGTTTCTGTGTGAGGTTAGTCTCACTGTCAACATGGAGAAATGTGATTTCCATAAAACCAGACAGAAATTCTTTGGGCCCTTGGTCTAGGAAGAAGAGATGATGCCTGAACCAGACACAGTCGCTTCCTCTCAGCTGCAAGTCCACTTAGAGACGTTTTCATGCTCCATTCCTTTTTGGGCATGGTGAGCTCTGGCACCAGGTACATTCTAGACTATGTCCCATTTTGTTGCCTCACAAGACAGAAGGTGGTTTTTCAGTGATCCTGTGGTAAAAAAACAGCTTACAGCAAATATAAGCAGCCCTTTCTAAGGCCACAGTCATGGCCTAGTTTGACCCCAAACTAGGCCATGAGTCAATGGAGGTGACTATCGACGCCAAACCAGTGGGTCTCTGAGCCATCCTGGCACAGCACTCTGGAACTCCAGAGGAGCAGCATCAAATTGTTTCCTACACCAGCAGAAGCCTCTCTGACACTGAGAAAACCAATTATCAACATGAGAAGGGGAGGCTGGCAGTAGTGTAGTCCTGAAAATTTTGTCATGTCTTACTCTATGGCAGGTGGATCATTATTGTAACTGACTAGCAGGCTCTCTGTGAGAAAGTGGCCTGGCATATACTGTCCACTATTCTAGTGGGCACCTTGCACCAGTCCAAATGACCCATAGTGATTGTAGGTTTAAAGACAACCTATATAGGGCCAGATGTAGGTGGCCATTTACCACTTCTTAAATACCGAATCGGTAAAATTCGGTATTTAAGAAGTGGTAAAATAAAATTACCTACATCTAGGCCATAGAAAGCTATCCTAGTGGTAGGTGTGGAGAGCAACCTTCAGGCTAAGTCTTGAAGGAATGGAAAGCAGCTTGTTTTAACAGTCTATAATCTTGTGAATGACCAAATTAAAGGAGAACCACACCGGGCATATATATAACAAATATGTATTTAATGTAAACACATCCCTATAGTGTCTTTATGAGGCTAGAGGCAATAGTATATACAGTAAACTTATTTAGCACACAGCAAATTAGCATAGTATATGTTTTTACCAAGGGGCCTCACAAACCATATACTAAACAAGTGGTAAAAGTACCACTACAGTCATAGAGACAAGCCCAAGGGCCTGTAGAACCGCTGGGGCAACCAGGAACCACCCAAGGTAGGGACCCAGGGGACCCAGTGGGACAAGTGCAGTGTCTAAAAACAGCTGCGAATCACCCTTGACTGTCATGGGGAAAGTTGCGGTTAGAAATGTAAAGATTAGGGACACTTAGGAGTGGACTAGGAGCAAACCCCTTTCAAACTGGTCAGCTTGAGAGTCAAGACCCACGGGAGCACCAAAGTACTTCCGTTCCTTCACTCAGGGAAGCCGGGTGCATAGGTGTCTATTTGCGTCAGGTTTCGTCATTGTTTCCTATGGAGAGCTGCAAAGAAGTGCTGCAGGCAACCAGATGAAAAGTGTCCTGATGGATCCAAGAGTGTATAGAAGATCTTAAGAACCTGAAAGCAGAGGGGACAGAGTCTGGGTCACTTTCCAGCGTGGGGCAACTTTTACTGCACCTCCAGCCTCTCTGACACACAGTCTCTGTTCCCTTACAGATTGTCATCACCCTGTCTTGAGAAAGACCCGCCACGACCATGAACAGGGGCGCTTAAGGGTCGAAACGTCGACATATATCATAGGTCCAGAACAGCCAGGATCCTGCTAAAAACACTAGGAATCCTTGGTTGAACATCAGCATCTGGCCAATGAAATATTTGTATATGGTTGTACATAGGAGCACTTGTCCCACTGTACATTGTTTCACTCATTGAGCACTATTCACTGAAAAGTCACGCTATTGTGTTATCTCTGACGGTAATTTTCATGCATTTAATGTTATTCTTGAATGATTACAATTAAGGTAGACATAGGTAGCCTATATCTTAGTAAGGGATACAAGCACCCCCTTACCCAGGCTGCAGTAGCAGACATGTGGTGCCATTTTGGAAGGCTTCCCAGGGGTGGCATAATACATGCTTCAGCCCCTGGTAGGCCTCTGGGGTACCTAAGGTGGTATGCACCTGTTACAACGCATTTTTTACAACGCACTACTGTTACAACGCATCTATTACAACGCAGATACTGTTACAACTCATGTTTTTACAACGCATTTTTTTACAACACAGGTACCTTTACAACGCATACCATTACAACGTAAGTATTGGTAAGTATATAATTATATTTTAAATGTTATATGTTTGGGGTAAAGGGGTATTTTTAGGGGTTAGGGTCAGTTTTGGGTTTTAGGGTAAAGGGGTATTTTTAGGGTTTAGGGTCAGTTTTTAGTTTTTGGGTAAAGGGGTATTTTTAGGGTTCAGGGTCAGTTTTTAGTTTTTGGGTAAAGGGGTATTTTTAGGGTTCAGGGTCAGTTTTTAGTTTTTGGGTAAAGGGGTATTTTTAGGGTTCAGGGTCAGTTTTTAGTTTTTGGGTAAAGGGGTATTTTTAGGGTTCAGGGTCAGTTTTTAGTTTTTGGGTAAAGGGGTATTTTTAGGGTTCAGGGTCAGTTTTCAGTTTTTGGGTAAACGGGTATTTTTAGGGTTCAGGGTCAGTTTTTAGTTTTTGGGTAAAGGGGTATTTTTAGGGTTCAGGGTCAGTTTTTAGTTTTTGGGTAAAGGGGTATTTTTAGGGTTCAGGGTCAGTTTTTAGTTTTTGGGTAAAGGGGTATTTTTAGGGTTCAGGGTCAGTTTTCAGTTTTTGGGTAAAGGGGTATTTTTAGGGTTCAGGGTCAGTTTTTAGTTTTTGGGTAAAGGGGTATTTTTAGGGTTCAAGGTCAGTTTTTAGTTTTTGGGGTACAGGGGTACAGGGTAAAAATAAATTAAAATTAATTTTAAATTAAATTAATTAATTGAAAATAAATTAAATTAAATTACATTAAATTATTTCTGGGGTTGAGGGTCAGTTTTGAGTTTTTGGGGTACAGGGGTACAGGGTAAAAATAAAGTAAATTTTTTTTTATTTAAATTAATTAATTGAAATTAAATTAAATTAAATTACTTCAATTTATTTTTGGGGTTGAGGGTCAGTTTTGAGTTTCTGGGGTACAGGGGTACAGGGTAAAAATAAAGTAAAATTAATTTTAAATTACATTAATTAATTGAAATTAAATTCAATTAAATTACATTAAATTATATATTTGAAAATTAATTTACGATTATAATATTAATATTAATATATACTTACCAATACTTACGTTGTAATGGTATGCGTTGTAAAGGTACCTGCGTTGTAAAAAAATGCGTTGTAAATACATGAGTTGTAACAGTATTCGCGTTGTAAAAGATGCGTTGTAACAGTATGCGTTGTTACAGTCCGCGTTGTAACATCATATATCCACCTAAGGTACCATATACAAGGGTAACACAATAACCAATCTGGAGTGAACCTAAAGTACATGGAATCAATTTAGAGAGGAAGCAGCTAGGCTGGGGTTCTGGTTAGCAGGGCCCCAGCCAGACTAAAGTTGACAAATCAGTGAAACATGAGCAAAAAGTGGGAGTAATAATAATACTAAAGAGAGAGAGTCAGAGGAAAAAAAGCTAAGGCTCACCCTCCAAAAACTATATTTAACATAAGGTCTCTGTTACCAGATACCTGAGAGCCTTGCTAGTGACTATAAACCATACACAACACTCAATGGGGTTGGTCATGGAAAGTCACGACAGGAGTTGATAGGTACACCTTAACACATTACGTTTAGGGACCCCTATCTTTCCACCCCATTTTTAATATTACCACCTAGAGGCAAGAATAAAGTCTATTGAAAACCTACTGGGCAGGTATTTTTTAAATACATCACGTAGTCCACTCCACCATTACATTTTGCAACACACATAGTCATTTGTAAGTGCTCCTGCGTAACTCGCAAGTCGCAGCACGCCCCAGCCCGTAGAGGACTGGGATGGCCCCAATGATGAAGCATGTCACCATGGGGCAACCCTGGTGAGTGAGGGGACACCTAGAAAAGGAGTAATTTCTCCTTTTCTATCTAGCATGACTTTCCATGACCAACCCCATTGAGTGTTGTGTATGGTTTATAGTCACTAGCAAGGCTCTCAGGTATCTGGTAACAAAGTTCAAAAAGTGGGAGTAACCATAGTAAGCAGATCCTACTCTCCTACACTCTCCTCACCATCTTTGGAAATCCCAGAGCTAAAATGCCTTCCAGGAACGTTGGGGAATGCTCCTACAGGATTATGACTATACCATCATCCACGAACCTTGAAAAGAACACAATCTAGCTGACTAATTATCCAGGCAGCCATTACAACTGATGAAGCGGCACCCATCCATTGCTAAGGAATAACTTCAATGCCCATACCCATACTCTTGATTGCTCAAATAGTCATTGCCACTGAAGAAGATAAATTAGCCCTAATCACATGCCTCATCGGTAACCACCGGTGGAAGAACAGCAAAGAGTGGAGTGGTGATTCTAGGGTGATCAGAGAATCAAGCATTGTGATTTACAAGATCCTCCAAAACAAGCTATCAATCTGGCGCATGCAGGGCACCAGGGAATAGTTGCCACCAAAAGAGCCCTCCGAAACACACTATGATTCACCAGGTTAGATTTCATGGTAGGGACAGAACTGCGAAAGTGCCACCTGTGCATCCGTTTATCAACAGCCACACGACAGCTACCCCTTTAGATGCCAGAGACATTGGATAGAGTATAGGAGCAGACAGCAGTTGATTTTTGTTGGCCAACCTGAGTTTCGCAAGTATCTCCTGGTGATAGTAGATGAATGTTCATGATTTACTAGTCATAGTGATCTCTTCACCTGGAACAGCCAAGGTAATCCGGATCCTGGATGACATATTTGCGATGTGAGGATTCCCCAAATGCTGAAGTCAAACAACATGACTCCATTTGCCTGTAGAGACTTCCGGCAGTTCCTGAACCATTTAGGCATTGAGCATCATTGCATAACCACACTTTGCCCCCAAGCCAACAAAGTTGAAGAACGATTCATGGGCCCCCTAAAGCAAAGCCAGCAAAGAAGGAATTGTGCTACAAGAGGCTGTCTGTCAAGTTCTGCAGGTTTATTAAACCACCCCTCACTCAACGACATGAGAGAGCCTGCCATTCTCATGGATATTCGGAGTCCACCCAAAGCACAACCCAAGAAAGGCAGAGTTCCTGTTATTTGTCAGGAATAACAAAGAAGATACAGTATAAAGTAAGCCTAGGCCTGGAAGCAATTTTGATTAAGCTGTAGTAATCAGAGTAATTTTGGCAAATTTGCATTACTCTGGTGACACAAAATTACCTAAAATTAGGCATTCACTTCCATTTGCTTAATTTAGATTAATTTAGGGTAAAAAATCCTACAGCAAGAGCACATGAACAGAGAGCGGATGGTAGCTGCTGCTGTTCATGTTATGTTGCATTTTTAGCTATTTCTTGAGCCCAAAATGCATCCTCAGGTTTGTTTTGGAAAGAGGTGCATTTTGTGCTAATGAAAATGTGCTACATTCAGGGTTATGCTCCTTGCATATCTTCATATTCTCTTGTGTAATATTGCTGTTATTACGCTACAGAAAACTAAACGTTATTTCCACCCCTAGTACAAACCTGGCTTAATAACATTAATTTTGATGGTTTCAAGGTCCAACTTAAGCCCAATGTTAGGTCACTTGGATGTACCCTGGACACCAACTTAACCTGTGAGGAACACAATTCCCAAAAATAAACAAAGACAGCCTAGTATCAGCTCTCTTTCTAAAGAAAGTCAAACTGGTTCTTTCTTTTAGTGTCTAAGAACTGCAGTCCAAACCCTCCTACTCTTGCATCTGGATGGTGGTAATGCCCTACTCCATGGCCTACTGAACTCCACTCAGGCTCCCCTTAGATGATTCCAACATGCCACAGCATGTGTCATCACGGGTCTGAAGAAATCTGACCAACAAAACCTCATTCTGATCGACACCTATTGCTGGCATACACCATCTTCAAAACTATCTGGAACATTCACAAAGCCATCAGGATCAGCACACCCACGTATCTTACATACAACCTCACCATTTCTGGCAGTTCTCTGCACACACAACATAGGCAGTACACCATCAGACTGCAGTCTAAAAAGTCAAATATAAAGAAAAGCATGACAGCAGTTATTTTCCATCTGTATCCAGGATGCGAAACCACCTCCCCTATCAATCAGGATTGCGACAGGACTTCAATTTAGGAAAGAGTTGAAAACTCACATCTTTAAAGTACACTACATCACAATGTTCTAACTATCCACAACCCAGCTTCTTCTCCTATTACATATTTACTTTATGGTTGTCTTTGATAATGTACATCAATTTGCTGGCTATTGGCTACTTTTACAGTACATAAATACCATATAAATACATACACAGTGTTGTGCAAATGTGTGTGTGTGAATGCCCCACGTAAGCTTCATGTTATTTACTTAGGATTATGGTTCAATCTTGATCATTGTTAATGACAAGTTTTATGTTGGTAGGAACCCTTCTAATCACCTCAGAGATTTGATTACAGAAAAAGTTGTTAAAGGAACCTATGTAGCAAGTGCAATTGGAGAAAATAACATTATCACAGAAAGTGAAGATGGCATGTCTTAAGACTAACAAGATAGTTCTCTTTTTTGGACAACAGTACATTTATCCAACTACTTCAAATTAAAACGGCATCTATAACATGTTTAGTAATATTTTAAACATTTGGAGCAACAAAGCTGAGTGACCAGGCAGCAGCGCAATTCCATTCTTGCGCATTCTCTAATCATATAACTTAATTTTAAAAAGCACACTATTGCATGCTGCTTATCACATCAAAATGTACATCCATTTCTGTAGCAAATTCGAATGTTCATTTATGATTCTTTCCCTATCACAAATTCTAATAAATACTGCTAGGTATTTGAAAAAGCAGGTAAGTGTAATTAATGGTATGCAATTATTCACAAAGTGTAGCCTTCAATTACAATTGCCCTGGTCTTGATGTGAAAGTCAAAGGGTTATCAACATATTATGGATGAACTAGCCGAGTAAAATCAATGGAAACTAATTGGGAATGTGTTATCAAAAGAGCATATCAAACACAAATGGTGAATATATGCAAGAAATATCAATCTAAACTTTGTTTTCGAAGATTATCTTGACCATTTGATAGGTTTCCTGCAACCTAGATATAGGGACATTTTATAAACTACTAGTGTAAATACACAATCCTGAAATTAGGCAGTTCTTACAAAATAATGCTGAGATTACAATAAAATGTGCAGACAAAGGTGGAGCAGTGGTCGTATTAAATACCAGCGACTATGAGGCAGAAGACTATCGACTATTGAACATGCGTGCCAATTATCAACCGCTGAAAAAAGATCCCATCTCAGAACTATTAAAGACTTGGTAGGCAAAGCAAAAGAAAGAAAGTCGATAACATCTAAGGAGGCGGAGTTCCTTGTGAATAGCAACCCCAGGACTCCGGCCTTCTATATTCTACTGAAAATACACAAGCCGACCCGGCAACCTCCGGGTCGGCCAATTGTGTCAGGAATACAATCTGTTGTAGAGCCACTTTCTCAGTTTGCAAATTATTTCCTACGCGAATCAGTGATTACACAGAACTCCTTCGTTAGAGACACCATGGATATTCTTAACGTATTGAATGAAATGACATTTGATCCGTCAACTGAAATGTTAGTTACCATCGACATTGAGTCACTATACTCATGTATCCCTCAAGATGCCGCGCTTGTTGCAGCAGCGCGGGCATTAGCAAAACAAGAGTGGTTCTATGATGCTGCCCAGAGTTTTGTCCTACAGTGCATAGAACTAGCACTAACCAAGAATTTCTTCAGTTATAAGGAGAACATGTTTCTCCAAGTAACTGGTACTTCAATGGGCGCAACCATGGCACCCAGTCTGGCGTGCATTTATGTTGGCCAGTAAGAGGAGCACGTCATCGATTCTAACACCAATCCTTTCAAAGGCCATTTGCGCCTTTGGAAGAGATATATTGATGACATGCTCTGCATCTGGACTGGAGACGAAATTGCTCTCCTTGAATTTTTAAACTGGTTGAACAATCAGGATCAAAGTCTCCGGTTTACCTGGACATACAGCAAAAATAAAGCTGTTTATCTAGATCTAGATATTGAAGCCACTGAGAACAGCCTAACAACGAATGTTCATCAGAAGCCCACCGACAGAAACTCTTTGCTCTCATATGAGTCATACCATCCCAGGGCTCTGAGAGATAATCTGCTGGTGGGCCAGTTCCTCCGTTATCGTAGGAACTGTTCTTCCACAGCAGGATATAATGAACAATCGAAAATCCTGAGTGAGAAGTTGGTAGCCAGGAAGTACCCTGTGAAGGTGATTAAACAAGCTAGAAAGAGGGCTCTTAACACTCCGAGAAGTGCCTTGCTGGAGACCAACATAAAGAGGAAAGATGAATGCATCCCTGTCATAATGACATATGATCCCCTTGCTACAAAAATACGACAATCCATCAGGAAGCATTGGTCATTACTATCTAACAGTAATTTTAAGATGCCCCCGCTTTAAGAAAGCTTGTAATTTGAAAGACAAGTTGGTACATATGAGGGTTAAGCCATCTACTGATCCAAAGAATGATGCAATTCCTAAAGGTCATTATCCCTGTGGAAATTGCTCCGTATGTCCTCTAACTGCTAAAACAACGACCATAACATCGCAGTCTGGAAAATTATGGTCGCTGGGACAATTTAGCAATTGCAATACCACAATTGTGGTATACAGACTCCAAAGTCAATGTGGTTTGGAGTACATCGGTTTAACAACACGAAAAATAAAACTGAGAATACAAGAGCATCTGAGCACCATTAGAGCTGGAAAACTTACAACAAAGCTGGTTCAACATTGTCATCGGAACAAGCATACCTTCACATGGGTGGTATTGGAAAAGGTGACGGGAGATGAACAAACAGAGCCCCTTTCTCTTCTCTCTCTTGCGGAGTCCCTCAGGGCTCCGCTCTATCCCCTTTGCTTTTCAATCTGTATATGCACCCCCTTATAGTTTCTCTTCGCAAATCCTCCGCAACACTTTTCAACTATGCGGATGATTTGCAGCTGATCTTTCCTACAGACACCTCTCCTTCCTCCCGCATTAGTTTTCAAACCACTATGTTAGACATCTCAGACTGGATGTCTCACAGCCAGCTCAAATTAAACCCTACAAAGACTGAGCTCGTGCTGGTGGGTGGATCCGCCAACCCATGGAATGACAGCTTCTGGCCCCACTCACTTGGGACCCCCCCCCCCGCCCTGTCAACTCTGTGAAAAGCCTTGGTGTAGTCATCTCTGGTGACCTTTCTATGAAGCCTCAGATTAGTGCTGTAACATCATCCTGCTTCTTCCACCTACGTACGATACGCAAAATCTGAACATTTCTCACCAGAGATGCACTTATCTTCATCATCTTGGCTCTTGTAATGTCCAGAATTGACTTTGCTAACACCCTATACGCAGGGATCCCCGCCCAACAGCTCCATAGGCTGCAGCTAATACAAAACCAGGCTGCTCGCTTAGTATATCATCAGCCTAAGCACCAGCACGTCTCGCCGCTATTACGGAGCCTGCACTGGCTCCCGGTGGCCAAACGTTGCACTTTCAAACTTGGCTGCACAATATTCAAAGCCCTCTCCAATCTTGCGCCTGCCTTTATTTCTTCTAGCTTGAAGCGGTATACACCCACGAGAAACCTTTGCTCTTCCGCTGATAACCTCCTCCTCATCCCTCAAATCCGTCGCAAGAAACATGGCGGCCTCCGCTTCTCTTTTTTAGCCCCTTGAAATATGTTTCCACTAAAAGAAGGTGGCGTTAGAAAGTGTTATAAAGTCTTTCTATTAACATAGAGACTTAAAAAAACAACAAATAAGTATTAGCCTATTTGCTTAATATGTTACATAAAGCAATTGAGTGTAAAAGCGTAAGTACTATTTTTTATTCATAATTTGTAGAAGGTGTTTATTCATTAGGAGTATGTCAATTGATTAAATGTATAATTTCGTGTGCTTGAGATTCATTAGCAACAAAACATTTGCAATAAGCTTTCTATGAGCTTCAACATAGTTGAAAAGCCTTATTGTGAAGGAGATGGATGGAACACTGAGCATGCAGCTGAAATGAAACTTGATCACGTAGTTATTGTCTTAGTTCCACTCGCCATAACTGTTTCTCTTGATGCGGAAAAACACGGATTGCTTTCATCTGGCAATACATCATAAATAAACTATTGTTTACTTTATGAAGAAAAATTTCCCTTCATGAGAAACATTCATCAATTTGCATTGCCTCAATAGATTTAAAGCCTCACTGAACTATTTATGATATCCTGCCTTTGTTACCTCAACAGTCTTGCCTCTTTTTCTTTCAGAGAGACAGGAAATATCTCTAATCCTCACATTTATACATAAAATTGTACTTTTTGCAAACATTCAGAAATACAATCTTGTCCTCCAACTTTAAGTTATGCAATGGAACTAAACGAAACATAACCAATAAATGGTTACCACCACAAACTGCTGAAACCAAAAACAATAAGAACAAGCTTTGCAAAACAAATAAAAAAATAGGACTTGACTGAACACAAACATTAGGCATATTTATCCCCACCTACAAAGACAATACCCAATTGAACAATGGTAAATCAAGTCCAATATTCTTAAATGTATTTATACATTTGTATATTTATTCATGTGTAGGTCAACTCCTGCATTTAATTGTAACTCTCTTCTTTTTTGCTATTAACCATTTCCAAGTGGAGATTTACAGCTAGGAGTAGAAGAGGTTGAGCCTCCTACAACAGAATTTACAAGATAAAAGTTACTGCTAATAACATTTCACCTGTTGTTGGAGAACTCCACCATTGGGATGGACAGATCCCTATAAGAAAGTACAGAGTAATTTAGCAAAGTGCATTATTTTTCCAAATAATTAAAATTAAAATCAAACTCAGTAAAAAAAGGAAAATATTTTAATGCATACTAGAATTATAAAATTATTTTAAATCTGTCGTATTAACCTGGGACTAATGCAATAAACTTTTACAGCACCTGAACTAATCAATTTGAGTGAGCATTAAAGAATAAAATATTATGAATTGTATTTATAAATGTTAACTTTCAAACCACAATTTTAAATATGGTAGCCATTGTCACCATCATTTATATTTTCGTATAGTTTTTAGCACACTTGGTTAAAAGCTATCTATTTAATTCATTCAGATAACACAACTAACAATTTTCTGGTATTTTCTTTGTTTGCACATTAGTGCATATATATATTCACTGAAAAAACCATAGGTTTCACACCAGTTATAGTTAGGAATTAGCATTTAAAAAACCTATTAAATTCACTGAAAAAAAACATAAGTTTCACACCAGTTATAGTTAGCTGGAAATTTTACTGACATAAAAACATAAAAATTCCCACGTTATAGTTAGTTGGACTCACTATAACTTGCGCGCCTGCAATGCACTGCTGATGACGTCACATATTACATCACTCATGACATAGTCAGTGACATCACTCATGACATCACTGATTACACCATCCAGGGAATGTGTGTCTTTCTGAAAAATAAATATGTTTTATATATGTATATGTAAAAGTCAATGGAAGAATAGATGTTTACATAAGTGTCTAAATGGATGTTTTTTAAAAAAAAATGATTGGTTAACTGGCTTATTAAGTGTATCTTAGTGAATACATATATTAGTGAGAAATGTTTAAATATTTAAATATATGTATTAGTGTTTCACTTTGTGTATAAGTGGCTGCATGGGTTGGTGAGTAGCTACATGTGTGTGTATATGGGTTATTAGATGTTGTTTTTAGTATCAGTATGAGTGTCTGTATGGTTTGGTGGGGGTATGACTTAGCACATGGATGCAACTATGACTGACTCTCTGTTTGTATGTGTTTTGAACACAACATATGTGCAGGACTGTATGGGTGGATCAGTGTGTATATGTGTGTGTTAGTGAGTGAATGATTGTCTCACTAGTGTCTTTATCAGTAATGACATATGTTTTAATATAGTATATGTGAGTATTGATGTATATAAGTGAGTATATGTGAGAGTGAGTGATTGTAAGAGTTCCTGTTTAAATAAGTATGTGTTTCTATAAGTGATTGTTTAAGAGAGTAAGTATGTGTAAGTTTCCTTAGAAGTAAGGTGGTAGTGTGTGTATAGTTGTATATGCTAATAAATAGTTTATTTGCATGTGTGAGTATGTGTGTGAGTAACTTTTGGAAGACTGTCGGTGTGTAACAGGATGTATATGTGTATCACTACATATGATGAGTGAGTATATGTATGAGTAACTATATAGAACTGTTGCTGAATGAGTGGATGTGTATATAGATGGTGGTATTACTGAATTGGTTGTTGTAACTGGTATGGGTATCTCCACTTTTTTGAAAATGTTAGTTTCTATTTTTGAATATGTGTTTCAAGGGTTACATTACACTGAAAGGAGGTCTGTCACTCTGTCACAAGGATGGTGTCATCAGTGATGTCATGAGCGATGTCACTGACCATGTCATGAGTGATGTAATATGTGACGTCATCAGCAGTGCATTGCAGGCGCGCAAGTTATAGTGAGTCCAACTAACTATAACGTGGGAATTTCAATGGTTTTATGTTAGTAAAATTTCCAGCTAACTATAACTGGTGTGAAACCTATGTTTTTTCAGTGAATTTAATAGGTTTTTTAAATGCTAATTCCTAACTATAACTGGTGTGAAACCTATCGTTTTTTCAGTGAATTTCATAGGTTTTTTAAATGCTAATTCCTAACTATATATAAGACCCCAAACCTAGGTTTTTTTCAGTGAATTTCAAAATGTTGTTAATAGCAAATGTCTATAGCTATGAAATGTAATACTTTTAAAAATGAATGAATTCTATATTATATTTGTATTTAAAACAATGTTTTTAATGTATATATTTATTTTTAGTTTTATTTTTTTTTGCCCTGGAGCGCTCCCGGGGCGCGCCCCGGTGAGCGCCCCGGAAAGCGTAGTCTTTTGAAGCGCCCCGGGTCGCGCACCGGGGAGCGTCCCATTAGTGCAAATGCCGCGGCCGAAAACATCATTATGACGTACCCCGTAGCCGCGTCCACGTGATATGTATGGTGTAAACGCACCCGGAAGCACTCAAGCGCATACGATCGCACAACGTAAGCATCCGACGCGTTTACGCAACGCGCCCCAGGGCGCGCCCGGGGGCACGTCGCGTAAGCGCGTCGGGTCATGTGACCTGAAAATAACACTTTTAAATGGTGCAGAACAGTTTTGGTTTCATAATGATGAAACCCCTGGTCTTGTGACCTGAAAATAACACTTCTCATTGGTTCAGGACATTTTTTTTTCCCAATGATGAAAGCCCCACCTTTTTTCCTTATTCTGAGTTTGTCCTTTGACTGAGGAAGACCTATTTTGAAATCTTTGAGGTAAATGTTGTACTTTGAAATGGCTACAGTAGCAGCATCAGCTGGAGCATCTGCACCACCACCACCACCAAGAGGGCCACCACAACATCACATTGGTGGTCAAGAAGAAGAGGAGGAGGAGGAAGAGGAGGAGGGGAGGAGGAGGTGGCTGGAAGAACACAATACCTCATACCAACCCAAGCCTCACATTGTATGGGAGTTTTTTTCCATCCCTGAGGGAAAAAAGAAAGTGAATGCGGCAAAGGTGACTTGCCTTATCTGTGACATGGAACTTTCAAGGGGTAACCCAAATAAAAAATATTCATTTGGGAATAATACCATGATTAGGCACATGCAGCGCAAGCATCCGAACAACTATGCTGCCGCAGAGATGAGAGAACTGGCCAGCAACCCTCCCAAATCTACACTCAGCACCTCCAAACGAAAACAACCCACTCCATCGGGACCAGAGACAAGGGAGACAATCACTTGCATACAACCACGGTTTGGAGAATTTAGGGTAACATGTATTTTTTGTGGTAAGACCATCTCCTATGGTGAGCAGAGCCTAAAGCTCATCCTCCTTGCTGGTGACAACCACAATTGCCCCAAAACCCCCTAATTTTTTTCCTATTTTTGTTTACTCCAGTTGAGCCATTTTCAATTCCCTGTTTTTTGTTTCTCCCCATAAAAACAACAAAAAAAATACAAAATAGTTCATAAAAGCCAAAAAAAGTACAAAATGTTCAAAAAACATAAAAAATATAAAACAACAAAAAGAAGAAAAAAACAGTTCTTTTTAGAACTACCTCCAAATGATAAAAAAGGCAATTTTTTTTTTAAACTATCATTCTTTTTTTCCCATGGATCACTCCCCGGTACGCTCCGCGGTGCACGTACCGGGCGCTCCACCAGCGCAAATCAAAAAAAAATATTGTTTTTTTTCCCGCAGGACCCTTTTATAGCCCACACATCAAACCCAGGGGATCAGGGGGGTCTACTCTGGCCCCTATTCGTCATTTCCCCCTTTGTTTTTGCCACCTTGTGTATCTGGATCCTACCGAGACACAAGATGGCGGCCGCTCCGGACTGTTTCGAATGTTCACAGACACCCAAGAGCCAATCAGATTTCCGTGCGCACCTCGCGTGGCGCGCCCCGGCGCGCCCCGGTGTTCGTACCGGGGCGCGGCCATAGATATATATATTTCTTTTAACCTAAATTACTCAAAAACCACTGGAGCACATTTCTTGAGACATAGCAAAGGCACATCGGGCTACCAGTCCCTACAATTTTGCCAAGTTTGGTGGAAATCCATTCAGCCGTTCGGGATAAAAGTGAGGTCGACCGCCCTATGGAAATTAACATGGGGAAAACACGTTTTGGGTCCCCCCTTTTATCTCGGCCTCCGCTTGACGAATCTCCCTTAAACTTTCAAGGAAGGACCGGAGCTTCGCGAGACAAATTTGAGGAAATTTTCAGGTAGATTCATCAACCGGCGCCAAAGTTATTCACAATAGAATTTTGAGATTTTGCATTGAAAAAAATCCTAACTATAACTACCTACTGGCGACCGCCAGTAGGTAATATATATTTGAAAACAACAAGGGGACCCAATAAAGTTGAACAGGGACCTTGGGAGTAAATTCTTTTAATTTACAGAGAGGGAATTAGGATCAATGAATATAGACTCAGTTGTTACTATATTGGTTTGACATGTCCATCCGGACAGAGGTCTGATATTTACTTATAAACAATAAGAAGGTATTACACAGCAATACACAAGGTGGGGCACAAGCATGTGCCCTACTTAACACATGAACAACATACAATTAAGGACAAAACAGGGAACAAGGGGCTTTTAGGCAAAAGCTTAAGGTTTGTTGCACCGATAAATGCACAGTGTCAAAGTACAACAAAACACAACACCTTTACACTTTCAGTACACATAAAGTTTGGAATGTATAAGGTGTTTTCAAAGTGCCGATGGCGTTTCAATCCGTCTAAGCATTACGTGGATCATAATCAGGTCATATATATACTGCCTAAGAATAGGAAGCCTCAATTGCCTATGGGAAGGAAGGGAAGGAAAATACAGATATTCATGGATTAGGGTTCTCAACATTAGGTGCAAAATTACAATAGGGGTGAGACAACGCTGCATGCATAGGTGGATCAAGGACTGTGTGCCTAATGCAGAAGGTGTGGAGGTTAACTGTTCATCAAGTCTGAGATCACATTGTTATTGAGGTAAGTAAGAAAGGCATTAGCAACCAGTACGCTCAAGGTGACTAAAAAGAGTATCCAGAGTTATGATTCCAATAAACATATTACATCCGTAAAAGACATGCCGAGGAGCAGAATTACAATTGATTATGCCGAGGTCATTTGAACATAGGTCAGAAGATTTGGTTATTTAAACCCCATTGCATAGAACAAACATGGTGCATGATTATAACGGTAAAAACTTAGAGTGTCATGACAACGCTAATATTAGTGTCTGAGCAACCAATTCGAAAAGCTAATGCGAAAATTGTAGAGCAATCGTGGGGAGTCGAGAATTGGCCTAAACAACCATGCTGTGATCGGGAGTGAATAGCATGCTGGCTTACCGAATACAATTTAGGCAGGACGTAGGCGATAAGATGTATCGCGGTGCGGAATGGAATCCTGTAGATTTGATTATTTGGAATACCCTGGCCAATCAACTCTCGGGTATGGAGTTGCAAGAGGATCACTACAAAGGAGTGGAGGGAATAATTGGTGTCATAAAGAAGGTGCTCCTGCAGTGTGTGCGAAAGTATGCTTACCTAATGGGTTCCAAGGGGATTCAGGAAGTGAGCGACAGCACAATAGCCTAAAAGAGAAGCGAGGAAGAGTCAAGGAGGGTTCTGCAACTGGCCAAATTCATTAGGAGTCCTACAAGGGTAGCAGGACTTAACGGGTAAGGAAATAGCAAGGCTACACAATCGCGGGTTCTGTGGAGTGTTCGCTCACAAAGTAAGCAACGGCACAGTAGCCTAGGGGAGAAGCGAGGGAGGAGTGAGAGCGGATACTGCAACCGCCTCAATTGTAGGATTGTCATGCGGGGTAGCAAGATTCACTGGCCAATGGGTGACAGAGCTGCACAATCGCGGGTTCTGTAGAGTGAAGTCACCGTGAGGAAACCGGGAGTGGGCTAGTTATGGAGGCCGTGACTACAGTGTGATAGGTCCCGATCAGCATGAGATCATGAAGGGAAGGGATGACAGACTATGTCAATGGGAATTAGCTAGGGTGAACGTGGCAGCCATCTTAGGAGGGTGGCAGGAGTAAGGTGAATCGGTGACATGGAGTAGGAGTAATTCATACTTAGCAGGATAGGTATACAGTTAAAAGTATGCAGATTGTTCATTATATCAAGGAGTAATTAACAATTGAGCAGTAGTATAAAGAATGTCATTTATATCAAAGCAGTCTAAGCCTCAAGAAGGTTTGATCCTGTATTCAAGCTGTCAGTCTTTAAAATCCTCTTTGTTTAGCATTCTCGTGATATCACCACCTCTGGGGGCAATTGTATAGCAGTAATCACAGTCCAACGGATGTCATTCTCTGAATGTCCATTTTGAAGAAAATGCTCAACCAGTGGTGCGTTCGCTGTTTTTGATTGTGATTTTTAGTGGTGGGTAAGACTGCGCGGACCAATTGATCTTTAATATTCTTGCTTTTCTTGAAGGCAAACATGGGCATTTCCAGATCAAGGGTACCTGCATTCAAAATAGGCCAGTTTTTTCTAATCGTTTTACGAATAGCATTTGATACTGGCGAGAAAGTCGTCACACATACTAGGAGCTTTGTGTCTGTTTTACGTTTGGGTTCTAGTAAAGTCTCACGTGGACAGTACCATGCTCTTTTCATCGTGTTCCGCACAAGGCGGCTCGGGTATCCTCTGAAGGTGAGTTTGTTGCATTATGTTTTTGCCACAGTAAAGTAGTCAGTTTTGAGCAAACAATTTCTCCTAATCCTCAAGAATTGTGAGTAGGGAAGACTGTCTCTGAGTGCGCGGGTGATTACCACTGTAGCTAAGCAATGTGTTACGCTCCGTGGGCTTGCGAAAAAGGCCCGTTATTAGAATACCATCAGTATTTTTAATAAGTAGGTCTAAAAAAGGGATCGATGTCTTATCATGGGTATGAGTGAATATCAGTCCCCTGCAGTTGTTATTTAGCCAGTAGAGGAATGCTTCTAGAGTATCCATTTCGCCTCTCCAAATGAGGAAAGTAGCGTCTATGTAGTGCTTCCAATTAGTTATGCATTTGCAGAAAGGGTTAGTATTGCACAGAATGTTGTTATGCTCAAGTGAGTCCATATACTGAATGGCTAGGTTAGGAGCAAAAATGGCCCCCATTGATGTACTCCTAAACTGCTGATAAAATTGGTCTTCGAAAGTAAAGAAATTACTTGTAAGGCATACCTCTAAGAGTTGCATAATGAATTGAGTAGGAACTATATGTGGTGGAGGTCTTTGATTGAGTATTGTTGCCGTTACCATTAATTAATCTTTCTGGGGGATATTCGTGTACAAGGACTCAACGTCCAATGTACATAGAATCTCATTAGAGGGATCAAAGGGCTGGTTCTCAATAAGGTTTATCATAGACATACTGTTCCTAATACAGCATTCAGTAGTGGGTACAAAGTCTTTTATAAAATAGTTAACATATTGACCCAAAGGTTCCAGGACCGATCCACATCCAGAGACGATTGGCCAGCCTGGTGGGTTGTCCAGTCTTTTGTGGACCTTAGATGACTGGGGTCCGCTGGCTTTTGACATTAAGAACATAAAATTCATGTTTACTCGGGAAGCCTTCCTGGAGGCACTTAATGGTAATCTGATTTATCAGTGACTGTAACTCCTGAGTAGAGTAAGTCGGGAGCTTACAATAATGGTCTGTGTTGGACAATTGACAGAGTTCTACCTTATAGGCATCCATTTCTTGTAAAACAATCCCTCCCCTTTTATCCGCAGGCTTAATCACTAGGTTAGTGTTTTCGCACAATGTGGAGATGGCAGATATTTTTACCAGGGAGATGTTATAAGGAATGAAAAGGTGCGATTTGGCTATGTGTGATGTTTCTTTCAGGACTATTTTTCAAAAAAGACGATTTCACTGGGGACCATATTGGCAAATGGTGAAAAGGTCGAAGGGGGTCTGAAAGGTGTATTGGGGTATTTGGGAGGACTGGGGTTTTGTAGAAAAAATGTGTGAAGCCTGATTTTCCGAAAATTTTTAATTCAGACTTCTGGTCCAGGAAAATAGGGTACAAAGGAGAGTCCTTTGCTAAAAATGGAGATCTCATGGCTGGATAAAGTATGTAAAGACAGATTGAAGATGGGAATAGTCATGTTTTTACTACTAGGGTCAGGTTCAGGGGTGTGATCTACCACAGGTAAAAATGTTAACTTGTCTGTCTTTCTCCTAGGGGATTGTACCATCATGGTTGTTGCTTCACCCTGCTCTCTCTTTGGGGGTTCTGACTGTACTCGCCCTAAAAATGGGTGTTTGGGTTCCTTGAGGTGGTATTAGTCCCCTCCCCGGCATCTGAATTGTCAGATGAATCTGCCGATGTATCGGAGAATCCCACCAGAGTGTTACGCCTATTGAAGCGACCCCAGGGTCTGGAGTTTTGTGGGGTATTACTATAATTTCTATTTGTGTAAAAATCTCTGTTCAAGCACAGACCTTCTGCCTTTAACTTGCAATTTATACCCCCAATCAAAAATGTGTGACATCCAAAATGTTACTTTATTTACAAATCTTGCTTTGCCTTCTGGAATACATGGGGTATAAGTAAAGTGTAGTTCCTATTTTCCCAATAGGCCCTGTGCATTGGAATAACATACACAGTAGTATGGACGTAGAAGTGCGGATCTTCCAGGTCTACACTGACTATGCTAAACTTAATTGGGTTTGTTACCAACTAGCTCAAAGGTCACTGGAAACTTTCTTGACTGAATAGAAAGTGATCAGCTTCCCTGGTACAGACAAGAAGGGATTCAGTTTTCCAACAACTGCATAAACATGACAACTTTGCTCCTTAGAATAAGAGTCAATCTCTAGAGTCGTGTGAAACAATAGACAGTTATTTTACTCAGTCAGTTTTGTCCAGATTACTTTCACCAAAGTGCAGAGAATAGAGAGACGGGTGTTTTCAATAAAAAGGTATTATTTATTGAACAGTCTTTCTTCTCGTGCAAGAGAAATGAATTGCTACAATTGCAAGACTAGTTATTATAAAAAGTGCGTACAGTAAAATGAGGATTGCGAAATAATACTGTAAAAGCATTGATATGGTTTCTTAGCCATACAATGGTTTAAAATGAATAAAACATATATACATTCATATATACATTAGGCTAACCTACTCAACTGGTGCTTCTAACTATGCCTACCCCAGTGTACCTGACCTAGGCCTAATACTTGGGAGGGAGTAAGTAAGTAGCAGTTTTAGTTAAGTTGGTTTTGCCAAGGTTTGCTTCAAGAATTCTCTCTAAGGGTTTAGTCAACACCATACCTCTGAAATAGAATGTTGGAGGTCTTGTACCTCCTTCCAGGACTCGATATCCCAGTCACTCGCAAGAGTAGGCCGGAAACGCCGGAGCTGGATTTTCTCGGCAGGAGAAAAGACAGCGTCTCTCTCAGCGCGTCGAGGAGGAGGAGGGAGACAGCGTCCGTGGGCTGCTTGCATCTGCTGGGCTCTGCAGGGGACAGCTGTTCTGCTCCTATGTTCACCACACCATCGGTATCATTGATGTTGTTTAGACAGCAGCAGCGGCAGTAGTAACATCAGCGTTTGCTTAAGGCAACGTTGGTAATATTTATACCTGAAAGGTGCCTGGTTTGACGTAAGTTTTTGGACATAAGACGTCAATAAAGATGTCACTAGGAAGTAATCGTCTCTCAGTGCTCCTTAGAGTTCTATTACTAATCAAAACATAGCAAGCGGGGTATTTCCAGGTTGCTGAGTTTTATCTTGTTGAAGAATCGGAGTGTAATGTAGGAATCTTAGATAGTGGCTTCTGCTGTGTCATCTGCTCTAATGAGCTGCAGAGGAAGCTGCAGAGGAAGCGTTTCTGAAATGTGTCTCTGATCGTGTTAGGCCAGAGACGAGTTTCTGAAATGTCACTCTTGATCGTTTATGCCATTATAGGGGTATAAATGGATTATAGCTGTATAGGGGCATAAGGTCACAGTATTGATCGGGGTCCTAGATTAGAACGCGACACCCATTCCACGAATTTATGTCCATCAATTTACTAAAAACTATAGCAAAAGACGCATGTGTAACATTACCCACCCCAAAATACATATTTGCATTTGAAATGGCGTATTTGAAATACATGGATTGTACTGTACGTCTTTAAGCATAGAAATCATTCAAAATTGTAGCATATTTAATAAATGAACGATTTTGCGGAAAAATTACACATGAAATATCTTTTAATACAGAAAAGAAAGGCGAGATGATTTCATCACATATAAATGCATTGCTGTAAAAATGTGCTAGAGGCTGGTGTAAAGTTATTATGTCTCTAGAAGTACCTAAAAATAGAAGCTTCTGTTCTTTATGAATAGGTCTACTTTAAGCAAAGAATTTCGTGCCAGAAAAAGGTAAATCTTTTGAAAAATGTTCAATTCAAAACAAATTCTCGTTGAACGGGGGAATAGAGTTCCAACGCTTTTCAGTCGTTTTTGTTGATCAAAACTGAAGGCCGAATTCAGAGTTCATGGGAACGCTGTGTGTCGGAATGCTTTTCTGAAATTATTGTTTTTGTTCAGGGGAGAACATCATATCAGACAGGCTCTCAAAAAATTGGTCTACAAAATCAGGTGACAGTTCGACCAAGTTCAATAGTGCTGTAACTTGGCAGGTGTGAGAATGATTGCTATCATCAAAGTCTGGATCAGCAATGCTCACAGAAGGTCGTACCTGGGTGATGTTGGTTTTATTTCTCGCTCTACTGTCACCACCTAGTTGTAGCACAGGATTCTCAGCGAATGCCATCATCAGGATTGGTAGTCGCTGGGGACAACACAATGCGTGAGCCGTTACAGGACTTAGCAAAGTATCGATATCCATTGGTACTGCTGATGGAAGTGCAAGACAGATGTCCAACACGCACTCATCTCCGCATAGCATACATCGAAGCACAGGTAAGATGCAGGTCTGCCATATCGGTCTGAATGAAAGAAACTAGGTCATGTTTAGATCTCTCAGCCTGGCCAATCCAAGGACTCTAGTTATGCGGTCCCGGTAGCATACTGCTAGGATCGTTTCTTCCATCCCTGTTGGAGTCATGTCTGAGTTTTTGCTTGCCATATCGGAGCAGGAGGGTCAAAAATAAAATGCCTGCTACAAGTCCCAAAATAAGGGGGATGCCGCCAAAGACTGAATAGACAAAATTGGGAATGATTCACAGAATTGCTTTGAATGGAGTTAGTAGTCCCAAAAAAATGGTCTTAAATACGCCTGGGATGCCAATGGCACTAGACATGTTAAGAATTTGGCTAAGCATTTCTGTGAATTGCACGGGGCAATTTGTTGATAAAAGGTCATGAATCTCTGATGTTGTCCTTGCAACTTGGAGTTCATACGTCTCTTTTGATGACGTGATGGGCACTGCTGTCTGCAAAAGCACAGATTTCATTCTGCTTAAAGTATCAATTCGTATAGAAGAGAAATTTAGACGAGGCCATAAGGGAGTCTCGGAGTCTCCAGGGCCGTTTGGAAACAATGCTTGCATACATACGAGATATGCTTTCCCTGGCAAAAGGCCACAACAGCTGTGATCCGTTCTTAGAATGTAACTCCCATTCAAGAGTTGCATAAAGAAAGGCTCTATCTGCGTTGCAGGTGTGACATGTTGGTGGCATGAAAGGTTGTTTGAATTACCTTCACAGGCTCTGTGTAAATTAATACCCTGGCACAAAAGTATACCGCTTAGGGAATGTTTACAGTTTTCACCACTAAGAAATACATTTTTGTTGCTGTCACTATAGCGTGTGTGTGTATGGTAATTTCCATGCTGACTTAATGTATCCTTTACCCAATCATTCATACTGGCCAGTAGGTATGTATTCAAGGCAATTTTTAAATCGGAAAGTTGTTATCGGAATTGTGATAATCCCGTGTATTATCCATTCAATGACAGGACTTTCTGACATTGTCAAAGGTAATCTCTCAAGTTTTTCGATGCTCAGGATTGTATAGTCTGCTCCTTTCTGTGCCAAGCTGATTTGTTTATCAGTAAGGTTAAAGATGGAAAACAATGACGTTGTGTTGATTACGCGCCAAGGCACATAGCCTGAACGAAGATTTTGCAGCGTCCAGCCTAACTGTATAATAGAACGCAATTGTGACTGGCCATGCTGTAGCATTATCAAGTCTTTGTCTATTATATCTATGGCAGATGATACAATACTGTCTAGTGAATATATTCTGGAGGACAGAGTCATTAACCCATTGTCCACTACAGAAAGTGATTTTTCCAAATTAATTCGATCAATTTCTTTTTCAGCTGTTTCAATTTGTGTGACTTTTCAAGCCTCGTTGTATGCCGCATATATACTGGTCGCTATGAAGCGCTTTTGACGCTGTTTGCATGGTCCCAGAATGAAATCGCGCAAATCAGCACCATCTTTAGGTAAAGATAATTGTTGCTTAATTTCTGCCAGTGTGGATGTTTCTAGCCATTCAAGGCACAGCTTCCCTACACTGTATGTTGTTACTATCCCTGGATGTTGTCTCTGGGAGTATCTAGGGTCTTGTCTAGTCAATGTTAACCCCTGTGTTTTGTTCAGGAATCTATCTTGACAGTTGTTTGTGTCAGTAGGCCAGATTAACCACTTTTTCAAATCAGGATGTGTTCTGTTTAGATGTAAAATTTTAGATACGTCTATTTCAATATCTGTAGTTGCATTATCAGGTATTGGCTTCGGAATAGACGGTGTGTTAGGGTCTTTGATCTTAGCTAGGCCAAGACAGGTTGTTTGTTGAATTGTTTCATTTAAAAACATTATTTGCTCTGGGATCATGTAGGCTCGAAATAATGCTTCTAGGCCTTGTACCTGCCAATCTTTTGTATCCCAGATGGTTCTTGTTTCAATGTTATGTTTCCACTAATCAAAACCACATGTCATCATTTATTCATAAAATGCTTCTGAATATATCAATTTAGTATTTGTCAGCATTGTTTTCAATCCTGTTTTATCTAACAGTTTATAATGAAACATTTCTGCATCACTGGTGTTAAACCCTGAGACGTATTTGAATTTCTCAAAAAATGCTTTAGAACTGCTTTTAGGTGGTGTAGCACAATGTTCCCATTGGTTATACTTAAAAACATTTCTAGGTTGTGCAGATTTATGCAAGTAATGATCACCATAGTGTGTGTAGCAGAACATCTGTTCATAACTAGACTAACCTTGTAAATAATCATGTTCTGTGAATCTTGCTGACATTACTAAATCAGACATCATATTATTAATACTTTCAAAATCCCAATCATCAGAGAATATACTTGGTTTTACAAAGTCACTTAATGAAATCTTGAATTGATGAGGATACTTCAGGATTTCGACCGGAACATATATTTCATAGTCAGTTTTGTCCCATACTACCCCGCCGGGTATTGGAATGGCTGTGACATTTACTGTTGACAGTTCTCTTTTCTTCACGTGGGATGATCTGTGTGGTTTGAGGACTAAGTTGACGTTCTGACTTGCTGTGTCCATTGTATTGTAATAAACTTTCCTAAAATCAAAACTAAAATTAGGCATAGTAGGAGTATAAATACCCCCGAAATAATCCAATGCTCAATTAATGGTGACTCCAGATATACTTCTTTGATTTGATGAAAGAGTTCTGTTGCTTTTTCTTTAAAAGTCTTTTTTGTTTCTGGCATTACTTCGGGGTTGCTGTGATCCTCAGAAAAGTTATCAAAGTTGATGAAGTAGCCAGAGGCAGTTCTGTCAATTGTTGGAATTGTTCTCTCAATTTGTCTTTCGGTAGCACATTCTGATGCCACATCATTGTAGACTGGTGTTTCTTGATGAACTGTTTCAATCTGTGTTTCAAGAGGCACGAGTTCCATGGCATTATTGCGTAGTCCCTCTCTGTGCACTGCAGGCTGATCGAATGTGATTAGTCTCTCAGTTTGAACCTCTTGAATTGTTGCAAGTTTGGGTATTCTGTTGTTTCTCGGGAGTCCACTGGGCCTACTGTTGATTATAGGCCACATGCTTCTGGTTTTACCAGGTCGATTGATAAAACTCTGTTCTCCTTTTTACCAGCAAGGGGCGGTAGTACTACTGATCTTGTTCCGTTGATTGCTAAGACAGGTACTGCTTTTCTGTAAGAAGGCCCAAATTCCTTCTTCACCGCTATTTTTTCTCTGACTAGATCCCCAATCTTTGGAATCCAGACAGGCCTTGCTGGGGCTGGTGGTGCCTCGTCAGTGGTAGCTGGCTGTTGTTTTAACTTTATGTTGCTTAAGGATTTTCTTGTTTCATTCAAGTCCTGTAAAACAGCCAAACGATCTTTGATGTCAAAGTTTGTTTTCTTATCTTCTACCACTGATACCTGACTATCTAAGTCCTGAATTCGCATTCTAGTTCCGAACAATAGTTCGTATGGGTTGAAACCTTTTAGAGAATTTCTTGGTAAATTGTTAATACTTAACTGGACACCTATTAAATGTTTGACCCACCCAGCACCTGAACCTAATACCTTCGCTGTTATAGATTGCTTTATTTCCCGGTTTTTGCTTTCTACCACACTGTTCCCTTCGGGGTGTGACGGACAAGAATACAGCATGCCAACTCCCATGCTGGCCATGGCCTCCTTATAAGCTCGAGAGCTGAAAGCAGGAACCTGGTCAGAATGGAACATGGAAATTGCGTATGTGCCGATAAAGACTCGCAGATCTTTTATAACCGTTCTGGTGTCAGCCGAGCGCTGGGGCCACATTTTTTAAGTGTGTTTAGCCTTAATGATATACAATGGGACGCGTTTCTCTTGTTTGATTGCGCGGATAGATCGCCTTATGCTTTCTATTAGGGTTTCTGACACTACACTGGCCGGTTCTCCACTGCGATCTCTGTTGCAGTCTTCACAATTTTTTGCAAAATCATGAATTCCTTCACTCATTTCCGGCCACTAGTACTCTGATTGCAATTCTCTCAGAGAATCCCTGACCCAACCCCATATGTGCTTCCTGTAATAGGAAACCTCTCCTGTTCATGTTTGGAATTACTCTATCCCCCACTCCAGGGATTCGAGCAAAAGGAACGGAATTTGCATCAATTACGTATGCATAATTGAGTGGATAGTTCACGGATAGTGCTGCACAGTCACCTTTTACGGACGTTTTTACTGCCAGCATGGTTTCCCCATCTATGTATTTTTCTGAAAGCTTTTTTGTGGCTATGGAAGCCGGTTTAGTTGCTTCTGCTGTGGCTGTATTAGCCAATAAATTCTCTGCAACGTGAACGCCATCACGTTGATGACTCAGAGTGTGTATCACGTTTGTCTTTTGTACTTCTTTCTGAAAAAGAGCTACCTGTTTCCAAAGCATTTTATGCTTTATTGTGGCACCTGTGTCATCTTTGTAATCATTTTCAATCCAGCTCCGTAACTTGTTATTGTAAGAGTTGACGTAAAAATGCGAATCGCACACGATTAGGGTCGGGAATTCACGTTCTGCATTTTCAAGCACCATCTTTAAACATCTGATTTCAGCTCTCTGAGCCGAACAGTTTTTAACTGATTCAGTTTTTGTTATTTTCGGTCTGAATTTACCGCATAGCCAGCGACCTTTAACAATCGCACAGGCTCCATCGTAGGATTTGTTCTCTACGTTGAAATGCTGTACAAATCTATCTGTATAGATTATACAGGCGTACTGTGGGAGAGGCAGAAGTTTGATTGGCAGAGGATATTCTTCTTCATAAGTCAAATCATTCAGTTTGTCGAATTGCGGGGCGAAATAGTATTTCACATCTTCCGCTCCAAGAGAATCTATACACTGTATCCATTTTAGATCCAGTGACACTGAAGGCAGGTTTTCTGGGCTGAATAGCGCCTCGAAGGCGGATTCCGCTGTGAGGATATTAATCCTTTTGCCGTGTGCTAGTTCTCGTTCATTTGCTAATGCAGTTTCTACTGCTTTCACAGTATTTTCTGTTGGACTGAAAGTTTTTTCTGCTTGTGTGTTCAAGTGAGATGTAATTGAAATTTGTACCTTTTCTCCCTCATTAGAGATCAGGTACGTGAATCCGCATCTTCCTGGGATGACTCGGATTACAAGATTGCGTGTCTTGTCACGTGTATCTAATTTTGTTTTTGCTAACATGTCTGTTTGCAGTGATCTAAAAATTTCTGTGTGTTTTTGAGTCCAAGTGATTGGTTTAAAATCAGGTTTAATTAGTTCATAGAGAGGTTTAACCCTCTACGCATAATTTAGAATGTAAGTTCTTCCGAAATTCAGGAAACCTAGAATTGATTGTAAGTTCTTCAGCGTTTTTGGTGCTTGGAGTACAGCGCACTTCTCTAAGAAGTTGTCCGCTAGGCTTTTTCCTTCACTTGATAATTCATATTCTAAAAATAATACTGTCAGATGGGCAATTCGAGACTTTTTAAAGTTGAATTTGTAACCCTCTGCTGCTAACCCAAGTATAATGGTGTTCACTCTTTTCAAGTGAGTATCCAAGTCGTCGTCTGTGAGATAGATATCATCTACGTAAGATAATGCCTCATCATCATACATTTGTAGTAACTCTGTTACTCTGGCTGAGAATAGTCCTGGGCTGTTCTTGAATCCCTGTGGGAGCCTACAGAAATTTTTCTGATACCCCATAACTGAGAAAGCGGTCAAGTATCTGCTTTCTGGTGCAATGTTTTGACAAAAGAAACCATTAGATATGTCTAATGTTGTTTTATATTTTTTCCTAACTATGTTATTCATTAGTGCAGCACCATGCAAATTTTGTACTGCAAATGTGATTTTTATATAATAGTGGTGCCTGGGCTACTGCCCATTTCCTTGCATAAGTATATTTTTTGTGAATCGGAATGTGATTCGAGAAGGCAGGCATAATCATTTCTTCGCCACGAGGGCACTCCCTGACAAACTCTGGGGGCCAATCTTTTTCAGCTAACAGAATATCATAGCCTTTTGAGAGTTTATCCCAAAATAGACCCCTTATTTTCCTAGTCTTATCACCCTCTATACGCAATGTTATTTTGTATATCTTATGGGGCTCGCTAACTCTGGTGTCGGCAGTTTCTACTTGAATGTATTCATTTGTGTTCACTGTCTCCAGATGACTCATCAGGATCTTGCGAGCTATGGTGATTTCTGCTGCACTGTCTAGCATTGTCTGTGACCACTCCCCGTTTTTCAACTGTATCCTCAGTATTCTCTGCATGTTCGATTACTCTAATACTGGCTACCTTCTTTATTGGAAATTGAGATTTTTTACTTTGAGCAGGTTCCTTGTCTTTGGACTTGGTGTGCTCTCCTGGGTCTGACCGTCCTCTTCTTTCCGATTTCTGCGAAAAAGATCGAGAGGGACGTGTATCAATACTTTGATATCTATCAGGCTTCTTCAAATTATCCCTATTTCTAAGGTTATATCTCTTCTCAGAGGGCTCCCTCTGGGGAGACTGGTGTTCTCGAGTCGGAGTTCTTTCCCTCTGTCAAGGAGACCTTCCTCTGGACTGGAAAACGTTTTCTTTGGGAGTGGATTGTTTATTTCCATCCTAGCTCTTTTTAGGAGTGTTTGAATTATTTTTAATAAATAATTTTCAGGATTTTCGAGCAGTTGGAGATTTACTGGTTTTCCACCCAAGCTGTCTCTACCTAGTTCTTCATAACATTTTTCTATGATTCTGGCAAGCTCAATTGGTTGATCTGTTATATCTGTTTCCTTCATCTTCTGGCGGATCGTTTTATCCTCCATTGTCAATTGAACTAACTCTCTATATGCCTTTGTTAATTCTCTTATTTTAACTAAGAGTTCTTCACTTGACATTTTATCAATGTCTGGATGTGGTGTGTAGCTGGCTAGAACCGGCCACATTGCTCCTGGTCTACCTAGTGGACCGAGCCTGGTGATATGATCATTATGTTTTAGGGCGCCTTTAAACCAGAGCAAATGCTCTTGAAATTTTAATGGGATTTCAATATCCTCGAAAGGAGCGTACTCTTCCGGTGGATCCCCTATTTTGTAATAGTGGAACTCGTGTGTTGCGGTGTTTGCCGCTGGAAATGTTATCCAAGAATAGAATACCTCTGTCTGCCGATATTCGTATGCCTCTATCACGAAGACGACTGACACCTTCTTCCACGCTTTACTTCCTTTGCCCTGCCTCGCCCAGCCGTCTTTTGGGAATTGCTGTTTGCCGAGGTGGGCGCCATCTTAGGTAGGGCTGGGGCTGGGGCTGCGCTCTAGTCGCGCTGCCCTCCCACCCTCCTCACACACTATAAAATGTGTATTCCGGCCAGACGGCGCAGCGGGCTGGCGCAGCGGGCGCGCCGGATGCGCGCCGAAGCCGCGCCTAAGCCAAGCCCGTCTGCGCCCGTCCGCGGCCGACCGGGGCCAGGGGCCACGACCCCTGCCCAAATTATCAGCGAGGCCCCAGAATCAAGTGGAACTTTTACTTATACAAGCCGCGAACTGCTGTATTTGTCTGGTAAGACGATCACAAATACACACGATTGTGCTCACATGGGTCCTATGGATACCTATGGCCCTTTTAGCTGTTACAACTGTAGATGGGAATGCACCCCTACACTGAACCCTGTGACATTACATCTATCCACATCTCCTTTAAAATGCATCTATATGAATGTAAGATCACTACCTAAACATTCCACGTATATCTGGGACCTTCTTAATGAACAACAACCAGATTTAGTGTGTTTATCTGAGACATGGCTAGATGACCACAATATCCCAGACATAGTCATAGCCCTTCCCCCGGACTATAAGATACTGAATGTTAACAGAGTTAAGAAAAGGGGTGGCGGTGTAGCTCTACTGTTTAGAGACTATCTCTCATGCAGACAAGAAAGTATTGCACCGGTTGGAAATTATGACGCTCTGGCATTTACGGTGTCCATAAACACCAGTGTGCTATTTGGAGGCATCTTAATTTATAATCCTCCGGGCTGTACATTAAACTTTAGTTCACAGTTACTCACACAGATCATGCCTGTCTGTTTGAAGAACAAGAACATCCTCCTCCTTGGAGATTTTAATATACATCTGGATAACAACAGTAGCTCCTTGACGAATCTATTAGTGGAAGATATGTCCATCCTGCAGTTATCTCAGAGAGTCCATCAACCAACACACAATGCAGGGCATACATTAGATTTGATATTTTCTAATATCGAATCTATTGACATCGACCCTTTAATCCCATTGGTATGGACCGATCACTATATGATCACCTTCCGCATTAATCTCCCCACCCCCCAGACTACAAAACATAGTGCATTTACAGCAAACACAAGAAACTGGAAGTCCTTCACACTTGATAAATTCAGTAATCATTTTTTACATCCCTCCTGTACAAGTACCAATATCCAGGAGGAAATAGACCTTCTTCACAATAATATTAAAAATGCTCTTGAACACTGTTCGACCATCCAATCTCGTCATAAACCAGGCAACAAAAAATCAGAGAGATGGTACGGACCTGAGCTTAAACTTTTAAAAAGAAACTGCACCTACCTTGAGCACAAATGGAGAGTATTTAAGACAGATGAGACCAAAGATAGTTTTAGGAAAGCTCAAGCACTCTATCACAGAGCGATTAGAAAGGCAAAAAAGGACTATTTCACACGCAGAGTGTCCGAGAATAAAAATTCATCAAAAGAACTTTTTAAAATTGTAAGAGAATTATGCAGCCCAACTAATCTCTCCGCACACCTCACTCCCTCACAAGAGAATTGTAATAAGCTCAATGATTTTTTCTGTGAAAAAATTGATACCATCTATGCCTCTTTTCCAAAACCAAAGATGGAAAAAATTGACCAATATATACCAACTGCTGCACATACTGTCTGTCATACTTTTGGTCCTTTTTCAGAAGAGGAAGTAGAAAAGGCCATGCTAGAGGTCAAGTCTGGTTCTCCACTTGACCCATGTCCACATCACATTTTCTCCCAGCTTACCCCTGTAATATGTCCAGTAGCTACCAGAGTATTTAATCTCTCCCTCAGTTCTGCCGAATTCCCAACATCATGGAAACAGGCCCTAGTCACCCCTTTAGTAAAGAAGGCCGGGGCAGATGTTAACAATCCGGCCAATTACAGACCAATATCCCAGTTACCTTACTTATCAAAGGTCCTGGAAAAATTGGTCAACAGACGACTCTCCACATTTCTGGAAGTTAATGGTCTGCTGGACGCATCACAGACAGGGTTTCGGACAAATAACAGCACCGAAACCACTCTCTTGGCGGTGACAGACAGTATTAGAACCAAGGTAGATCAAGGTAGTACAGTCGTTCTGATACTCCTTGATTTATCAGCGGCTTTCGATACCGTACCCCACCATCAACTATTGAATACTTTGGCAGAGAAAGGAATTCAAGATAAAGCACTTGGATGGTTACAATCGTTCCTAGCGGATCGCACCCAATCAGTTCGCCTGGGTGATTATACATCCCCCCCACGACCTATAAAATACGGAGTTCCTCAGGGGGCATCGTTGAGCCCAACTTTGTTCAACGTGTTTGTCTCCTCGTTGGCAACCATCGGCAAAAAGTGGGGTGTCGAAATGTGCTCCTATGCGGATGACACCCAGTTGATGGTTACCATTGATGAAAATGATGACTCAAAAACTAGATTGACGAACTGCCTAACTGAACTGGCAACTTGGATGCAGGACCATTGTCTTAGACTTAATGCTGACAAATCTGAAATTCTACTGTTCGGCAGAAGCACACATGTCTGGGACAACAGTTGGTGGCCTAGTGATTTGGGCTTGCCTCCCAACCCAACTATAAAAGCTAAAAATTTAGGAATAACACTGGATAAAGATTTATCCATGAAATCTCATGTTTCCATAGTTTGCGGCAGAGGTTTCGGCCTCTTGAAGATGCTTAGACGACTATTTCCTTGGGTTCCGACAGATTGCAGGAAAACATTAGTCCAAGCTCTATTGATGAGTAGGTTGGACTACGGTAATTCACTGTTTGTGGGAATGGCAGACTACCTATTTTCCAAATTGCAGTTGGTTCAGAATGCCGCTGCCAAAGCCATCTGTAATAAAAGGAAATACGACTCAGCAAAAAAATGCATGCGTGAGCTCCACTGGCTCCCAATGAGACAGCGAGCCACTTTTAAACTGTTGTGTATTTCTCACAAAGTCCTTCACGATACAGGCCCCATCATCCTACATGACAGGATTAGATTCCACAAACCCTATAGAAACCTACGATCTATGACCTCAGGAAGAGCATCTATCACCCGAGCTCGGACTGTCAGGATGGGAGAGAGGGCCTTCTCTCACATTGCCGCAACAAAGTGGAACGAGTTACCTCCTAAACTCAGAACTACTGACTGCTTCCTTTCATTTAGGAAACAACTAAAAACATTCCTTTTTCCCAGGCCAGATCAATAATTTCCAATTACTGCTGTCGTCAAGTCACTTGCAATTCTTTCTCAGCGCCGTGATGTCCTTTCAGGATGAATGTTAGCGCTTTACAAGTAAAATAAATACAAATACAAATACCTTGTGTGGTCAGTCCATTTTCTATAAGTTTTAACGTTATAGATTTTCTTAAATATGCCGGGATGATTATCGCACCCGGTTCAGTAGTCCCTGTATTATCAGGACCTTACTGAGTCGCATTTACTGCACCCCCAGTGGTTCCGTTCTCATTGTCTGACATTTTATTAACGCAGGTTTTGCAGAGCAGGTCTCCAAGGAGACAAAGATTAGGTGCACAATATTTTGGAACACTGTATCCTTCAACGTTGAATAAACCAGAGCTTTACATAGGAATCTCTTCCTACTAAGGCCGGACGGATTTTACCCTTTCACCCACTCCAGACGTCTGTTGGAGTATTTACGGGAGAAAGGGGTCTGTGTGAAAAATGCACGACTGAGTTACTCTAACGTCTTGCGTTAGTTTTATCGCCTTACCAAACGTTGGGCGCCATGTAGTGTAGTTCCTATTTTCCCAATAGGCCCTGCGCATTGGAATAACATAAACAGTAGTATGGACGTAGAAGTGCGGATCTTCCAGGTCTCCACTGACTATGCTAATCTTAATTGGGTTTGTTACCAACTAGCTCAGAGGTCACTGGAAACTTTCTTGACTGAATAGGAAGTGATCAGCTTCCCTGGTACAGACAAGAAGGGATTCAGTTTTCTAACAACCGCATAAACATGACAACTTTGCTCCTTAGAATAAGAGTCAATCTCTAGAGTCGTGTGAAACAATAGACAGTTATTTTACTCAGTCAGTTTTGTGCAGATTACTTTCACCAAAGTGCAGAGAATAGAGAGACAGGCGTTTTCAATAAAAAGGTATTATTTATTGAACAGTCTTTCTTCTCGTGCAAGAGAAATGAGTTGTCACAATTGCAAGACTAGTTATTATAAAAAGTGCGTACAGTAAAATGAGGATTGCGAAATAATACTGTAAAAGCATTGATATGGTTTCTTAGCCATACAAAGGTTTAAAATGAATAAAACATATATACATTCATATATACATTAGGCTAACGTACTCAACTGGTGCTTCTAACTACGCTACCCCAGTGTACCTGACCTAAGCCTAATACTTGGGAGGGAGTAAGTAAGTAGCAGTTTTAGTTAAGTTGGTTTTGCCAAGGTTTGCTTCAAGAATTCTCTCTGAGGGTTTAGTCAACACCATACCTCTGAAATAGAATGCTGGTGGTCTAGTACCTCCTTCCAGGACTCGATATCCCAGTCACTCGCAAGAGTAGGCTGGAAACGCCGGAGCTGGATTTTCTCGCAGGAGAAAAGACAGCGTCTCTCTCAGCGCGTCAAGGAGGAGGAGGGGGGACAGCGTCCGTGGGCTGCTTGCATTTGCTGGGCTCTGCAGGTGACAGCTGTTCTGCTCCTATGTTCACCACACCATCGCTATCATTGATGTCGTTTAGACAGCAGCAGCGGCAGTAGTAACATCAGCGTTTGCTTAAGGCAATGTTGGTAATATTTATACCTGAAAGGTGCCTGGTTTGACGTAAGTTTTTGGACATAAGACGTCAATAAAGATGTCACTAGGAAGTGATCGACTCTCAGTGCTCATTAGTGTTCTATTACTAATCAAAACATAGCAAGTGGGGTTTTCCCAGTTTGCTGAGTTTTATCTTGTTGAAGAGCTCGGAGTGTAATCTAGGAATCTTAGATAGTGGCTTCTGCTGTGTCATCTGCTCTAATGAGCTGCAGAGGAAGCGATTCTGAAATGTGGCTCTGATCGTGTTAGGCCAGAGACGAGTTTCTGAAATGTCACTCTTGATCGTTTATGCCATTATAGGGGTATAAATGGATTATAGCCGTATAGGGGCATAAGGTCACAGTATTGATCGGGGTCCTAGATTAGAACACGACATAAGTTATAATAAGGACCACTTACCCTTTGATTAATGGTGCATCTTTCTTTCATATAACAAGGATAGCACAAACGGCTTGCATGTTTCTGCCATTCTCTTTCTGAAAGTCCAACTTTTTTCTAGGGAGAGTGGATTTGAAAGGTAATACTTTGTTCTGAATTACAAAATGTCCCTAGGCACAAATATTTCACACTGCACGATACAAATCCACTTTTAAATAGTTTCACGTGCTTGATGAGAAACTATTTACTTTGCACCATTTTTAGAGTTTGGAGAACGGATACTCCATCAAACCATGGTGGTTATCTAATACAACGTATTAAAAATGTCATAGGCCTTTATACACTTGTAATAAGGTGGACAGCATATCTGGCGCATTTCTGACGGAGTATCCCATATGCCAAAAGCTAAATAAGGCTCCGTGTCACTATGACTACTCTGTGCAAGTTCAACAATATTTTTGGATAAGGGCCTAACTGCATAGAGTCACTTTATCATGGTCTTCCATGATTGAAACATAATTGTTTGGAAAGGATTTACTCAATTCAACTAAAATAGGTTTCAATTGATTGATTATTTTAAACATTCTTCAATTAATCATTCAATCAATCTGTATTCACACACCTCATTAAATATTCAGTAAATAAATAAAATCATAACCCTCCCAACTATCCAGAAACGATAAGCTAAGCAATCTTGATTTTATAGTATGGACAATATTCAACCCCAATATGAAGCAAAACTTTCTAAATAATGCCATTCTAAAATGGGCCGGACTGGCCACAGCAGATACCAGGCATTTCTCCAGTAGGCCAGGAGGGGGGGGGGCTGGTTTTGTGTCTGTGGGGGACGGTTTTGCCACCTGGTGCCGGTTTTGGAGCAGTGCTGCAAAATCGGCCCCCTGTAACTAAAGAGTGGTGCTTATTGCTAGCACCAACCCCCACCCCGACCCCAGCTCCCAGGATCAGTAGAGCAGCAATCTGCCAGGGCTGGTTGCTGTTCCCAGTCCAGCCCTGATTCTAGGGTACTCAAAGACTGAGCCATGTATACTATCAGCTCTTTGTTGACATCCCCCAGTGGCATATCACCCCTCCCATTATATTTGTTCAGTTGGGTCATACAACCTTGAATACTGGGTGAAGGCAGAAGCATAGAAGTGACTTCACTCACCCCACATGAAAGAAAAGACCTTGGAGTCTTACTTTTTCAGACTTGGATTCCCTGGAGCTGCGTAGTGTTTTCTTCTTTTATGCCACCAGCCTTTTCAGTTTTTCCAAACAATGGTGGATTTATATGCCACAGATTTTTAGTGCTTTGCTTGAAATTAAAATGGGATACAAAGAACATTTCATACCAGCACAAAAGGAGGCAAGGCTCGGTAGGGCAAAAGGAGGTCTATCAATCTTTATATTCACTGATTTACTTTGGAGAGATACCTTTATAGATTTAGACTCAACATGGATGCAATGCATTAAAATTGAAATCTCTCCTACCATGGGTCTATTGATTCTGAATGTATACATGCACCCAGGAGGAAAACACAAAGGGAAAAGGATTAAGCAACTAATAGCTGCAATCACCACACTGAAAACCATCTACCCAAGCAACAATATGATAATTTCAGGTGACTTCAATATTAACCTAATCCAAGGACAGGAGGTAAACTTAGCGAACCTTATTGAGCCACGACAGGGCAATCAAAGTATACAAGATGCAATGGGGAAGAAATGTGCAGCAGAATTGGAAGCCCTCTTTCTACACACGCTAAATGGAAGGGGCCCCTTGGACAGGCCAGCAGCCCCAACGAGGGTTACTAGGAACACAGGCTCAACAATAGATTGTACATTAGCAGATCACAATCTATTTCCTTATATTAAAGATTTCCATATCCTGGAACGGGTTGAAAGTGACCACTATCCCCAGATATTCACATTCTTCTAACATTGAATACTCAACTTTTTAATTTACAAAGATTAAACTGGAATGAAGACAACATTTCTAATTTAATGAAGACATGTAACTTATTGCTCCCACCATCAGAAGAACCTAAAGATATAGTAAAGGCCAGGAAGTCCTTTGTAGTTAACATTAACAGAAAATACCAAATCAAGTGCGGAGGACACAAAACAAAAAGAAACGGAGGAGGGAAGTGGCACACGCCAAAATTGCGTTCAATAAAAAAGCAATTGAACTTATACCTAAGGTCATTATGAAAAAAGGACCCACAATTATCACAACAAACTCTCAAATCAATAGAAAATGTAAAAAAGGAGCTAAAAACGCCAAACCAAAGCAGCCAAGCAAAAGTATGAGGAAAACCTGGAGTCCACCGTACTCAATGCCAGCAAGATGCGGAATTAAAAACAGTTCTGGGCAAAAATAAACCTCATGCTTAATGGCAAACAGCAGCAGTTTAACTCGGACATGACAGATCAAATATGGGGCGCACACATTGACTCAACATATAATTTCACGCTGGGCAAATGCACAGATTACACACCTGCAATCCCAATAGAGCTCAATTTAACTTCTGGTTCGAATAAAAACCCAGCAGCTTGGAAACCCAGCAGGCAAAAAGACTCATCCCGCACCCAAAGTCGGGTACTGGTGGAAGCTCCAGCCTCGAACCCAACATAGTAATTTCAAATCAAAGCAAGCTGCAAGCCTCCCGCTCTGGAGCATACAGGAGAAACAGTACAGATTACTCTAAAGCAGGTTCTGAGGACTATAAACCACCTGAGAGCAGATGGGGCCCCCGGACCAAATGGCCTACCCAACGCTCTATTTAGGCAAGATCCTACTTTTTGGTCCAGTCTCCTATCCCCCTTGTTTTGTAACAGCTTAAGGACTGGGAATATTCCTGACTTCTGGAGGGGTAGCATCCTAAAACCGATTTACAAATCAGGGACTCGCTCAGACCCTAACAACTACAGGTTAATAGCCCTAATAGACGTTGAGGCCAAGATCTATGCATCCAACTTATTGGCAGATCTGGAGACTTGGGTCAGCAGTAAAAATTTGATCCCACTGACACAAACAGGTTTCCGGGCCGGCATGGGCACTCTAACAAACTTATCAGCACTAACTCTCCTAGCTAAGAAAGCAATCAATAACTCTACCATTTTATACACATGCTTTCTAGACCTGAAAGCTGCTTTTGATAAAGGGCCAAGATCTAAACTATGGGTTAAAATGAAAACTTGGGGCGCCCCTCCCAACTTAGTGGGAGCAATTATCAATTTCTATTCGCATACTTGGGTCCAAATAAAAAAAGGGGGACGGTCGGGTCTAACAAAGAAATCTCCAACATTTAATGGGCTAAAGCAAGGATACGTGCTGGCCCCAGCCAATTCAACATCTACACCGCCGACCTAGAGCGCGCCCTATGCACAATCCAGGGCGACCCACCGAAATTGGGACAAACACACATAGCGAGTCTGCAATATGCAGATGATATTGTGCTTCTCTCACAAACTCCACTTGGTTTACAAGCTGATTTCTCAATTTGCGCTGTACATCTCTAATGCACAATTAACAATAAACCTCAAAAAATCCAAGTCCTATGCTTCTCCAGCTCTCGAAAAACCCACCAAAATTGTTTTGGAGGATAAATTCCTGTACTTTAACCCAGGTGGAGGAATACAAATATTTGGGCATCCTACTAGACCGTCAACTAAAGTACAAACATCATTTAGACCTCGGGAACTCAAAATCAAAACAACTGCAATTTGCCTTCAAAACCATTCAAAAACATCTAAGTGGAAGCTCAACCGTTCACTTGCTAAAAGTTGTAGCAGCAACATTTCTGCCTTCAACCACATATGGCTCGGAAATAATGTCTGCCAAGGACTCTACATTGCTAAACCTTGCTCAATCAAGATTGTTTAAAAATCTCTTCTCTATTCAGCGACATATTTCCCAAGCACAAATACGCCTGGAATACAGATTAATAAATCAGATCCCGGCCAGACTAGGGGTCCTGGCCAAATACTATTGGTGCATGAGGGACGCTGAAGATAACACACTTGCCCATCTCTGCTGGGAAGAAGTTGAAAAACAGGCTAGGCAGACCAATTCCACATGCAAGTCTCTTAGGCAAGCGCTTCTATCGCTAAATCTGGAAGAAGGTTGGCATTCACCAATGTCATATACTACTTTTATACAAATTACCAACAAAGTCGTTAAACAAGCATCGTTACAAATAGACAAAGGCTCAGTGGCTGGAAAAACTCATGCCTGGATCGTGATGCCAACATACAATCAACTGAAACAACAATCTTATTTGCAAGAATGTTTCAGGGATCACTACAAGAGGAAACTAAGTCTAATGAGGTTGGGGTGGTTACCGAGCAAAGACCTTATCCCTAAATGGTTATGGACCTGGTCAACTTTGGATTAACGCCTCTGTGACAAGGGAGTAGAGTCATTATTGCATCTATTATGTATTTGCCGCGCCATACAAAATCTAAGGAAGATTCTCCTGAAACCAGTCCTAAGAGAAACACAAGTCAGGACCTGCAGGGCGGCTGTTATAAAATGCCTCAGTGGGTCATCAATACAACTTTCCTGCAATACAATAAAATTCCTGGCATTTGCTGCTCAAGAGCTTGAAAAAAAGGCAGCAGCAAAAGACTAACTGGGACACATGGACTCTCTGCGGCTGGACCCAGATTCTCCTTCATTCTCTCAACAGTTACCCTCCTTCAACTTCCCTTCTCTGATATTTTAATGCACTGTAATGCATTTTATTTAAGACAAGAGGGGGCAGTCACATCTTATCAAATAGAAGCCCTCAAGTACGCAGCCCCCCCTGTCATAACAGTCATTTGTTGGCCCCCACAGTTTAATGAGACGGCCACTGCCTTACAATAGTGTTACCCCTGTTTCTTTTTTTTCTTTGTACATTTTAAAACGATCCACCTGTTTTTACTTATCATGTATATCTGTGCAAAATCGCTAACGCCACGGGGGCATGTGTCATTTTAAGTTGTTTTTCCGCTGACCAAAGATGTTGATTTTTATCACATGGTGGTTAGATCCACCCTTTTACGATTTTAACAAATCAAATAAAAGTATTTTAAGTTAAGAACAGGCGGCAGATCCTTCGTCTACATCGCAGCCAAGACCTGGAACGAACTCCACCTCAGCATCACAGCATCAGCTGAAGCCCCACACTGCACGCATTCTGGAAGGGCCTATAGACCTTGCTCTTCGGATGATCAGAGCTGCCCAAAACCCCCCTTCTCCCAGCGCCTTGAGACCCTCACGGGTGAGGAGTGCACTCTACAAATCCCAGATTGATTAATTGATCTGTCTCCAGTAGTTCATACGGATAATTGCATATGTACCTTTTGTGATGAACAATTCTAATTATTTATAGTAACATCATTTCTGCTCATCATTTATACCAAACTGCTAACAAGTACTCACAGAGCCAATATGTCTGCCTTGCAAATGACCAATTCTAATTATTTATAACATCATTGCTGCTATTCATTTATATTAAACTGATAACAAGTAGGTCTGGCTTGCCTTAGGCACATGTTTATCATTGTCACATATCTTAGGATGTAGTAGCAGAAAACTCACCAAAAGGGACCTAAAAGCATAGGAGTTTTCTAAAGGGAGCCAAAATATTACCCTGGGTAAAGGTTCCAATTCCCAAGGAGACAAGAAAGGAGTGATCTCTTCAGGAGATCCTGTGGAGACCGGCACTAGTAAGTGTTATGCCTGTCAGCAGGCGGGTCACTTGAAGGAGGGTCTAAGTGTCCCAAGAGGGTGAAGCCACCTATCAGTGGGCAGACCAAGGAGTTGGCTAGTTTAGAGCTTGGGGAGAAGGGGTGCCCACAGGAGGGTAGGGATCATGAGAAATGATCCTAAACTCACTAGGGGACAGTGAGATTGTCTCAGGAAACCAAGTGCCTGCTTACACTAAAAAACACAAAGCCTGGGTGACCATCAATGGGAAAAAGGTAAAGGCTCTTAAAGATACTGGAGCCAGTGTGACCTCAGTCTGGTGACACCTGGTCTCTGAGGAGCAAGTAGTCCCCGGGCCGTCCACAAAGTAGATGATGTGGACAACTCAGAGCACCAGTGTATGGTGGTGCAGGTTCCCTTTGAGGGGTCTCAGGTCCTTTCAGGGTGGCTGTGAGCCTTACCATGCCTGTAGATTGTCTGCTAGGTAACAACCTGGAGCAGTCCTTGATGAAGGATGTTTAGCTCAGGTCTCACTTGGAGATGCTCTGGTTGCCAGAGTCGGCATGTGTGACCACCAGGTCAATAGCTGCCAAAAAGGGTGTTCAGAAGGACCTGGAGCCTGAAACAGTTGTCCAGGTTCCTACCAAGTGAAAGGGCTGAGGGCCTGGGAAAAACACCCCTGAGATACCCACAGTCCAGGAGGAGGCTGACCTTGAGGGGGACACCCCAGTACCTACAGGGGAGCACATAGCTGAACTGGGTTTGTCCCAACAGGGAAAGAATCTGAGGGAGGAAAATTAGTGCCCTTCTCTGGAAAGTTTGAAGCAGCAGACTGAAAACCAGGCAGCTGGTGATCAGTTGGATCACATGGCTCTACTGGGAAATGGTCTCCTGTACGGTGAGCATAACTTTGCTAAACCTTGGTCCGCCCGTGTGCTGGTGGTACTCCAGCCCTTCAGGACCTTCCTACTGGGTCTGGCTCACAATGTGCTTTTCGCTTGACAATTGGGGCTGGACAAGACCTTTGGCAGGCTTGTCACCCACTTCCTTTGGCCCCAAATATGAAGGCAGTCAAATGGGAATTGCAGGTCTTGCCAAACTTGCCAGGCAAGTGGTGAGAGTCGGAGGAAGTGTAAGGCTCCTCTCCAACCTTTTCCAGTTGTTGGAACCCCTTTTGAAAGGGGAACATCCATTACAATGCAGTCATTACAATGACCTACCTATTACAATGCACCTGTTATAAGAAAACTGCCTTTACATTGCAATCCATTACAATGCTTGCCATTATAAAACATGTCACTACAACGCATGCCATTACAACACATACCATTACAAAGCATGCCATTACAAAGCATTATAAGTTAAGTAATGGAGATATTTTAGTATTATAGTGGGTATGGGTTTTGGGGTACATGGGAATAGTGATTTTTACCCCTACACTATCCAACACTTTCCCTACTGTTACACTCACTGGAGTGGGAATAGTAATTTCTACCCCTAAACTATCCATCACTTAGTAATTTTTACTCCTACACTATCCAACACTTACCCTACTGTTGCCCTAAAAGTATTATGTGTTGTAATGGTATGCATTATGATGGTATGCATTGTAATGGAATGCGTTGTAATGGTAGCTTTAAAAAATGGATTGTAATGGCATGCTTTGTAAAACCATGCGATGTAATGGTAGTTGCGATGTAAAGACTGCGTTGTAAAAGCATACATTGTAATTGCATGCGTTGTAACATCAGTTATTCGTTGAAAGGGTTGGGATGGACTTTGTTGGGCCACTGGAGCCCATGACAGCCATAGGCAACAGGTACATCCTGGTCTTGGTGGACCATGCCACCCGGTACCTGAAGGGAATCCCTCTCAGGATTATGACGTCACTAGTGGTGGACCTGGCGTAAATGGGGATTTGTTCCCACGTGGGTTTCCCCTGTGAGGTGGTTTCTGACAGTGGAACCAATTTCAAATCTAAGTATATGACATCCCTGTGGAAGGAGTGTGGTGTAACCTACAAGTTCACCACTCCTTTCCACCCACAAGATAGTGGTTTGGTGGAGAGATTCAGCCAAACATTGAAGGGCATGATCAAGGGTGTAGCAAATCCAAAGGGGATGATGGACGGAGTGTTGAATAAAGCAAGCACACACCCCCAGTTAGCTGATCTGGGTTTAATCCATCATCATTCTTTAGCTCACTCTGCCACCCCAATTCAGACATGGCCATATGCAAATCCGTCTGACCCTGTGCCTCATGGGAACAGTCCAGCCCAAACTGCCAAGCCATGTCTTACCTGGACCGGAAACAAGCATCCTGGAACAGGGTTTCTGGGTTTCCGGCTAATCGCCGTCATCAGCCAGGCTAGCTTGAATCTAGTGGCAAAGTGAGCAAGGGATCCACGTCTGGGTGTAACAGAACCCAGGAGGCACATGTGGAACTTCCTCTTGCCATGCCTTCTCTTTGCATACCGGGTGGTAACACAGAAGCCTCTTGGGTTCAGTCCCTTTAAGCTTCTTTATGGGCGAACTATGAAGGGTGACAAATGCAAAAACAACAGTTGATGGACAGAAAGCAGAACAATGTCATACATTCACCCCAGTACAGAGATATGTGCCTAAATCCATTGTTTATTTGCTCACCATACCATTCCAGTTTGAACCCAGCCATATGCAAATCAGTCTTGACCCTGTACCCCATGGGAACAGTCCAGCCCGAACTGCCAAGCCAGGCCTTACCCTGAACTGGAAACAAACATCCTAGGACCGGTTTCAGATTTTCAACCGTCATCAGTCAGGATAGCTTGATTCCAGTGGCATGGAGAGCACAGGACTCACGTCTGAGCGTACCCATCCCACTCGGGGTGACAAATGCAAAAACAACAGTTGATGGACAAAATGCAGTACAATGTCCTGCATTTACCCCAGTACAGAGATCTGGGCCTAAATCCATTGTTTGTTTGCTCACCATTCCATTCCAGTTTGAACCCAGCCATATGCAAATCAGTCTTGACCCTGTGCCCCATGGGAACAGTCGATCCCGAACTGCCAAGCCTTAGTTTGGTCAAGGAAGGCTGGGAGGCAGCTCCCAGGAAACTCCCCAGGATGTATTTAGCTACATGCTGTCCTTCAGAAACCAAACTGCCCGCTTCAGGAAACTCACTCAGGTGAACCTGGAAGCAAGCCAGGAGGAAATGAAACGCTGGTACCACCAGAATACTACTCTGGTAGAGTTTCAGCCTGGCCATTAAGTGTCAGTCATGGCCCCAGCGGAACCTTGTGCCTTGCAGGACAAGTGGACTGGGCCTTTTGACGTGGTGGAGCACAAAGGTGATAACACCTACCTAGTGAATTTGCAAGCTCCCAGGAACCATTTGAGGGGCCTCCATGTGAACCGCTGTTGGCTTACTTTGATTGGTCCGTAGTGAGCATGCTCTTGGAGACAGGTGATGGGGTGGAAGAGGAGATTGAACCTCTCCCTGACCTGTCCACCAAGGAGTATGATGGGTCAGTGGAAGTTGTGATCCTCTCCCCTACACTGGCCCCAGAGCAGCCAGGTGACTATCACCAGTTGTTGGGACAGTTGGCCACTCTGTTCTCTCTGACCCCAGGTGTTACTCACTAGTGCACCCATGACATGGACACTGCTAACAACCATCCTGTAAAACACACAATTTACAAGTTGACTGAACGGGTCAGGGCTAGCATCAAAGAGGAGGTCTCTAAGATGTTGGCATTAGGGGTGATAGAGCCCTTTGATAGTCCTTGGGACAGCCCTGTAGTCTTCGACCCTAAGGCTGCTGCACCCATTGCAACTCCAGAACAGCGGTTCTGTGTGGACTACTGTAGGCTCAATGCTATCACCAGGACTGATGCACACCTCATCCCCAGAGCTGATGAGCTCATTGATTCGTTGGGAGCTGCCAAGTTCCTTAGCAAGTTTGATTTGACGTCTGGGTGCTAGGATTGCCTTAACGAATGGGGGCAAGGAGAGGTCAGCATTCGCAACTCCAGAGGGGCATTACTAATTCCAGGTGATGCCCTTTGGATTTAAGAATGCCCCTGCCACCATCCAGAGGTTGATCAACCAGGTGTTGGCTGGACTGGAGGATTTCAGTGCTGCCTACCTGGATGACATTACAGTGTTCAGTTCAGGCTGGGAAGAACACTTGCAGAACCTCTGGGAAGTGTTTAAGGCTTTGAAGAGGGTAGGCCTCAAGGCCAAGGCCAGTAAGTGCCAGATCAGACAGGGCTCCGTGGATCACTTGGGACACCAAGGGGACGATTCCAATTCGAGAAAAAATGCTCTGAATAGCCGTTCGGAGCGTTTTTCCCGTACGAAATGTCCCCCGTACATACGACGAAGTACGATTCGTACCAGGAGCTGGACTCCGTACGAATCGTACAGAGACCATACGAATGAAATCTCTGTACGATTCTCCATCGGAACTCGCTGTACACGTCATCCGTATGGTTCGCCGCTGGTTTTTCCGACCCAGCAAGTACGATTCGTGTTGGGTACGCACCGTGCGACCCTTTTCCTACGAGAGCCAAAAACAGCCGTAAAAGCAGAGTTCACCTCGAAACAGGTATGGAACGCCCCCCCTGGGTACGGTGCATACCCCCCATGATCGCAGGGGTACGGTGCGTACCCCTACAATCATGGGGTGTACACACCGCACCCCGCGATCATCGGTTGTACGGACCATACCGTACCCCATGTTTGCAGGGTGTACGGTGCATACACCCTGCGATCTCAGGGGTACGATGCGTACACCGCATGATCTCAGGGGTATGTACCGTACCCGGCGATCATGGGGCGTACGGACCGTATGGTGTGTATGTGATTGTGTGCTTTTCCGTACGAATCGCCCTTACCTGACGTGGGCCATACGAATCACGTCCTCATACCCCGTTCCGGATCGTACTCGTCGGGTCATAGGACATGTGTATGAGTCGTACGGTTCACGGTTTCAGCCTTGCAATACATACGGATCGCGATGATTCAGATGGATTAACGAAATATGGATCGTACTACACGACTCAGATGGACGAGTACGATTCGTACGGAGATGGCTCTGGATACGAATCGTACAGACGTTTTTTTACCAGGATCGGAATCGACCCCAGGTAGGAAGTGGCCAGGTGTCACCCCTACATTCCAAGATTTACATCATTCTGCCTTGGGAGTCCCCCAAGACACAGATAGAGCGAAGAGCCTTTTTAGGTCTCAATGGTTACTACAGGACATTTGTTAATGTTCAATGCACCATTGTTGCCCCTTAACAGAGCTGACTTCCAAGAACCTACCCAGGAAGGTGATCTGGACTGAGGCCTGCCAGAAAGATTTTGATGCCTTGAAGGCAGTCATGTGCACGCTGCCTATGCTCAAGGCACTCAACTTCTCCAAGGAATTCAAAGTGCAGACTGACACTTCTGATTATGGTGTGGGAGTGGAGCTCTCACAACTAAACAAGGAGGGTCTAGACCAGCCTGTAGTCTTCCTTAGTAGGAGGCTACTCTCAAGAGAGCAGAGGTGGAGTGCCTTAGAAAGAGAAGGTTTTGCTGGTGAGTAGACAAAATATCGAAATTAAAATATCGATAAACAACAATATCAATGTTTTAATTTCGATGTCACAGAATATCGATGTGCAATAATATAAATGGACAGAATATCGACTTTAAGGTAAGTATTATCGAAGTTAGTAATATCGATATCAAATATATCGATGTTACTAATATCAACATTTTGTTTTAGTGTTATGTATTTTAATATGTATTTTATATGTTTGTTAAACATATTTTTAATGTTTATTTAGAAAATATTAATTTTGTTTACATTTTGAGCTTTAGTATCAGAGCAGGTTGTGGGTTTTTAGGGCAATAGGGTGGGAAGTAATACAATTATAATTAATTAATTCTGTTAAACAATATTATTGATGAATAATTAATTGTTAATTATTACTTAATTGGTTTATTAATTATTAATAATTAGTTAATTAAATTAATTAGAGTTAATGTAATTATATTTTGTATTTTTTGTTATTGTTCATCAATAATTAATTGGTAATTAATTATTATTTAATGATCAAATGATAATCACATTTTTGATGTGATTTATTTATGTGTAGTGGGTTGTGTGTTTATAGGGGAATAAGGTGTGAAATAATTAAATTAAATTAATTAAAGAGATTGTATTTATTTATTGGTATTTATTATTATTAATTGTTAAATAATTAATTGGTAATTAGTATTTTTTCATTATTTTATAATATTAATTATACATAATTTATTAATAAATATTGTTTATTCTTATTGCTAATTTCTTGTGAATTAATTATTATTGGTCATTAATTATTAATTGGTAATTATTATTTGTTATTAGTTAATTTATAATTACATCAATTTAATATTATTAATTGTTATTCATTTATTAATTAATATTTAGATTAACTGTGTTTGTTTGTGTAGTGTGTTGTGTGTTAAAGGGGGAGTAGTGTGGGAAGTAATATTTTGTTATTTAAGTAAATATTATTTATAAATATTTAGTATTTAGTAGTATATTTTTGTAAATACAATATATATATATTTTTCTTTGATATGTAATTGATAAGTATGTTAACATAATGCCTACGCTATCATGCACTTTCCCTACTGTTGCACCCTCTGGAGTGGGAATAGGAATTTTTAACCCTACGCTATCCAACGCTTTCCCTACTGTTGCACCCTCTGGAGTGGGAATGGTAATTTTTACCACTATGCTATCCAGCGTTTTCCCTACTGTTGCACCCTCTGGAGTGGGAATAGTAATTTTTACCCCCACGCTATCCAACGCTTTCCCTACTGTTGCACCCTCTGGAGTGGGAATAGTAATTTTTACCCCTACGCTATCCTGCGCTTTCCCTACTGTTGCACCCTCTGGAGTGGGAACAGTAATTTTTACCCCCACGCTATCCAACGCTTTCCCTACTGTTGCACCCTCTGGAGTGGGAATAGTAATTTTTACCCCTACGCTATCCAGGGCTTTCCCTACTGATGCAATATGTGGAGTAAGTATATATATTAATTTATATGTACAGTTTTTCTTTTATTTTAAATGTATATGTATTAATTATTAATTTTTTAAATATGTTTTAATGCTTATATCTATATTTTTTCATTATATGTATTTTTAAATTATTTTTACATTATTATTAATACATTTAAAACAACTATATTTTTTACCTTGATATTTTTGTACTACGATATTTATTTTCTTCAATATTTTTGTACTTACCCTTATGTAAATAGAACTTCGATATTTTGGATGTCAATATTTTTGTATGTCTATATTCTGTCTTTCGATTTTATGTCATACATTCGCTTTTGCTGTGGTCTGGGCACAGAAGAGGCTAAGATCCTACCTGTTTGGGACTCACTTCCGATTTTAGACAGACCACAGGCCCCTCAGATGGTTCATGCAAATGAGGGGTGAGAACACAAAACTGTTGAGGTGGTCCATATCCATACAATGAATGGACTTTACGGTGGAACGCCGCTCTGGCACAGAACATGACAAGATAGATTGTCTGCCCAGGTTCTTCCGCCTTAGTGAAGAGAACTCCCAGGTAGTCGGGTAGTTCTCCCTACTTTCAGCTGGAGGGGACAAGTGTTAGACCTTGTATCTTTTGGCTTGTTTTCCCTGTCTTTTTGCTTTCTCACCTCCTGGTTTTGACTCTAGTTTTGCTGTTATGTCTCCGCACACTTTTGCACTGCTGTTGAATTTTAAAGTGCAAGTGCACCTGCTGTAAATTGTGATTATGGATTGGTGTTTCCATGATTGCCATATGTGAGTTACTGGTAAGCTCCTAGTAAAGTGCACTGAGTGTGCTAGGGCCTGTAAATAAAGTACTACTAGTGGGCCTGCAGCACTGATTGTGCCACCCATATGAGTAGCCCTGAAAAGGTATCTCAGACCTGCCACTGCAGTTTCTGCTCGCAGTTTGTAACTGCCATGTCAACCAGGCAAGTGCACCCACTTGCAGAGCCCTAATCTTCCATTGTCTTACATATAAGTCACCTCTAAGGTAGGCCCAAGGTATCTCTGTGTGCAGGGTGAATTGTATGTTAAGGGTATGACATGAACTGATGTGTGTGGCATGTCCTGGTAGTTAATTACAATGCATTCTGTTTTTCACTATGGAAAGGCTATCTGTCCCTTAGGGTAGAATGAAAGTTTTGCTTATATCATCTTATAAACATGACTTCCCCTTAGGACAACATAGGGAAATTGAGTTTAGTATGCCTGGATGTAAAAATGAATCTTTTAGTAAAGATGATTTTTATGTTCAGTAATTGAAAATACAACTTTTAGAAAGTAGGTATGTTCTTGCTTACCCATCATGTGTGGATTGACTGTCTGGCTTTGGATTGACAGGCTGGTGATGTTCATTCTCTTCAGACAAACACTGGGGGGTCGAGGTGTGTCCTGCCATTCCTGGATGAGTCAGCGCTGGTTAAATAGACCTGGGCTGCATTTAGAGTAGAGGGACCGCCTTGAAAAATGCTGTCTCCACCTTCAGCCAGGAAGCTGGGCCATAGAGGACAGAACTAATTTATACTAAGCACAGACACTCTCTGCCTGAGAGAACAAAATAATTTTGCTGTATAAATATGGGGGCCCGTGACCCAGTATTTTAGATTACTGCTGCACTAAGGAACCTACCAGGATGAAGGGCTGGAAAAGCTGTCAGGAGGAACTGCCACTTTCCTGCGTGCTCTGCTGTGTTGGCCTGCTACTTGTTGATTCGGTCTTGGGCAGGGAAAGGACTGGAGTGTACTTTCATTATCTTACTGTTAGAGGTTTCTCCAAGGGCTTGAAGTAGAGCTTGTCTCAAGTTGTAAGTCTCAGGGAAAGAAAAGACTTCAGAGAGAACTTGTTGGTATCAAGGAACCTGCCAAGATGAAGAGCTGAAAGAGCTGCCCCTTTGCTGTGTTGTTCCTTTGTTGGGTTGCCCTGCAGTTGCTGCTTCTGCCTTGGGCAGTAAAAGGACTGGACTGAACTTTCTTTACTTGTGCTGAGTATCTCCAAGAGCTTGAAGCAGAGCTTGCCTCCAGTTCTGAAGTCTCAAGGACTACAAAGACTTCACCAACCTCTGGGTACCACTTCTGGAAACGCTGTTTCAATTGCCACAGAGAAGGGAAAAGCAACTGACTCCATTACTGACTCCGTATCCTGAAGGCATCACAGAAGGCACCGCTGCATCCCGCACCGCAACCCTTGTCTCACCGACGATAATGGCTGACACCGCCGCCACCAAGCCACTGCTTGCACCGTGACCTATGGGCACAACATTCCGCACCTACTCACTTCACTTCACTTCACCACCCTGGCCTCACTGATGCCATTGCTGCCTGCTGACTTCAACACCTGTGACCACATCGTGGCTGGGGGGACCACTCGTAAGTTTCACGATGCACCGCCTCATCCCACACCGCAGTCTGGACTGACCAACGGCAGCTTCCAGTAAAACCGGCTCTGTTACCTGCACCATGATCTGTCAGCACTGCATCGAGCATTGCCTTCATCCCCAACCACAGTCCTGGTCTCATCGACGCTGCTGGACAGCAGTCACCAAGCCTCTGCCTTCACCGTGCTTTGATTGCACCGCACGCTGCACTGTTTCACTTCACATCACAACTGCTACAGTTACCACAACCAGCTCGCAGTAACGTGTTTGCCGCAATGTAAAACTTACTGTTTTCGAGTCTACCGACACCCCCGACTGACGCAGTCAGATGGAACTGTTGTATTCTGTTGTTTTCAGCAGAGCTACCGACTCAGAAGAACTGTGTTTTTGAGATATTTGTGCAATATTAAGGCTATCTTGCAAAGTTTATGTTTGTAAGTACTGTATGTTGGATTCTTATAGTTTTTGTCTTGTTGTGGATATATACAAATATTGAATATTTTTCTACCTTGTGTAGTGTCCTTTTATAGTGTTTTCACTATATTACTGTTGGTTATGTGCAAATGCTTTACACACTGCCTCTGAGATAAGCCTGTCTGCTCGTGCCAAGCTACTAAGGGGGTGAGTAGTGATTTATAGAAACATGCATTCACAAAAATATGCATAATATTAAGTGACTATCCTTTATTAACAGGGGGGTCCCTGGCCCCTCAGGGGGCGTTTAGTCACTATTTTTGGTCACAAGAGAGTGCTGCTCAATCCCTGGGCTCTTTGGGCACAAAACATGTTGACCTCACCCTTTTAACTGCTATCTTGGTACATTGTGACCTCACGGTAGCACCACTGATTTTACTTAGCCCTGTTACCCTTCCACTATTAAACGCGTTCTAGGAATAACAGATGCTATTTTAGCAACCCTTCACTTTACACTTTTTCATATAGCCCTTCTTCATGCATTCATCTTAACGGCATTACCAAATCAAACGATCTCCAATTAAGAGCCCCCGGGCCCATCAGGCAATGCAGCACCAGCCAGACGAGGAGCGCTCATTGATGAAACATGACACCCCAACAGGTGTGTTAGGGCACCTAGATCTGAGTTTCAGGTCTTCCCTCGACAGAAACATTAACCATGTTGTCCCATCCTTGGTGACCATCTGGCCAATGAGGAACTACTTCGACCAATGATTATTGTTCACAATAACATGCTCATTTAATATGACTGGTTGGCCAAGACAGACAGAGATATGGTGCTGTTCCCTATGTCATCTGATGTTCAACCACTTTTATATAACCCAACTGTAAAGTGGAACGAATCTGTACTCAACCGTAACAAATCTATTGCAAATTATTAACGATCACTACATATTGATATCCTTGATTTTCAAACTGAAGTGTATGAGCAAAAATCCTTAGAATCTTTACATGTTGTAGAGAACGTTGGATCTAGTGTATCGTGATTCATGTTTTTACATCCCTTTTTGCAAACTTTATAAACACATTATCATCCTAAATCACGTCTGTGGCTCAGATTATGCTATCTCTCTCTTTACTGTCTTAAATAGCAGCCTTTAAAACTACAGTATAGAACACAAAATGAACTTCAAATCTCAGGAACCCATTGACCCCAAGACCCTCACCCTTATCATCGTCCAACAGTCACTAACACTTTAGACCACCAAAACCCAAAGACAGTATCTTGATGCCTCTTCCTCCCCTCCTCATCAGTCTCTGGTTTTATCATGTAATAGGTGACTGTGTGTGGAATTATTTTTGCAATACATCTGATACCCTGTGTGGTTCATTGTGCTCAATTAAAGGTTTTTTTATTGCATATTTTTTCACATGCCCTGCGGGTAACTGGAGAGGAGAATGACCTATCCTTCTGACGCCCCTTGCTCCACTTGGTTTGTATAGATGATCACCATTTTCTCTCCTCCATTCCAAGACCCCCTTTCCCTTATCTGGGCTCCAATTATTGTTTATTTTTGCCTGATCAGGTCAATGGTGACTCTGAGGAGCTTCTGGTTGAAATGGGAGCTAGAAGCACACGAGTAACCCAATTGGGCTATGCACACATTCTCTCGAACGATCTCAGCAGATTGCATTCACCCCAGTGCTGCTGTGTATCCCACACCTGAGTCTCGGGTTGCATCCAAGCGAGGCTTTCCCCTGCCCATGCCAGGTGCTCCACTGAATTGAGGCAATTAATTTCTACATTGTTTGCAAAGCACTCCTGGTATTTGTTTCCTGTCTCCCTCAATACCCTGACTGGCAGAAGCCACCAGGGATGTAATAATCTCACTACAGCCTTGCCTGAGGATCTGGTTTGGAACACTGTACTCTTTCTTTGTGGGTTGCTGCCACCTTATTGACATTTAGGGTTATTTGACTGCTCTATTGCCCAGTGTTTGTTTTATTTCTTGCCTTGTGCTTCACTATCTGGCCACCTACCATGTCTGACTCTGAGTAGTATGGATGCTATGAACCTGAAGAGGAACCTGATTACTATTAAGATGATGGTCAGGCTGTGACCTTGGACCAATCAGTGCAATCTCTCAATAAAGCCCTGGCTGCGGCCCTAAAATCTGCTACAGATCATTCAGAACCATTAACACCACAGAGAGAGAAAGGGTCAAAGGGATATTTAAAGACCTGCCCGGTATAGACCAAGTAACAAGCAGGGCATTGCTGTGATTAGGCTCACAAAACAAAGGGTCATTTTTGGTAATAAGAGTAAAATGACATGCATTCCAATACTTTTATATTACCACTTTCCCTTCTTTTACATCATGCACATTTTTCTGGATTGAGGTCTGAGTATTTTTGCAAGAACTTGATAAAGCTATGTCGATTTACAGCGTGAGATGTACAAATGTCATGAGAATTACGTCACTTTGTAGTTTTGTGTTTTCTCGTGAGATCTCGGGTGGAGTTAAATGCATACTGGCAATCTAACTACAGGCGTTTTCTCGAAACTACACAAGGTATTTGGTTCTAATTTATAGTTTTGGCACAATATCACACAATAGTTTTAATAAGCCAACTCACGGGGGGCACCGTTTTTTACAAATCATCGGTTTTTACGAATCATCGTGTGGGAGTGGGCGTGTCACATTATGTCCACCTCAAGCCTGAAGGATGGCCAACATAAACACCTTACCTGAGCGTTCGTTGCCTCCCCCTAGACTCAGGATCTGTCTGAGGCAACGACGGACAGGTAGGCTATTTGAGGGGCTTAACAGAAAGCAGCTTGCTTCAATGCAGTATAGATTAGCTCGGAATATCTGATGATAAGGGGGTCTGGAGAATGAGTAAGATAAGGACTGACAAGTGTAAGTTCTCTATTTCTCTACTCTATAGTCTCCCTTTACTTTTTCTTCTCAGAGCGGGGCCTCTATTTCGTGAGCCTGGTCCAGGTGAGGTGAGGTCCAGTCCCTGGTCAAGCTGGGTGAGCATACGTAATGGTTTTGAATGAGCACTTATTTACATGAACTAAGCAAATAAGAGATCGTTTTGTGGTAAAACCTTGTCATACAATTTAATTTTTCTTAGATTCCATCTGCATTCCTTTTTGCAGAGGATCAGTACACAGTAGGTTTTATTCATTCCAACCTCTATTATTATTTCTGTCTGCATGTTCACTACAAACAGTCTCAGTTATAGAGAAATTTTCACTTTGTGTTAATATACACTTTGTTTTGCAGTAGCAAAGTTTGAGAGCAGAGGCCCTGAAGAAAGCCGAGGGATTTGTTTCCCGACTGGCTGAAACATGTTGGACTTTTGTTTGCAGTTATTTGTTTAAACTGCCCCTTGCACTGTTCTGCTTTTAACTAGGGGGTTAGTCTGTATCCCAATAACATGTTTTCCTCCTTCGGCCTCATCACCCTATTTTAATCAACACTTTTTTGTGTTTTGCACTGCACTATATTCCCTTGTGATCTGCTATCTAGTAACACATTCTTGGCCTAAAGTGTTTGTGGGTCTGATCCAATCCAGCCTATTATCGTTGGAATGGCAATAAATCTCTATGATCAAGAGACATACCATCCCGATAGTTGGATGACCAAATGAGAAGATTGATCACTGTGATACATTGATGGGAATCCATTTAGTTGCTTTTGGATCTCACTATTAATCACTTGACTTTTTGCTCTCTTTTTCTTGCTTGTTCAGTTTTTTGTGGGCTTCATGTGACTTGTGTTCTGACTCACTCTGTGAGGAGTTGAAGCTAGCCAGCTATAGTGTTGGCTTCTAGACCCACAGATAATTCAGAGACATGCCAAATGATGCAAGAAGAATAGCCCTCCTCTTCATTTGTTCCTTAATCTTATGGCCCCCACAAGCAGGGAGAGAATACCAGTTCTGCTCGCTTTTACCATGCGGGCACCTTATCAAAGATCTCCCAAGACATCTTGGGCAATCATAGATATATTGTTAGCATCTTGAAGAAATCACAAACACAGGTGGCCCTCCCAACACTCACGGATATTGATTCTGATTCCTCTTAGTCAGCACACTAAGTACAGGGTACTTTCAAAGGGAATAAACGTAAGAAGTCCTCTGTCCCCCCATCTGCGGAAGACACCCTCTATCCTCCCCCACCGAACCTACTAGACTTTGAGCCAGAGGACATTGTGCATCCAAGGTCCTTGTATTGGGTCTCTTCCCCCACTGTGGCTGCCTATATGCAGTCTCACATCTGTAAGACCTTTGATAAAGATATCTGAAATTGACAATGAACTGATTGTTCTAGACTAGGAAAGACCACAGATACACCACAGACATACCCTAATATGTTAACTTTCTTAAAAAGTACTCCAAAGAGCCCCAAATGGATATTGACTGTCCATGGAAATCTGCCCAAAACAGATTTATTGATGTAACAAGGTCTCTGGCAAAAATCCTGGAGATGACCCTGAAGGCACAGAGAATGGCTGATGACATTGATCCCAAAGTTCTGGCTGGCTGAGTCTAAAGGGCAGACTTCTTCCTTAGCAAAGCTAATTGTGCAATTTCCTCAGAACAGTGCAAATCCATCCATAGTAGAATTAACACAAAGATGGTGGACTTTGCCTCAGCTAAGGAGAGTCATATGGCGGAAGGGCAATTGTTTGAAAACAAGTTTGTGACGGACTTGGGAAAATTTGTCAACACCTTCACATCATTGGACAAGGCACAGTCGTTCCTCAGGAAGGTTTTCAAGCCTGGTTTTCTTGGTCAGGCCAGGTGACGTCAAGTGTACTTGCCAGAGTGAGTATACTCCTGAGGTCCTATTTGATGACTTGGGAGTATCCTGCATGTTCTCTTTGATGCTGAGGAACAAGCAGAGGCCAGCAAGACACCTCCAAATGTTGCTTTTTCCACACCAGGTCACCAGGCTACCGAGGTTTGTTTAATGGAGTCTCCTATAGAGTTGCATACCTGGCAAATAATGCCTCTCAGTTTGCAGATAACCCTTCTTTCTCCTTCTCTAACTGATGGGACAGGCTACAATACTTTTTATACAACTGGGCACTGTTGACAAATGATGCATGGATTCTCTGCGCTTCAAAACAGAAATGTTGCTTGTTCCTCTTCAAAACTTGATCCCGAGCCCTCTCCTTTTTTCCCAACAAGAGGGGAAGTTTATCGATTTAAAAATTCAACACATTCTATTGAAGCGGCCATCTCTCCTACCCTGCTTGAGCCAAAGTTTTTCGGTAGCGCCATTTTCCTGGTTCAGAAGAAGGGTGGGAGGTCATAGGTTTGTCCTGAATCTCAACCACTTCAACATTTAGGTCATCTGAAGCCATTTCAGGTGGAGGGTATCATCGATTAAGATGCTCCAGGAGGAAGATTGGATGGTACACCTAGACTTCAAAGATGCATACCTCTCTGTAATTATTTCCCCCATCACAAATGATTTCAACAGTTTCAGTGGTAGTCTCAATGGTATGAGTACTTAGCACCTATTGTCCGGTTCTCTTCCGTACTGTGTGCTTTCACTAAACTAATGAGGCCTTTGGTCGAGGGGCTGAGAGGGGATGGGGTTTGATTGATTATCTAGCTACCTCTGCAAATACACCTTATGTTATGTTATGTTATCTAGACTATATGATCATTAAGGGGCAACCCCCCCTCGCTGATGTAACATCTACCTTGACTCAGTAAACAACCAACTTTTGTTCCCCAATCAGAAGATCAGGGCTATCAAGAAAGGACTCAGATCTGGTTTGAGCAAGCTGGTGACTTTGTTGGATTGTTGGTAAGGCTGGTTGGTCTGTTGGCATCTTCCATACAAGCGGTATTACCAGGACCTCTTCACTACAGGACTCTTCAGCGACTGAAGGTGCATCACCTTCAACAAGGATTGTCTTACTCAGCTCTGGCTCCACTCTCAGAAAAGGCAAGGATGAAAGGTCAATGGTGGTTGATGCATATGGAGGCTTGGAACAGTCAAGCCATCTTCAGTTCTAGGCCAGACATGTTTATAAATCCAACATGAGCTGATGGAGTTGGGGAGCCAGGACAGGGCTGTCTACACAGGTGGAAGATAGTCCCTGAGAGAACAACTGCCTGGAGCTTCTGGCAAGGTCATTTGTGATCAAAAGTAGTTCTCCCAGGAAGAGCAAGTGTTGTATCCTGCTGAGGATGGACAACATCTTAGCAGTGAGATAAATGAACAAGCTAGGCAGAACCAGGCTCAGAACGCTCTCAGACACAGCCAAAGACTTTTTGCATTTTTCCGGGAACACAGAACTTTGGTGATTTCAGAGTACATCCTGGGGTGAACAACTTTGTTCTGGATTGAAACTCCAAATTCCTCTCAGACTTCAGCTACTCTAAGCTTCTTTTTTTGGCAAAATGCAAGATCTTCTGGGTCCTTGCCATATAGACCTCTTTGCATCCTGCTTGAACACCCGGTTGGTAGAGTTCTAAAGTTGGAGGCTTTCCCAGCGGCAAAGGTGATTGATGCCTTTCTCTAGGATGGTTTGGTGGGACTGAGTTATGCCTTTCTTAAGTTTGCCATGATTGCGAGAGTGGTGGTGCTTATAACGCAACAGAAGGCATCCTTGGTGATGATTGAAGGCTCAACTCTGGTCTTTGACTCTTCTGGAGATGGCAGGGCACTTCGCAGTTGTACTCCGTGTGTTTCCAGACCTTCGTCATAATACTTTGGTGTCCCTTCTACTGCAACATCAGTTGCAAATGATGTCCTGGCAAACATCGGGAGATGTCATCTATGCTTGTCATTTTGGATGCAGCTGCAAACTTCATTCAGCAGGCTCGGGTGCCATCCGCCCCTAAAACTGTACTCTTCATCTGGGGAGCAATGGGTAGGTTGGTGCATGGATGATGTTTGGATCCCATGGAGGCTGAGTCAAATGATATCCTAAGTTGTGTTATAGGTCAGTAAATAACTTTTGTTCTGCCATTTCCACTGGCATGCACTTTTAGCAGGTAATCCTGTTAGTATGCACCCTTTGGTTTGTCGATTGCTAAAAGGTTTCAAGTTTGCCAATCCTCGAAAGCCTGAATTTTCTCACTTATGAGATGTTGTAGTGGTTTTGTGCTACTGTGTTTGGTACCTGGTCAGAGATTTGAAGGATTTCTATCATAAACCTATTGTGCATCTTGAAACTTCTGTGTTGGATCAGCTTTAAACAAGCATATTCTGAGCCTCTGGGCCTGACACAGTTCAAAATAAATTTTAGTTTTCAGTAAGATTGTTCACTTTTATTAGGGACAAGGATGCAAGGATTTCCACACACACACAAATGATTGGCTATATAGTTCTGTTCCCTCTTTGATATGTATATATGCTGATGAGAGATTTTACTAAAATTTTACATGTTGATCACGTTTTCTGATGTTTGCCCTGCACTAAATGGCCCGATTAGGGTCCCACTGGTCACTCATGACCACCTCCCAGCCTTCCATACAAATGAAGAGTCGGTCAGATAGTAGAGAATACAAACCAATAACAGTTTATTCAAAGTACACTCAGAGTGGAGCCCTGTCTGCCCAGACACTAGGAATGCTGCAGAGGGACTGGCTTAAGCAAGCATAACGGTACATTATGTACACTTAAACACCAATGAAAGCATGGCTATCATGGAATTTTCCAAAGAGATGCAGCTGGACAGTAAATTACAAAAGAGTAAGTTTTGATTCTGATGCCGGGCACACCGTATCTCCCAGTCAAAGTCACTGTGCTTGTAACCACGACTAGACAAGTGGGAGAAGGCTTACGTCTAAAGAGAAGGTATGCGCTCATAAGAACACTGCATTCATTAGTGTAACAGAACTCAGATCTGAAGAAACATAACCTAGAGAAGGCCGTTTCTCAGAAATGACAAAAGATTAGTTTCTATCACGATACAAAATGGTGCCCTTATACAAAATGGTGCAGCGAATGCTAACTTATGTGAAACAACGCTAAAGCATATTTTTCTACTCTAACACCCATCTTTGTTGATGTCCTGTATTACCATTTTGCATTCTTCTTCCAGGTTTGAAGCGAAGGTCAATTGAGGAATTGGATTTGGTGTTTCGCAGTTCCAGAAGTATTTGTGCCGAGTGGTTCCAGTGTGGATGCTGGTTGCATCATAAGAGTTTGCTATTACTTTTTGTAATGTAAAGAAATAGGCAGCAAGATAGTGTTTTCGGGTTTTGTTGTTCCAGTTCTAAAATGCTAGTGATTGGTGTACGATGACAAGACAATTGGGTTCATGGGATTTGTAGTTCATTTTGTATTTCATACTGCAATTTTATTGCCTGTTGTTTGATTCAGTAAAGAGAGAGAAAGCATAATCTGAGCCTCTGTGTCCCTAAAAAAAACAAAATTTCTCATTGCAAAAGCTAGAATATTTTTCTAAATCTGTTAGTAGCGCAACTTGAAGAATACCTTACTTTAGTAACACAATTGTTTTCTTTCCCATCTTTTATGTAGACATTACTGGCACCCTTACCTAATTTCCAGTTTCCTATGTATGTCATTTAAATTAGAGGTGAGCGTAACTAATATTTATTTATGGGAATTTGGTGAACTTCCCTTAAGGTTACACAGTCAAAAAAATACTGTTGCCATGTTATGTTATGTTATGTTATTTATATTTTTATAGCGCACAGCTGCCCCAGCAAAGGGGCGTCCTGGCGCTTTGACAGACACTATAACATAACACACAAAAAAGAAGGGGAAATTAACCAGACACGGGAAACAGGAAAGTTTTAATCGCCTGCCTGAAGGCGAGCAAGTCTTCAAGAGCTCGGATGTGTACCGGGAGCGAATTCCATAAACCTGCCGCAAGCACCCTAAAGGAGCGGCCACCCATTCTGCTCAGTTTAAAGCGTGGACACGCAGCCAGGTGAAGCCCCTCCGATCTCAAGGATCTTGTAGGAGTATAGGGCGTGAGTAGGTTGGCAAGTGCCGGCGGTGAAGAAAATTTCAAAATTTTAAAGGCCAGGCACAGCGCTTTGAACTTGATTCGCTGTCTGACCGGGAGCCAATGTAAGGCCGTGATGGTTCCAGACACTGAGCAATGTCTGGGAAGGCCCACAATGGCCCGTGCCGCTGCGTTTTGTACCCTTTGGAGCCTAGAGGCCTCCGCTTGATTCACCCCTAGCATCAGCGAGCTGCCGTAGTCCAGCCGAGATAGTATTGAGGCCTGGGCCACAAGCTGTCTGGTAGGGGGATCAAAATACTTTAAAACCGGCCTTGTTCCCCGCAGAATGCCATAGCACGTGGCAGCCACCTTCTTGGTGTGGTCCCTGAAGGTGAGCGCGGAGTCCATCCAGATGCCTAAATTTCTCACTCCAGAAGCTGGAATAGGAGTGACACCCAGCTCTGATGGCCACCATTGGTTACCCCATAGCTCAGCGTGCTTCCCTAGTACCAACACCTCCGTTTTGGTGGCATTCAACTGAAGGCAGTTGGTGCGAAGCTATTGCCACAAGACCCGCTCGGAATCTGGGGGCCTCCACCTCAGGGTCTCCACTAGGTGTCACCGCTAGCTGTGTGTCGTCCGCCTATGAGGCCATCGTAAGACCCCACTATTTGACGACACCAGCCAACGGTTTCACATAGAGGTTGAACATTGTAGGGCTCAACGAGGATCCCTGTGGTACCCCCAGCTCCAGGGGATAGGTGGCGGATTGGCCAGGTGGTATAGCCACTTTAAAGGAACGATCCGATAGAAAGGACCGAAACCACTGGAGAGCGATATCAGTCACTCCCACCTCCTGTAAGCGTTGGATCAGTATATGGTGGGACACAGTATCGAAGGCAGCGCTTAAATCTAATAGTAAAAGCGCTGCAGTGCGACCTGCGTCCAGTACCTGGCGAAGATGTTCCGTGATGTAGAGTAATGCCGTCTCGGTACTGTGTCCCGACCGGAAGCCGTTCTGACTGGGATCCAATATCTGGTTGCGAGCCAGATGCTCAGACAGAACAGAGTTGACATGGGCTTCTGTCACTTTAGCAATCCAAGGCAACAGGGATATGGGTCGATAATTTTCCGGCAACCGGGGGTCAGAGTTGGCTTTTTTTAGTATAGGAGTGACCACTGCCTGTTTCCATGCCGTGGGTACCGTACCGTTGGACAATGACATATTGATAAGATTCAATATGGGGTCACGGCACAGCGGGGAAAGTGTGTTGATAAAGGCTGGCTTTAACGGGTCCGAGGGAGAACCTGACTTGACCCTGAGGCTGAGCCTGTCAAAGGTCTCAATAGTCAGTTCAGGTAACATAGCCAGGGTCTCATATCCCATCGTATCGGGGACAATAACCACTCGATTCTGGTGGAGTGTCTCAAAACCTTGGTAGATTTTTTTCACTTTCTCCACAAAAAAGGAGGCCAGTTTATCACAGTGGGAGTCTGTGCAAATCACCTCTGAGGTAGATCTGTTTTTCATAAGGTCCTTCAGTACCTTGAAGATCAGTTTTGAAGGATTGGGGCTGGTAGCAAATTCTTGAGCGTAAAATGCGGCACGTGTTCTGCAGATAGCTCTGTGGTAGAGCTTCAGCTCAGTAAAATACCGAGTTTTCAGAGCTGGGTCATAGGATCTTCTCCATTCCCTCTCTGTTTTTCGGCAGGATTTTTTCAGTTCTGCGAGAGACTCATTATACCAAGGACTGGATGTTTTTGTCCGGCCTTTCGACCAGCGCAGAGGTATAAGAGAATCCAGGGCATCGGTGATCCAGGCGCAGAACTGTTGGTAACCTTGTGGACGATACCCAGCTGGTGGTCTCCTTGGCACAGGCGGGCGGTACGTCAGCAAATGTAGATCTCGCAGGCTGCCTGGATACGGCCAAAAGCTGGATGACCAAGTCTTGTCTCAAACTTAATGGAGACAAGACAGAGCTCATGCTCCTGGGTCACACTCTACCATCGACCATAGACAATCTCTGGCCCACCAGCCTAGGCCCGGTCCCAACACCCAAAGACGCCATTAAGAGCCTTGGTGTCTGGCTCGACAGGTCCCTGTCCTTTGACCAACAGGCTACAAAACTTTCTGCCACCTGTTTTGGTATCCTGAGAGTCATCAGGAAGATTTTGCCGCTACTCCCCTTTGATGCAAGAAAAACCGTAGTCCTGGGCCTGATCCAATCGCGGCTGGACTATGGAAACGCATTATATCTCGGAGCTCCCGACTTCACCTTGCGCAAACTACAACTAATACAGAACTGCGCAGCCAGAACACTCTTACAAATCCCTCGCAGATCCTCAGTAAAGCCCGGACTGAGGAAACTGCACTGGCTCCCCGTAAAGGAAAGAGTAGACTTCAAATCACTCTGCATCGCACACCAGACTTTCTGGTCGCAAGGCCCGACCATCAACCTCCCTCTCATCACACCCTATCTACCCACTAGACAGCTGCGTTCCACTTCTGCACATCTAGCCATTGTACCGCAAATAAAGAAATCAAGATCCGGAGGCCGCTCTTTCTCCTTCAATGTGGCTAAAAAGTGGAACTCCCTACCCCAGCATCTCAGATCAAACCCCGACATTCTCTCTTTTCGCAAACAGCTGAAAAAGCTCCTGTTCACCACATAACCATGGTACTGAATCTGCCCTCCTCCTAACTCACACCTCAGAGATATGCTTAGCGCTTGGACGCCTCAGGGCAGCTACCCGCGCTTTAGAAATCCGAATTCATTCATTCATTAATAAAAGTGCTCAGAGGTTTCTGTTCCAGAATACTGTAGAACTCTTCAAGCCTAAGCTTGTGCCAAAGCCTTTTTAGAATAGGCCTGTCCACAGATATAAAAGGCTTATCGTGGACCGGACAAAAGGCTTCTACCGGCAGATGATCAGTCCACCCCATCATCCTCGGATCTGACAACCTCACCCCGTCAAGTGTGGAAAAGAAGGGGTCCAGAATATGGCCCCCTGAGTGAGTTGGGAGGGTGACTAGCTGGGTTAGTTGAAGAGCTTCAAGATCCGCCAGCAGAGTGCTCACAGTTGTGGATGACCCATTATCGAAGTGGATATTGAGGTCCCCCAAGATGTTGAAATTGGCGCAACCGAGCGCTATAGGACTGACCATATCGGCCAGTGCGGACCTGAAGACAGAATCATTGCCGGGAGGACGGTAGATGAGCATACCACTGAAAGTGAATTGATGGGAAAAAGCGACTTTAAAGATAGCACTTTCGCATGCAGGTAGTCCCGACAGTTTCCATTCAGCCGGAAAGCAGGATTTGACTGCCATAGCAATACCACCACCTCGTGTGGTTCTATTAGAAGTGAAAATGGTATAGTTCTGAGGGAATGCGAGATTCAATATGGCAGTATCAGAATCCTGAAGCCAGGTTTCTGTCATTAGAAAGACATCGGGATCCTCTTTCTCTATCAAATCATAGATGGACAAGTGGTGCTTTACCAGTGATCTAACGTTTAGGCACCAAATACGAAGATCTCGAGATGCAACACACTTTCGTGTGACAGGAGTAGCATCTTCCAAGGAACGGATTTTAGTAGGGCTCTTAAGTGACCAGCCTTTACAGGCACAGCTATAAGGACCAGCTAATGGGTCCACAGGCTTACAGACACGTCCCTTGGACATTTGCCCTATGGCCAGCAACTCTGACCGTGTGTAGGACAACATACCTGCCAGGAACGGCGAAGCAACACTGCGATGGAAGACAGAGCCTGCCCCGCCTCGCGCTGCCTCGGAGCGGACGAGCGCAGACGGGCAGGACTCTGGCACGACTCCGGCTAAGCGACGGCGTCCTCACCTGCGCGTCCCGCTGCGCGGGAGAGGGGAGCTTTAAGTAGGCTCGCCAATCCTAGCGCGAGCGCGAGGACGCTCCAAGATGGCGCCCGAAGCTACATACACAGCCCTACCCAAAATGGCGCCCACAGTGAACCACCCCCGGGATCCAGGCCCGCCAAAACGGCGGTAAAGGAGCCAATTATATGCGGAATGAGGAAGGGGGCCAAGACCCTGCCATCCATCTGAAAGCAGATTCAAGGTCACACTATGTGCAAAGCAATTGGCCAAACTGAGTTTGACACAATAAGAGTAGCCATTTAGAACTAGAATGTAGGACTGTTCACTCTTGCCTGCCTTCCCAACCATATAATTCCCATCCTACTCCAGTTTTACCCTAAGCCCCTGCTGCTGTGCTTTTGTTTTGAATTTTTCTTCTCTTCTTACATCTGTCACTTTAACCCAATTCCCAAGTCTTGGCAAGCAGAGGAGACAGCTCATAGCGAAATATTGTTCAAAATGAGGCAATGGGAAAATATTTTTTTCTGTGATTTGCCATATCCTCCTCATATTGGCAGGAAGCAGTAGACTCTTCGAAGCGTATAGCCCAAAGAGAGCTAACCTTTTTGGAGATGTCTATTGCACTGCAGACACTAGAGAACTATATAAACAGAAACAATGGTTCCTGTGGAGTAATATAATTCATAATGGTAATGATCTGCACAATTGCAATGAAAAAAGGGGGATAAGTCGAAATCCAAAGGAGAAGAAACCATATACCACTCAATGTTTGGTAATAACAACAGTTACTTATTACTAGAACTGAAAGGACATTTTAAATGTGGTAGCTGTTTTTCCTGTACCGTCACGTTTGATACAAATACATTTGAGCAACATGCGTAATGTGGTATATTGTATATGTTGTTCGTGTAACTTACCGTATATTGGCCAGACATCGCAACCAATCAAAGCGCAAATTGGACAACATTGCAGCCGCATCTGATATTCTGAACCAAATGCCCCATTGGTAACCCATTTTGTTGAAAAAACAGACAGCAGAAGGCATAAAATGGTAGGCGGTGACCAGACGCAAATTCTGCAAGGACTAGAGTGTCGATGGACTGAACTCGGCTTGAAGTACCGAAAATTTATTACAACCCTATAGATCTATACTTACAAATAGCCCTAATACCAATTACCAATAATCAGTCAGTTGGCAGTGTAGAAGGTCCAATCGTTTATTATACAAACAACTCTGCTAGAGGTGCCTCTTGCAACCTAACCCCTCGAGTTCCGCCAAGAAGACTGCTGGCACATTATCAACAGATCACATATACACTGTTACATTTCGAAACTGGTACTTAAGAAGGAAAAATACAAGTTGGTACAGGTTGGTGCAAAGGAAAGACCATATATGGCACACAAAGCATCCTTAGTTTAGCTCAGCTCGTTATAGCAAGGTCGAGGAGGGTGACTCCCTTCTGCCAGCTCTAGGAGAGTCCGCACAGCGCCTACTGGAATGTGCTTACCCAGCCTACCCCCACCTACAACCTTGACAGGCCTAACGTGCAAAAGCAGCAGCTTGCTACATTTGTCAGAGTATTTCACAGGAGAACAGCTCTTACTAAGTCTAATGGTAGGTTTCCACTAAGGCTGCAAGCAGACTAGGCCCCAAGATGGCGTTCGCCAGATCAAACTGCTTGTGATAAGACGGAAAACAAAATAAGGCGTACATTAATCCCTAAAATATTACATAAGTGAGCTTATTATTACTCGAACACCTACCCTAATGTAATAGGTACATCACGCTAATTTCTAACTACAATTATGTGTTTTACTAGGCCTAATTCAGATTTTGGTTCCTCAGGCTGAATAATGACGTGGTTTTGTGGCCACATTACTGAACTGAAAGGCTAATGCTGACGTTGTTACATCTTGAAAAGCTCTATTTTCGTGTAATTGTGCATTAGAAGTGTTTCGCATTGTTTCCCGTAATATACTCATAAGCCTATTATATGAATTGCTACATGTGCATTAGAATTAATATGGTCATATTATACAATCTGTACTTATTTTTAATTGATGCCACTTATTTTCAAATGATGTCCCTAATTCAGAATGCTTACTGTAGATAATATATTTATCGCTCCTAAATATTTTTATTTGAGGCTTTTGTTTCTTATTTATCTTGTAAGTTTCCCACTGTCTTGTTGCACATGATACCTGCATTATTATTTAAAGCTTCTAGACCAATTTGACCCTGTATTACCCCTCCTTAGCTCGTTTAGTACAATTTGTGTATTTCTGGTGTCCTTGTGACACTCTTCCATTAGCCATACAGTCGGGTTCACCCCCTCGTCATTTTCTTCTATGTTTATGTTCCTCTACCCGCTATCTGACTACCACACATCTGTTCTCCATTTCCTTTCAGTATAGATCACAGAAAAACGTATTATACCGCCAGGCGGCTGTCCGCAGTAATACATGCTGTGACGTCCGGTTTTGGTGGGTACTCTACTATTTAACCGCGCAGCGAGCTCCGGCCACTTGTCATTGAACAAGTGTAGATGACTCGGACATATCTACCTTTACTCGTAGTGGATGAACACGCTAACGGTCTCTGTATCCTGATCAACTGACCCAATTGACGGTAAGAGCCCTTCTCCCCTTCGAAATTAGGAGGCCTTTAAGAGTTAGGATGCTGATACTCACTAGCATAATAAAGGCATATTCTTAATGCATTCTCCCAAAATTTCAGGTACACGGATATTCATGTTCATACTGATTGCGAACATTTAATATTTGGATGGTTACACCCCAATGGCCGGAGTGGTTGCACCAGCACCTTAGCATTGATTGCTTCGATCCTGGTAAGGCCTTTTCACTTTGGTCTATGTCTGGTTGACTCGCTCCTATTCGCACTATTTCAACAATTTTAATACTCCTTCATCTCTCACAGAGACCAATGAGGACTACACAGATTGTTGTGTTCCTTTGTAATTCTACAAGCTCTATATCTTGTCTTGGGAATCTCTGCAATTGACCTCGCTGTCAGCTTTCTTCCCCTCACTGGGGTAAGTTTTCCATCATCAGGTACCCTTTTAAATAGTCCATGTGAATATACCACTGTTACAATTTCCCCATTATTCTTTCCTTCACATGTGCAGTGTCTGGCTGGGTCCCATGTTAGTACCCTTCCTATACTTTCACTTCCTTGTGATGCACTGTGATCACGCTGACAGATATTCCTTCCTCTCAGGTGCAGGCCGTCCCTGACCGTTCCATATGGCAATGCTGTTGTTTTGGACCTCACACAGATGCTATCCTTTTTTTCCTTAATTTGTAGATGTCCCTACATCAATAGGTCCTGAAGAGACCCCTCATTGGTTTAGGGGTCGAAATGCCATCAACAAAATTAAAGCGATCCATTCATCAGCCCCTATTATTCTATAAGTAGGTTGTTTTCATTGCTTATTATTTTGATGGTCGACTTTACTAATGTTGGAAACCAAGTGTTTATGTCACAATATGTCACTAATTCTGTAGCTTCCATATTCACTGTGGACGACTTGAACTGTTTCAGGTAAAATGTCATTGTTATATACATACATAACTTGATATTACCAAATATTGAGTGGTATATGGTTTCTTCTCCTTTAGATATCGATTTAACCCCCTTTTTTCATTGCGATTTTGCTTATCATTACCATAATTAATTATATTACTCCACAGTAACTACTGTTTCTGTTTATATAATAATTTCCCTGGTTCCTTGTGAGTAGGGTCTCCCTTGTCGCTTTTACTCGGCACTGGATAACTGGCATCAACGGCAAATCATGCACTGCTGTAGCAGACAGCGTGGAATGGAAGCAGGACCCAGCCTAAAACTGGGGTGGCATTGACAGATCAATGAATCAGGGGTTTGTAAAGCACAGTAACTCACCTGTTAGGGTCTCAAGGCATTGGTGGGGGGGACTGCTGGTCCCTCTGGGTATAGGATCAGTTGAAGAGCCAGGTCTTGATGTCCTTCTTGAACTGAGTCACCAAAGTGGATTGTCTGAGGTGGAGGGGCAGGGTGTTCCAGGTCTTGGCGGCGAGGTAAGAAAATGAACTTCTACCGGTTCTGGTCTTGTGGATCCTGGGGATAGAGGCAAGGGTGGGTTGAGTGGTATGGAGTTGCCTGGCGGGTATTTGGAAAGTGAGGCAGTGGTTAGGTATGCTGGCTTTTCGACAATTGAGCTTTGTAGGCTAAGATAAGTTATGTTAAACATTTTTGCACTTTGCAGGAGTCAATACATTGAAGATAAGTGTCTGTGCATGCATTTAGTGTATCATTTTTCTGTCCTTAAATTTCAGTACGTATTTTAGAAACAAAATGTATATGTACAAACTAAACCACCAGACTAAAGTAAACTAAACCAATAATAGTTATTTCAAGTAACTATAACTTGCACCCTCCATATACAGTGTTGGAATCAATTATGTCATTTCAGATGTTGCTGTTATCAATTATGTCGTAGAACATGTCATGAGCGATGTAATATGTTAGGTGTTAAGCAATTCTTGGGAAGGGCACAGGTTATAGTTAGTTTAAAGCACAAGTTATAGTTACTTGAGAATACTATAACTGGTGATTTCTACTTGTTTTGCTTGATGAAAATTGTATGTTTTAACTGGCATTTTCACCTAATGATAAAGTCTCTATAGTCTTTTGGAAGTGAAGTTATATGTTTTTTAAAATTTAAATCAAGCTATAACTACAATTCTTAACTATAACATCACTTTAGTTTTTGCATACTTCAGTGCATTTCGATGCCTTATTTTATGTAAAGTAGGATGTCCATCCGTGTGCGACTTGGGGTTTGACACTGGGCGTTACAAGGGGGTGTTCACAGATGACTATGTGATGTAACAATACATAGTGTGTCATTTTAAGTAAGGCAGGCCTTTTGACTTTGTCAAAGTGACAGAACACCAAAATATGAAAGTGGGCCTCATTTTTGTCCAGTAGTCTGCGTATCAACAGATATAAAGCAGACCTATTAAGTTTTGCCAAAAAGTCACTAATAATTCTAATAAAATGTATGATTCATAAATTCACATATTACAATGTGTCATAAATGTGAGTATCATAAAATGTGTTTAACAAATCAAAACACATCAACATGCCTAATGCCAGACCAGTGAATAATAAATGAGTGTGTAGTCTCACCATTTCTTGAGGCACCTGCTTCATACACAGATCCAATTCCCTTTTACTGAAGCAACGGAGATTTAAGAAAAGAAGGACTCACTATTGTACCTTTTCTGGCTCGAACCCCAGAGCTGTGAACTCCATTCCGCCTGAGATTTGTGCTAACACATCTGCTGTGACATTCAAAGAGAGGTTAATGCAATTTGGATGAACATATTCTTCCCACTTTGAACCTTAGTCTCCTATGAGGTCACCTCTGGGTGCCAGTGGGCAAGTAATTACAGAGAGTTACTCTTCATTCTATTGCCTGCTTCGCTCTGATTGGCAGTTCAGCAAGTATACAATTGGCAGATGAATAGAGTCTTTCATTTTTATTTGCTAAATTTCTTGATGGTCTGGACTAGTTCCGGGCACTGACTTCGGAATGACAAAAATGATTCTCTGATCCAATCCATGAACAAAATTCTATGCAACAATAATTTAATCCAAAACTGCACATGGCAAACCCATAACAGAGGTTCAATTCTGGATGCCATTATAGCCCAAGAAGATACAGTCAATATTGACCACATCCACTGTAATAGCTCCATTGGGCGAGAAATCTTGGACGGATCCCCCTTACCGACCTGGAAAAAAGAGCAAGCTCTCTCCTTCCCACTCACGACCTTTCTGCAACTGAACTTACCTCACACTAAAATACAACTATTACTTCCATACATGACCAAATAGCTCCCATAAAACATAAAAAGAAAAAGGAACAACCTATCGAGATCTTGGTTCAACACAACCTAATCTCTGAAAGAAGACAACTAAGAGCTGCAAAAAAACTCTGACTGAACAACCTGTCCACTTCCCATTTTGCCCAACTCAAAACTCAAAGTAAAAAATATAAAAAACACATCAAGAATAAAAAAACGTCCTTCTTGTGAGGTGCACTAAACAATGCAAAAAATTGTCCCAAATAACTCTTCAACCTCATTAGACAGCAAACATCCAAGCCCCCCCAACCTCAGTACAGGCTTCCAAAGAACTATGTGACCTTCGATCTCATCTGCAAAGCTGAAATTATTGAAATAATTTCCAGTTCCAGTCCCTCGTCTCATATTGCAGACCCTATCCCTGCTCAACTGACCAAAAACTTCAAACTCACCCTAGCCCCACTCTGGACCAAGATCATAAATGGCTCCCTGAGAACTGGAGTCGTGCCGGAATGTCTCAAAATCAGCTAAGTTATGCCACTACAAAAAAAATGGGCTCTGACCCTAACGGTCTCAACAACTTCAGGCCCATCTCCAACCTCCCGTTCCTAGCCAAAATCTTGAATAAAATGTGTTTGCCTTCAACTCAACTAACATACTGATATTACCAACCTTCTAGACTCTCACCAATTGGGCTTCAGGAAAGGATGCAGCACAGAGACAGCTATCCTGAATGTCATAGATGATGTCTACAAATCACTAGACACGATCCAATACTGTTTACTCATACTCCTGGACTTGTCTGCAGCCTTTGACACTGTTGACCACAAACTGCTCATCAATGTTCTCCAAGAATTGATTGGAGCAGAAGAGGTGGTCTTACAGGAGATTCCCTTCTTTCTTCAGAACTGTTCGTAAAGACTAAAAATTAAGAACTTCAAGTCTGACCCTCTCCCCATAAGCAGGGTTGTCCCTCAGGGATCTTTTCTCTCGCCAGCACTGTTAAACATATATATGGAGCCCCTGACATCCATACTCAAAAAAGCTAACATCCCCTTCCACCTCTATGCCGATGACACCCATATCCACCTAGAAACCTTCTCTATTGGCGACATTCAGAGACTGAATAACACTCTGAGTGAAGTCTAACACTGGCTTTCCCGCAACCACCTGAAACTCAACCAAGATAAGATTGAAATTCTTCCCATATCCAACAAAGAGCAGACCCCCCAATTCACAGAGTGGTTAAAGTCCATTGCCGCTCTCAACTGCAATCTCACACCTGCCGACTCCATAAAATAACAGGGAATTACTCTGGACCCAAACTTAGACATGGTAAAATATATCAAGAACACCGCTAAGAGCGCATTCCTCAACCTACAACTAATCAACAAAATAAAACCCTTCACCCCCCAATGACCTGAAACTGGCTACACAATCCCTGGTTCTGTCCGCTTTTGACTACGGAAATGCAGCCCTAACAGGCACGGCAAAATCTCCTCAGATCAACTCTAAATTCAGCAGCAAGGATGGGCACTGGAGTAATGAATTACGAACACATCTCTCCCTCTCTCAGAGACCTAAAATGGCTCCCAATCAAAATGCATGCCAACTTCAGAACTGCCTGTCTTACACACAAAGCTCTACACACTGGCAAACCTGCTTACCTGGCTGCCAAACTCAAGAAGGCAGGTCAGACAAGGAATCTCAGGAGTACAAACAATCTACTTCTCATTCCTCCCAAAACTCGCTAACGAAAAACCCTATCTCGCTCCTTCTCTGGAAATGCACCCAAAATTTGGAACTCCATCCCAGTCCATATCAGGACTAACCCCTCCTTCACAAAATTCAAATGCCAACTCAAAGACCTCTTCCTCAACCGAACTCTGATGAATAGTCAACTGACGCCTACCTAAAATCTTACACATTGCAGTATCTAGTGACTTTGATAAGAAGGCATCTACAGCACCTATCTCTCTACTCACTAATTTGCCCCCTCCCTGAACAGGATTTGCTACGATCCAATTTGTATATCATTGTTATACTATGTGTTTGATTGCATTTCGATAAATGTTGTAAAGCGCTCTGATACCTTTGGGTCTGGCCAGCACTATATAAAACTCTTAAATACATAAATACTTTTGCTTTGTTAACTTTCAGTTCTGTTAGTAGCCTAAGCTTCTGCCTTGTAATATTTTATTATTAGAATACTTCATCTTACTTTTTTAATTATCATTACTATTTTAATATACTGTGTAACTGTTTTCCATATGCAGTACATATTATTCTCTCCCTTGGGTCATGTTTAGGCTTTAGAATACTAAATATACAAAATAAATAAATAAAGGGGCTAGGAGAAGATGTGAGAGTAACCCTTTATTTTATCAGTGAAGGAGAATTTAATGATTATGTGTATGATAGAAGAGCAGTCTCAACATCCTGCTGTGCTGCAGGCCCAGCTTCCTGCTCTCCTTCTAACTCAGAAAGATAAGATATAGCATACTTGCGTTCCTGGTAAGGTTGCTGGTACAATTATTTTTCAGACTCGCTAGTGTCAACCATGACTGTAGTAACTGGAGCACCGAGTGAGGTCTGCTTTGGTTTACGTGGTAGTGCCACTGATCCCATCACCTTCCTGCCCAGTAAGTACATCACATTCCTAATATTGAGGTGCTTTTTTCAGTTAGTGATCTTTTCAAGGTGGTGAGAGACTGCCAAACCTCAATGCCAGCTTCCTTAGCAGAAACTTGCTTTCTGGGACCCATCTTCTGCATCTGCATGGTTAGCACCTAGCAGAGAGGTATGTGGACTTCAGTGTCATTTTTTTTATTAACTTTTCTTCATCAGACCTTGTCCAGGTAAATACAAATTTGGCCTGTGCAAAATGGTAGTAATTGTGGCATACTTTGTGTGAATTCAGAAATTTCTGTTACGCTTCTTATGCGAAATTCCTAAAATGATGTTATTACACCAATTCCGATAAAAACACACCATTAGCAATGCAAATTTACACTGAGTGCATGGAAACAACAGATTTGGAACAGCTGTTAGTCATAGTGCTTTTGTTTTTTTGCAATTTATTGTGTGAAAAGCATGTTTGCATCAAGAATTGGATGCATTTTGCATTAAAATGTATGGGAAAATGACATATTTGCATTTGTCCTTTAGTACTTGTCTGAATATAAGGTCTATTTATCTCTGCTAAGGTCTTCTATGCTGTGTCCTAATGTTGCTTTCTCAAGTGCAAAGAAAACAAAATCTGGATGAAGATCTACAGTGCTGAATTAAGAACCAATTTTCTGATAAAGTTAGTTTCATAGCTAAATTGAGTTCAACTGTAGTAGTAAAAAACTTGATTTAGTAGCCAAGTACCATCAAATTATACATGGACAAAACAATACATTAATATATCAAGATACATTCTAAAACATCATGCTGCGAAGCTCCCTAAACACAAGTGTTGTTCAAAAGTTCTTTCCAAATGATCATTAAATGTGTGCAAAACAGGAGCAGAGGTCAGACAGGGTTATGTGCAAATCGTGCAGTAAAAACATAAAAACACATACATTTTAACCTTTTTGTTGTGTATAAAACAGGCGTTATTCAAATTACCTAATAATTTTAAATTTCGCCTAGGTGCTGGAAGTCACAATCTGTAATCTACCATGTTTATACCAGATAGCCTGCAAAAATTTGCTGGGAACAATGACAATTACAGGTATAGTGTTGCTCTTTAAAATTTTAAAAGACACTTAGAGACCTATTACGATGGCGGGGGCTATTCGCCCACCATCCGTGCTGGAATGACCCCCCGCCGTATTAGCATGTCTGGGGGCTCCGCGGTGGATGGAAAGACCGTCCACCGCTTTTCCGCCCTGGTCGCCTTGCGACCGGGGCGGAAAAGGGTTCATATGGTGGCGTGTCTATCAAACACGCCAACCATATTTCAGGCATAGGCAAAGAAAGCTAGGACCAAAAAAATATTATGTGTATCTCATCCTCATTTTCCAAGCCACAAGCAGTACAAATACTAGAAAGTAGGTCCTTATGCCATTTATTGGTGAAAGACCTCAGAGGTAAAGTGCCAAGTCGAAAGCAAATATAAAGGCTTTTAGCTAAGGGGGAAGAGACAAAGTCTAAATATTCCTCAGAACGGGGGAGCGGTTAGATATCAAGAAATATATTTGTCAATGTGCTAATTAGCTGGTTATTTGCATAGCTATCTTGGATAGTCCAGTAGCTAGATTTCAAGATATTAAGATCAGCTTTGCACATTTTATCCAGATTGGCCCATAGCCTTGGCAGACCTAGCTTACTTAACCAATCTGAAACAAATTTAACCCAAAGTATTGACTTGGCACCTCTGACAGAACGCAGGTCAGAGAGGCAGTCTCTAAGGGGAATATTATCAAGCAGGGCGGTAAAAATTATCGCCGCTTTAATGGCAGAAAACTGCAGCTAAAGCGGCGATAATGGGCTTGATAATATGCCCTTGTGAATTCCAATAGAAACCCATGTTCTGGTGTGAACATGGGCTTCTATTGGAATTCTCCAGGGCATATTATCAAGCCCATTATCGCCGCTTAAGCTGCAGTTTTCTGCCACTAAAACGGCGATAAGATTCACTCCTGCTTGATAATATGCCCCTTAATTCCCTCAGTTCAGAAGGTATATGTGATGTTACAACGCATACTTTTACTCCGCATAACATTACAACGCGGTATTTACAACGCATACCGTTACAACGCATAGCGCTTTGGGGTGCTGGATAGTGGTAAGTATAATTTACTATTCTAACTCCAGTCCCCGTGGACCCTAGGGAAGGTGTTGGATAGTAAATTAAACTTACCTCTTATCCTAGAGCGCCCCCCAGCGCAATGTGTTGTAATGGTATGCGTTGTAATGCCTGCGTTGTAGTGGTAGTGCGGAGTAAAAAATGCGTTGTAACAGGTGCATACCGTTCAGAAGTGACCCATAATCTAAACCAATAAACATATGGTCTAAGGGCGGCCAAGTCTGTGATTCGTTTTAATCCTAAATCTAAGAATAAAAGGGTTAAAGGTGTGCTACTGAGAACAGAAACCAGCCACCTAACAAATCTATTTTCCACAGTAGCAAGTTGAGATACATTTAGTGCAGCCCCAACTCTCAGCTCTAAATAGAGCAGCCCTTTGTGCCTTACCACGGTATACTTCCAGGCCTGGTGAGTCTACACGAGAGCTTTTTTGCCTATGCATCCTGTTATTAGTATTTTTTCTGTGCTCGAGCAGTAGCATGCTTTTAATTAGCTGGTCTTTTCACTTCAGGCCCTTCATCCCTCCTCACCCTGTCTAGTATTACTTGTACTGCTACTCTTGTCTATGACTCTCAAAAAGCAGGATATCTGAACTGGGTTTGGCTTCAAATTTCAGGCTAACCAAATTTCACAGATGACATTTCTCAGACAACTAAATCTCAGAAATAGTTTTACTTAGCATTTGATTTGGGACTTCAGTAAGTTTGAAGATATAGGTGTCACTACAGCAAGATCGTCAAGACAAACACCTCTCAGAGGTTCCAGAGAAGCCACCCTTCTAGGAACTATTAACAAACTGAGAAGGTCATGGGGACATAAAACTAGGTGTTGCAATGGAACTGTGGCCCTAAAAAGGAAGTTTTAAAACTACAGGGCAAACAGACAAAGTAGATTCATTTACTCTGTCTGTGAGCTCAGCAATACCTGAGTGAAAGAAGGTGGCAAAAGGTGGGGCTTCGGGAGATGCAAATAGGTTATAACAGCAGGCATTTGATATGCTGCCAAGAAATTCTTTAGGGACAAATTTACTAATATTTTGCAACAAGACTGCACCACTTTGTGGTGCATCCATGACAGAAAATGTAATAGTGGATATTTACAAAGCCATGCAAGGGTCAATTTGCGGACACCTTGAGTGGCTTTATAAAAAGAATGTAGCACACTGGAGTGGCTTGCGTTGCATTGCGTTACATTTCATTCTGGGAGGTGTTCCATGGGTGGAACATGGGCGTTCTCATGGATTTCACGCAAGCCCAGAATTACAAAGGTTTAAAAACCTGTGATTACATGAAATTGCTTTCTTCGTGTGCTGCCGCGCGGCCCCCCTCCTGGAGCCTTGTGGTGGCCCTGGGGACCGCCACCTCCCAGGGCCAGCTCCTGCAGTGTCCCGGGGTGCCTACCCCCGGGACACTGCTGTTTGCTATGGTAAGGCGGGAGCCTTGCCGCTCCCGCCCTACCATAGCAAACTGCTTTCCTATTTGAAAGAAAGAGCAGGTTAACCTGCTCTCTCTTTCAACAGCAGTGTCCCGGGGGTAGGCACCCCGGGACACTGCAGGTTGCTATGGTAGGGCGGGAGCCTTGCCGCTCCCGCCCTACCATAGCAAACTGCTTTCCTATTTGAAAGAAAGATCTTTCAAATAGGAAAGCAGATTGCTTTTCGTCAGGGGGAGCAGCATGTTAGCTGCTCTCCCTGGCAAAAAAGCAATGCCGGGGAGCCGGCAGGGACTGTGTAGGAATTGGGGACCCCTCACTGTCCCCAATGAAGATGGTCAGCCCCGGGGGATGGGTTCCCCGGGGCAAGAAGTGGCCAGGGAGGGGGGCTATGCAGCCTCCCTCCTCCCCCATTTTTTTAATGAGGCAGAGCCCTGGGGGATGGGGTCCCCGGGGCTAAAGGAAGCCACAGGAGGGGGGCCACGCAGCCCCCCTCCCTATATTTTTTATAACTTCTGGTGTGTATGCGTCCCGATATTTTAGTACCTGCAAGTAAGTACCGAGGCAGAGTCTAAAGTTCATGAGGAAGACTCTGTTCCCTTCATCTGTAAAATGTACACCATCTCTCCTATAGATGCTATGCATATTGAAACACAGATTGTTGTTGTAAATGGACCCCATTCCATAGTCTCGGAGAAAAGCAGGATCAGATTTATTCACATGTTTTCTAGATTTCTCAATCTGTGGACAAAATTGATTGGACCAGTTCCATTTCTGTCTTTGGCATATGTTGGAATACACAAAGGGAGTTTGGGGGAAAAGTGACATCAGTTCTGTAAAGGTGTCCTTCATAAACATTTACAGACCTACTCCAGTCAAAGCTCCTAGGTCATTGCCACCAGAGTGCCCAATTATGAAGTCAGGGTGTTGGAGATGTAAAAAGAATTTAACCAATGGCATCAATCGGTGCCACTTTATCCCTCTCTGTCCAATCTATTTAATGTCTACATCTGGTAAACCTAGGTCTTTGTGAATTCCTTTCTGTTCTGCGTACCTTTGACTCCAGAAAATATAGCTGTGTCCCACAATCCACACTCTAAGCATCTTGAAGAGAGGTCTGGAAGTACGCAGATGGTCTCTGTAAATGAAATGGCCGTTTGAAAAGTAAGATTTTTCTAAAATGGTGGATAAGATGCAGTTTTGAAAAAAGCAATGAAATGATTGGTTGTTTGAAAGCATTTTACACAGAAAACTAGGGTGCAATTTTCAGTTTGTTAAAAGCCTGATATTTATTGGTTAACAAAAAGTGATAGAAAAGAACATTACTTAAGATAAGCTGGTATAAGTTAAGCACACTTGCTGTTTTGATTTGCAACATTGTTTAATGAACTTTTCACCTGTGTGCTTAGTTAAGTGTTCCCTGAAGTGTTTCTATGGTAACAGGCAGAATGCGGAATGGGGGTAGGTTTGAAAGTTTTGTCAGTTGGAGAGGGTTCGAAATTTCAATCAATATAAAAGTGTGTTTCCTCTTGATTTAATGTGGGCATAAATGTGATTTGTTATTTATTTATATATGTGTGTAGATTGAATGTGTAGATTGAGAGGAAAACTTTGTTAATTGCCATAGGACTTCATGACCCCCTAGGCCTGCTCTAAGTGTCCTACAAGGACCCTAAAGGTTGAAAAAAAATATATATATTTTTTTAAATCGTGAGATACGTGTACGGTACGCGTACGCCGTGAAAAAGAAAAAAACTTGATGGTCACTTTCGTGGTAATTATCCCTTGGGGGGCCAAGTCCCGGGGGAAAGTGTTTATTGCAGTGGGGGCAAGAGAGACCCCCCAGCCCCGGGGACCGCCACCCCCCGGGGCTTTCACATATGATAGCGGGGGGCTTACGGCCCTCCACAGCCCCGGGAACCACCACCTCCGAGGCTTTTAACTGTTAATCTCCTGGAGCCTTGTGTTGGCCCTGGTGACCGCCACCCCCCAGGGCTGGCTCCTGCAGTGTCCCGGTTTGCCTAACCCCAGGACACTGCTGTTTTCTATGGTAGGGTGAGAGCCTCGTTTCTCCCGCCCTACCATAGCAAACTGCTTTGGTTTTTGGAAGAGAGAGCAGGTTAACCGGACAGGTTAACCTGCTCTCCCTTCCAAAAAGCAAAGTCGATTGCGGGGATAATAAAAATTAGTGTTGGGGGCTATTTTTTTTTTTTTTTACGATAAAATTACAGTACGCGTACCCTGCGTGGCCATACCACGTATGCTGCGAGGTTTCTAAGGCGTTCTGTACGCGTACCTTAGCAAGAATAAAAAAATATTTTTCAGATACCTATCAAGCTTTTGTGTTTAAATGTTGGTTGGTTCTACCAAGAGCCTTTCTCTTTATTGGGACTTGTAAGTAAAATCTGTGGTCAGTTGAGTTTTACATGATCTGTTAGTATAGTAACAGCGCAAAACAAATAGGGGTAGGGTTCAAAGTTATGCCAGTTGGAAAGGGTTCAAATGTTCAGCCAATAGAAATGTGTGTTTGGTTTTGAATTAATGTGTGAAGCAATTTGATTTGTTATTAACATGTATATATGTGTACATTGAGAGGGAAAGTGTGCCATTTTCTGGTTTTGCTAAGAACACTGAAGTAGAGAGATTCTGTGTAAGAATATCTGCTGTGTGACTGGCATTCTTCTTATTCTACAAATCAATTTGAAAGGTGATTGGATAACCTGAAAGGGAATGTATGTGGTGCATTTTGTTTTTAGTAAGAGTAATGTGTTTATCCTTCTAAAGAGTGTAGAATTACATTCTGAGTTTGTCTTCATTTGGATAACCATTGTGAAAAAAGCATTTGGTAAGTTAATGTGTTTGGTGAGTCAGCTTTGTGCAGTAAAGTGCAGTACTAAAAAATGTAGAATGTTTGCAGTCACTTTTTCAGTTCTAGAGTAGTCAATAGTGTTAATTAGGCTTTTGTTTCAAATCTATAATTTTCCAGTCAGTATAGACACCAGCCATGGCCCGCAGTGGGAGTACCTGCAGGGCGCTGACGTGGGGAGGGGGAGTGGCAGGGTGGGGGGTAGTAATGTATGTATTACGGAGTGTTACAGGTAAGTAAACATTTAAATAAATAAAACAAACTGTGTTGCGTGCACTGCATCGCATTTGGGGATGCAGTGCACTCAACGAAATTCGTTTTATTTATTTAAATGTTTACTTACCTGGGAAGCTCCGTAATCCATACATTACTACAGCCCACCCTGCCCCTCCCCCTCCCCACATCACCGCCCTGCAGGTACTTCCACTGCCGGCCGCGGCTGATACATACACCACTGAAAACTCTTTAGGGCAGATTTACAAACCTCTTGCGCGTCTTTGTGCTGCCATTGCGTCACTTTTTTGATGCAATGATGGCTCAAATAATGCAGCAAAATGGTTATTTATTTGCAAAATTAGTCAGGGTTGTGCAGTAACATGTAGTAGTTATATACATGGAATGTGTACAGTCACTTTACTCTTTCTAGATTAGTGAATGTATTCTGGTAAAATGCAAGGTTTAATATTTTTTGTCTAGAATCACACTGTGTATGTAATTAAGAATTATTCTGAGTTAAGCATTTTTGTATGTTTTGTGTTTCTAGACACATACGTGCTTAATATGGCCGGGATGCCCGTCACCCCCTCCCAACACAATCCCCAAGGATGGGTAGTCGGACACAGTTCTGAACTTTTGGAAGGCGGGAGGGAGTTACCCTCCCGGCCGTATTTATTAAAATATGAAACAAAATTAAAACATTAAAATAAAAGTTTCATATCATGTACAATTTCCATTTATTACATTTCGATGAAGACATGTTCATTGGCTAACCTTAACAAATCTCTAATACAAAGGTTTACCTAGCCGAGTCTAACATCCTGCAAATGCATACTTTCTAAATTAAAATTGTACATCCTAGCATTACGGGCCAACGGCAAGGTCGCAACCGGTGTCAGATCCCTACTACCAAAACTCTCGCCCTCACGATGTGAGTGGCGTCCGCGCAGAGGACTGTACCCTCTGTGCCAACTCCAATTTCCCTTGTCTTGTTTGGGGCCCCCCATTACAACTCGACGCCATCTTAGAGGTCGTCCGAGGACCCGTGTGAGGTGTCTGTAAGAAGGCAGCGTGGACTCCCCCCACCCCACACTGTCTATCACATCCGCCGTCGCGGATATCCGGGCCCCGGGAAATTCGTAGGCGGGGCATATAGCCGTCACCTCCCCTGGAAGGGGCCTATGGCCGTCTTCCCCCAGGCATCCCATCCTTAGTGGGTGCCGCCTCCCTGTGGGAGGGGCCAATGGCCGCCTCCCCCCGGGCGCTCCCATCCATAGTGGGTGGCGCCCCCCTCTAGGGACCTTGAAATTACTGCTCACCGATCATGACCTTACCGCCCGACCAAAAATAAATACGACTTTTGTTTACCTACTAAGGGAGAAAAATATCATCGTGTCTACTTGTATCAATTGTTTATTCCTAAAAGAAAAACAGTACCTACAGACAGAAGTCACATCCTTAAACTAGACGTTCGTTCTCCACTAAACGGAGGGAAAAAGATGTTATCAGAGAAAGACTTTATTGCAAAACTAACATTGCCATTAGGGGCTGGTGGGTGGGTCAAAATTGCTCCTTGTTCCGTCGAGGGCTCACGTGCAACGAGTGGGTGCAGCTTCCAAGCACAGGAACAAGAGGACGCTTCTTCGGATTCCCGCTCTCTTTATTCCTCATCGGGAGGGCTTGAACCCTCCGCTGGTACGCCTACTGGGCAGGGCCATCGGCGTAAGTGTCTAGGACAACCCTTCTTGGGCGGGAAAAAGGCGCGCCCCGGCTACGCCGCTTTGGGCATACCAGCCGTGACACGTCCCCGCCCAAAATGGTTTCCGGGGAGGATCCGGGCCCCCAACCATACGTTCGGGGGGACCGAGTGGTCGCCCCTTTCCATATGGCCGGGATGACCATCACCCCCTCCCAACACAATCCCCAAGGATGGGTAGTCGGACACAGTTCTGAACTTTTGGAAGGCGGGAGGGAGTTACCCTCCCGGCCGTATTTATTAAAATATGAAACAAAATTAAAACATTATATCCGGGCCTCGGGAAATTCGTAGGCGGGGCATATAGCTGTCACCTCCCCTGGAAGGGGCCTATGGCCATCTTCCCCCAGGCGTCGCATCCTTAGTGGGTGCCGCCTCCCTGTGGGAGGGGCCAATGGCCGCCTCCCCACGGGCGCTCCCATCCATAGTGGGTGGCGCCCCCCTCTAGGGACCTTGAAATTACTGCTCACCGATCATGACCTTACCACCACAGGCCGGATAGTTGACCGGCTATCCGGCCCCCCCACAAATTCCTCCTAAAGGTCATGCTTCATTAAACCCTTTAGCCAAGCTAAGAAGTCTCCTATGAGTAAGACATTCCCTTCCCGGGACAAGTGAACCCCATCATCGAGATACATGTGATCACCCCAAATACATCCATGCGGAATACTGTGCAATTGCGCCGAGCGAAACAACCTACCAATTTTGTTGTTGACCTTCTTCACTGAATGGTTCAGTGCTGCCACCGAGATGCCCCCTCGCCATACCTTCCTGGGAATCATGTGGGACCATGCAATCGTGCACCCCGGGATTCTTTTCACCAGCCAGCTAACGGTAGACAAAACTCGCTCGAGTAATACTCGCCTACCGAGTGTCACCATGTCATTGCCCCCCAGGTGTACTATGATTACAGATGGCGGTGACCTCTGCCGCCCTAAGAGTCCCTCCACAAAAGATTCAAACTGGTCAATACAGAGCCCGCCCCTTCCATGGAAGGTCACTCTGCACCCGTATTCCCCAGCTGCGTGAGTCGCGTCACCTGCTTTGAATACGTCCCCGGCCCGCCTCACTTATGAGTGGCCCACGACCCACACCACTCTCTCCTCAGCCGGTGATCTCTGACCGCTGGTCCCCTGGTGCCGGACCGACTCCAAGTTCCACCCCGCATAACATGCCCGCGAAACTGTAAATCAAACAGAAGACAAGAAGCGTGAGTGCATGTAACTTGACTTCACAACATGTGCAATCGCACATACCTTTTAAAACAATTAGAGGACCATCGTCCTAACAGTTTCACCTCTTCAGCACTCTGACCCCTGGCTGTAGCCTCAGTAGCAGCCCCTATCCTGAAGGAGTGGGTCCCAAAATCGCACGGGTCCAAGCCCGCTGCTGCGATTGCCATTGTTAGCACCCTCTGAAACTGAAACCTTGTCAGTGGGGTGGCATCAATGTGTCTCAGCAAACTCCCACCCCATGTATCCGCCCTCAGTGCCAAATATTCCTCAATGCTCTTTATCGGGCACAAGGGGGACCCTCTCATGCGCTGGACAACCACACTGTCTCCCATAGCTCTCTGGTCAGTCTTGGGCTTAGCTATTGTGATTACCATTGAATCACCCCTAATTAGGATGTGATCCCGACACAGACCTCCCTCAACATCCTTCTTATTCTTTGCGACCAGTTCGCTTACCCGCATAGCCCCATGGAAAGCTAATGCGAAAGCTGCCCGGAACAGAACTGCTTCGAATTGGGAGGAACATGTCGTGGGTAGTATTGCCATAAGCAGGGACAACCTTTCTAACCCAATCGGGTGCCTCTCGTCTACTCTACGACCCTCAAGGCGCTGCCAGCCATGAAGGGCTTTCCTTGCCAAAAAGGAAGATGTTGGGTCCTCAATGCCATGCACCTGCGCCATGAATGAAATGGCCGCTTGGTGCCTATTGGCCGTTGCCACTGATCGGCCTTCCCTATGTAATGCTACCAGTAACCCTAGGAAGCAATCCTCCTGACCCCATTTCTGATCCCCTGCCGAACCCAAAAATGCACAATAGGAACAAAACGCTCCTTCGTATGCCTTCCTTGTCCTGGGGGCTAAGCTTGCTGCCACGAGGTCTTGTAATCCGGGGCACAAATTAGCCAAAGTGCTTCAGGGAATGGTGCCGCCGCTAGGTCCGCAGTAGGTAGATAACCCCTGAACGCCTGCATATGTGAATGAGAGAGTGCATCAGCAGCATGATTCAGTACACCCGGCACATGTATCGCCCTGAACTGTACATTCAGTCTCATGCAAAGTAGTACAATTTCCTTCAACAATCTCAATATCCACTTGCAACGTGCTGCCTGATTATTTATACATTCAACAACAGTCATATTGTCGGACCAAAATACCACAGAGCGGTCTCTGAACTCGTCCGGCCATGCCATCAGAGCCACAAAAATAGGGAATAGCTCGAGGAACCCAATGTTGCTAGTGAGACCGCTGGTGTGCCACCACGTCGGCCATGCTTGCGCCGACCATCGGTTACCAAAAATGGCTCCAAATCCCACGCTCCCCGCCGAGTCAGTCCACAAACCTAGCTCATCCGAAGACGCTGGTGGCTTGTTCCACACTACTCGACCGTTGAAGTCTGCCAGAAATGCCAACCAGATGCGCATATCCTGGCGAACCTCTGCAGACAGTCTCGTGCGGTGGTGTCCTTCCTTGAGACCAACCATAGCTTGTGCAATAGAGCGTGAAAAGGGGCGGGCCATTGGTATCACCCTCAGGGCAAAGTTAAGCTGACCCACTGCTTGTTGTAACTGATGCAGGGTCACCTTCTCCCTACTCAGGCACAGTTCCAGGGAAGCCCTAAATTTCGCTACTTTCCCTACAGGCAAACGGAAACATCCCTCCACAGAATCGAGCTCAATTCCCAGAAACTCCAGTGAAGTAGATGGTCCCACCATCTTACCTGGTGCCAATGGCACTCCGAATTCCCTCATGAGGATGCAAAAAATCCTGTAGCGCCTGCGCAAATTTTGTGTCGCCGGCTGCCCCCAAGAACAGAAAATCATCCAAGTAATGCATAACATGGCTATGCCCAGTGGCCTCGGTGAATGCCCATTCCAAAAAACAGCTGAATTTCTCAAAATAAGCACAAGAGATGGAGCAACCCATTGGCATACATCTATCCATGTAGTAACGTCCTTGGAACACAAAGCCTAACAGACGCTGATCCTGTGGGTGTACCGAGAGCAACCGGAACGCCGACTCGATATCTGACTTTGCCATCAGCGCTCCGGGCCCAAGGCGATTCAACATGGTGACAGCATCATCGAAGGATGCGTACCGCACCGAACAAACTCCCGGGTCAATCGCATCGTTCACTGAGAGACCCTTCGGAGCCGACAAATTATGGATCAGCCTAAATTCCCCTGGGTCCTTTTTGGGGACTACTCCTAACGGGGAACAGATGAAATCTGTAACTGGCGGGTGCCGATATGGGCCCGCAACCCGGCCTAGGGTAACCTCTTTTGCAATCTTTTTCTCCACCACAGTTGGGTTATGCTGAGCCGAAAGCTGGTTTCTACAAAGTGGTTCCCCACGAAAATCCCCCGCCGGGATGTGGAAACCATAGAAGAATCCGTTCCTCAACACCCCAGCGGAGACATGATCAGGGTATTTGGTTAGCCAGGGGATCATTGCCATGATATCAACGGGGGTAGGTAACGGTACACAGTGGTCCCCCTCAGTCCTGTTTGGACCCTCCTCTACCTCCCGACCCGCCATTTTTGGATCTGCACGAACTCTCCGGGTGCGAGGAATTCCCGCAACCCGCACACGCATGTCTGAACTTACATGTCCCTTGTGGTCTGGTGCAGTTGCCTCTGTTAACCCCTTCCATGCTGATGACGGAATCGCTCCGTCATCAGCTACAGTTGAGCTGTGCTGATGACGGAGCGGTTCCGTCATGGCCCGGCCGCCGCGCCTGCGCGGCGCTGATTTCGCGCCTGCGCGGGCGTTCTAAAGAGCGGGGCGGGTCATGACGGAACCGCTCCGTCACCAGCACAGCTCAACTGTAGCTGGTGACGGAGCGGTTCTGTCACCAGCATGCGGCGGCCGCACGGCCGCCCCGCCCCTTTAGCGCTGCGGCGGAATAGCCGCCGCAGCGAAGGGGTTAAAGCTCCAACAGACCCCCCTCTTTCCCCCATTCCTACCGGTCCGTGCTTGGTGGTCACCACCGGCGCCCGCTCGAAAGGGCACCGCGGGCTGTTGGCGGGAAAACCCCGACCCATTCTGCCTGGCGATGACGCCTTCGTCGCGCCCGGTAGGAGCTGCTTCTGCCAAGAAATCGAGTCGAGACAATCCCACGTCCGAGATGAATCGTACTCTTTGGCCTTACGGAACTTCTTGTCGTAACCCATCCATTCATTCCCCTCATATGTTTCATAAAAATCCATTATACGTGCCTGATAGCAAGACAATTCCGGCAAAACCTCGGGCTTGCGTTCCCCAATAATTGCAGTAAACATCGCAAAGGCCTTGGCCTAATTTTTTATTGTCTCATCCACCCTGAAACCCGCCATCTTGGCTCGCCAGACACTCGGATGCCACAAATCCTTCTGCGTCTTGGCATACTCCATCTCGCGATGGTCAGTTAACAAAGAAAACATATTAACATACTTGTCAGCCCATATCAATTCTTTCGTGGCCAACGGGATATGTTGATCCACTCTCTCCCGTCTTGAGGGCAATGAGCCCTCCCCCGCAATTGGCAATGACTGCTTACCCGTTTCCATTGTTGTTCCCGCCGTTTTTCTGCTGCCCGCTGCTGGTACTTCCGGGGTCACCTGTGGGGGGACAAGAGGGAGATTCGCCTTCGCGGCATCTCGCGACTGCCGCAACTGCTGAATTAGTAACCTGGCCTCTTCGGCTATGTCTCCAGGTGCCGTAGCACCCCCTGTCTTTTTGCCGAGCCATGCGGCTAACTGGGCGGCCAATTCAGGTGGCATGTCCTCGTCGTTGGCGGGCGTAATCACAACCGGAATCGGTTGACCCGCGTCTGGGATCGGTACTGGGGCCTCGATTGGAACGGCGGGGCTCACCGGGGGAACCTCGGGGACCGGAACCTCCCCCCCTGCCGCCCTATTCCTGACCCATTTCCCTCTACCCTCAGGGGCGACTCCCGGCAATGCAGGGCCTATTACCTTCTTCGGTTTACCCTGCTTGTTCATCGCAGACATCTGCTTCTTCATGTTCGCCATATCATGGCCAAGCGCTGGGACCTGACCAACGTTCCGTTCGATCTTCGCCATTCTGCTTACCAACATGCGAAGCACCTGGTCAGTCTCGGACCTCTTTCCTGCCTTCTTGCCAGACATTGCTTTCGAATATTCGCTTCAAGTAGACCAGCACGGTCCTGGATCCTTAGCCTCGAAGTCGCTGAAAGAGAAACACAAGAATTACAAGTTCTCAAAATTGCTCCTTGTTCCGTCGAGGGCTCACGTGCAACGAGTGGGTGCAGCTTCCAAGCACAGGAACAAGAGGACGCTTCTTCGGATTCCCGCTCTCTTTATTCCTCATCGGGAGGGCGTGAACCCTCCGCTGGTACGCCTACTGGGCGGGGCCATCGGCGTAAGTGTCTAGGACAACCCTTCTTGGGCGGGAAAAAGGCGCGCCCCGGCTACGCCGCTTTGGGCATACCAGCCGTGACACGCCCCCTGCCCAAAATGGCTTCCCGGGAGGATCCGGGCCCCCAACCATATGTTTGGGGGGACCGAGTGGTCGCCCCTTTCCAATATCTATCTTTTTTGAAGTTTTGATAGAATTAGAAACTAGTTATTGTTTTTGTATTTGCAAAATGAATCATGGTTGTACAGTAAAATGCAATATTTATATTTCTGAAATGTGTGCAGTCATATTAGGTCTTCAAGAGTAATTAATAGTGTTGCTTGTGTAGAATCAGACTTGTGTTTGAAATCTACAATTTCCCAGTCAGCATATACACACTGCTGCATACACTCTGGGGCATATTTACAAGCCCCTTGTGCCTCTTTGTGGTTGTATTGTGTCACTTTTGTGATGTAATGTAATGTTGGCACCAATAATGTAGTAAAATGCTTATGTATTTGCAAAATTAATCAGGATTTTATAGTAAAATGCAGTAGTCATATTAGTCACTTTACCTTTTCTAGACTAGTAAATGTGTTTTGATAAAATGCAAGGTCTAATATTTAATGTCTAGAATCATACTGTGCGTCTGTGTGAATTTAGGAATCATTCTGAGTGAAGTATTTTTGTATGTTTTGTGTTTGCAGACACAAAAGTGCTTAACAATCTATTCTTTTTTCAAGTTTTGATTGAATTAGAAACTAGTTATTGCCTTTGTATTTGCAAAATGACTCATGGTTGTACAGTAAAATGCAGTATTTATATTTCTAGAATTTGTGCAGTGGTATTAGGTCTTCAAGAGTAATTAATAGTGTTGCTTGTCTAGAATCAGACTCGTGTTTCAAATCTAAAATTTCCCAGTCAGTATACCTACCCTGCTGCATACACTCTGGTGTAGATTTACAAGGCCCTTGCACCTTTTTGTTGTTCTATTACGTCACTTTTTGGATGCATAGTTGGTACCAATAATGCAGCAAATGGCTTATGTATTTGCAAAATGAGTCAGGATTGTATAGTAAATTATATATAGAATGTGTTTAGTGACCTTACCATTTCTAGACTAGTAAATGCGTTTTTGTAAAATGCTAGTTTTCATATTTTTTGTCTAGAATCACACTGTGAGTCAGTGTCGATTGTGGAAAATTGAGATTGCATGATTTGGTTGGTTGATGTGTTTGCAGACATATAAGTACATGTACTGTGGCAGTGAGACAGGCTTTAGGGCATGCAGTGCTTGAAACTCATATGCACTATGCAAGTAGTAGTGTAATCATCTTCACACTTGTGTTTCAGGCCTACATTTCACTGTCAGTATTGATACACTACATTTATAAGAAATACTGAAGCTGTTATAAATTCAGTCTGCCACTCTCCTTGCAGAACTGTAATCATCCAGTCAGTACCTAAGTACTCATGCAGCAAAGTAGGCCTTAGGGCATGGACTGCTTCAAACCCCTATACTCTATGCATGCACTCTTCCAGGCACCTGCAAACTTGTCTTTTAAACCTTCAATTGCACAGTCTGTATCCTTATACTTTCTCCAAACACTCTGTCACTGCTGTTTCAGTATAGTGGTGAGCCATTCAGATGTATGTGCCCCTCTATGGGTTGTGCTAAACGTGAAGCAGTTATACATTCAGCCGAACACTCTCCTTGCAGAACTGTAAACATTCAGTCAGTACCCAAGTAATCATGCAGTAAAGTAGGTCTTAGGGCACGGACTGCTTCCAACTCCTATACACTATGCATGTTCTCTTCTATGCACCAGCAAACTTGTCCTTTAAACCTTAAATTGTCCAGTCTGTATCCTTACACTTCCTCCAAACACTCTGCCACTGACGTATCAGTATTGTAGTTGCCAATCAGAAGTATGTGCTTATCTATTCTTTGTGCTAAAAGTGAAGCAGTTATACATTCAGCCAGACACTCTCCGTAATCAACCAGTCAGTACCTAAGCACTCATGCAGCAAAGTAGGCCTTAGGGCATGGACTGCATTCAGCAGTATGTGCTTATCTATGCTTTGTGCTAAAAGTGCATCTGCAAACTTGTCTTTTAAACCTTCAATTGCCTAGTCTGTATCCTTACACTTCCTCCAATCACTCTGCGACTGCTGTTTCAGTATTTGTAATGTATGCGCAGGTAAGAGTACTGTACGATGGTACGATCACTGTACGGGTACCGTACGTTTAAGACAAAAAAAATACAAAAAGAAAATATATAGAATTGAATTTTTATATATTGAAAAAAAATAAATGTAAAGAAATAATTTTTGATTTTTTTTTAATTTAAAAAAAAATGTTTTACATAAAAAATATCTAGATGTTGGAATTACTAAATAGGTTGTTTAAACTGGTATGGTATCTCCATTTTTAGGTTCCATTTTTGAATGTGTGTATCAAAGGTTATATTACGGTGAGAGGAGGTCTTCCACTCTTTCACAAGGATGATGTCATCAGTGATGTCATTTCCAGCTAAATATAACTGGTGTCAAACCTATGGTTTTTTCAATGAATTTAATAGGTTTTGTAAATGCTAATTCCTAACTATAACTGGTGTGAAACCTATGGTTTTTTCTGTGAATTTCATAGGTTTTGTAAATTCTAATTCCTAACTATATATAGGGCCTCAAACCTGTTTTTTTATTGAATTTTAAAAGTTTTTTAAAAGCAAATTTCTATAGCTATGAAATGTAATATTTTTTATAATGAATCCTATATTGTATATTTATGTAATACAATTTTTTTTATGTATATTGTTCATGTTTTTTTTTTTTTTGTGCCCTGGAGCGCTCCCGGTAAGCGCAGTCTTGCGTCGCGCCCCGGTGCGCGTACCGGTGAGCTCCCGTTAGCGATATTGCCGCGAAGGAAAACATAATCGTGACGTATCGCGTAGCCGCGTTTGCGTGATACGCACGGCGTAAGCGCACCCGGAAGGACCAGAGCACATACGATCGCGCTATGTAAACGCCCCTGGGCGCGTAGCGTAAGGGTAAGCGCGTCGGGTCATGTGACCTGAAAATAACACTTTTTATTGGTTCAGAACAGTTTTTTTTCCAAATGATGAAAGCCCCCACCTTTTTTCCTCATTCCACTTTGTACGTTGACTGAGAAAGACCTGTTTGTGAGAAACGGCTACAGTAGCAGCAGCAGCAGGAGCATCTCAACCACCACCAACACCACCACCACCACAAGGACCACCACAACACCACAGTGGTGGTGAAGAAGAAGAGGAGGAGGAGGAGGAGGAGGAGGAGGAGAGGCAGTTCCTGCCTGAAGATAATACCCCCTATAAACCAAAGGAGCACATTGTGTGGGAGTTTTTTAAAATCCCAAGGGGACTAAAGAAAGTTAATGCTCCAAAAGTGACATGTCGGATCTGTGGCACTGTACTTTCCAGGGGGAACCCTGCAAAAAAGTATTCATTTGGCAACAATACGATGATTTGCCATATGCAACGCAAGCACCCAAACAACTATGCTGCGGCAGAGGTCAGAGAACTGACAAGAAACCCTCCCCAATGTAAATGTAAATGTATTTATGCTTATATAGCGCACAGCTACCCCCAGTGGGTTTCCCGGCGCTTGCTTAGGGAACCCGTCCTGGTATTCCCCTGTGAGATAACCCCAGCAGGGTATCCACAAGGTGAAAGCCAGGCATCCCACCACGAGGGGCCTTTGTGGAGATTAAGCAAGCTATTGCCCAGAGTCGCAGAGTGGGAACCCGTGAGTCGAGAAGGCACCGGAGCGAGAATTATCGAGTCAGTGGAATTTTTAGCCCAAGACCCGCCAAGGCGGGGAATTGAACCCTGGTCCAGGGCCGATCTCAGCTTCCGGGTCTGCCGCCTCTAACCCCTGAGCCACACTTCTCTCCAATCTTCTTCCAGCACCTCCAAAAGTAAACAACCCACTCCATCGTGTCCAGAGACAAGGGAGATGGTCCCAAATATCCAACCCCAGTTTGGAGATTTTAAAATTGTTTGTAAATTTTGCGGTGTCATGTGCTTATCTAGGTTCCTGATCGATACTGTGACCTTATGCCCCTATTCGGCTATAAATCCATTTATTCCCTATATTGGCATAACCGTTCAAGTGCGATTTTCTGTAAAGTCATCTCTGGCCTCACACGAGCAGAGCCACAGAGCCACATTCCAGCATGACTCTCTGCTACTTCCTTTGCGACCAATTAGTGCAATGACAGAGCAGCAGTCACTATCTGATATTCCTAGATAACACTCCGAGTTCTTCAACAAGATAAAAACTTAGCAAACCTGGAAATCCCCGCTTGCTATGTTTTGATTAGTAATGGAACTCTAATGAGCAACTGATAACTATCACTTCCTAGTGACATCTTTAATTGACGTCTTATGTCCGGCAAACTTGCGTCAAACCCGGCACCTGTCAGGTATAAATATTACCAACGTTGCCTTAAGCAATGAGCGAAGCTAGCTGCTGTTGAGCGAGCGAACATGTTGCTGATGCCAGCTGCCTGCATGACCCCGTGTTGGTAAAAACTAGCACTCTGTCGCTGCAGCCTGCTATCCTGTGGTGGTGAAGCTACTGATTACCATTATCGCCGCTACAGCGCGACCTATGGTGCAGTACGCTTGAGGAGCCGTGCAGCCGTCCTCTGCGAAGACATCCAGCCCAGCTGCCCGCGGACGCTGTCACCCCTCCTTCCTCGACGCGCTGAGAGAAGCCGCTGCCTTTCTCGTGCAGAGAAATCCAGTCCCGGCGCTTCCAGTTTACCCTCGCAGGTGACTGGGATATCGAGAGAGACCCCTGAAGGAGATACCAATCCTCCATCATTCTATTCAGAGGTATGGTGTTGACTAAACCCTTAGACGAGAATTCTTGAAACAAACCTTGGCAAAACCAACTTAACTTAAGCTACTTACTTACTCCCCTTCTCACGTGTTAGGCTTAGGTCAGGCACACTGGGGTAGGCTTAGTTAGAAGCACCAGTTGAGTATGTTAGCCTAATGTATATATGACTGTATATATGTTTTATTACTTTTAAACCATTGTATGGCTAAGAAACCATATCAATGCTTTTACAGTTCTATTTCGCTATTCTTATCTTACTGTACGTACTTTTTATAATAACAGTTATTGCAATTGTGGCAATACATTTCTCTTGTATGAGAAGAAAGACTGTTCAATAAATGTTAACCTTTATTGATACACGCCCGTCTCTCTATTCTCTACATACTGTGAAAGTAAACTGCACTAGACTGACTGAGTGAAATCTATGTCTATTGTTTCACACGACCCTAGAGATCGACTCTTGATCTGAGGAGCAAAGTTGTCATGTTGCACGGTTGTTGGAAAGCTGAATCCCTTCTTGTCTGTGCCAAGGAAGCTGATCACTTCCTATGCAGAGAAGAAAGTTTCCAGTGACCTCTGAGCTAGTTGGTAACACAACCCAATTAAGTTTAGCATAGTCAGTGGAGGCCTGGAATATAAGCAGTTCCACGTCGATACTACTGTTTATGTTATTCCAATGCGCAGGGCCTAGTGGGAAACTAGGAACTACACTACATGGCGCCCTAACGTTTGGTAAGGCGATAAACTAACGCAAGACTTGTAGAGTAACTCAGTCGTGCATATTTCACACCCCTTTCTCCCGTAAATACTCCAATAGACGTCTGGAGTGGGTGAAAGGTTAAAATCCGCCCGACCTTAGTAGGAAGAGATTCCTATGTAAAGCTCTGGTTTATTCAACGTTGAAGGATACAGTGTTCCAAAATATTGTGCATCTAATCTTTGTCTCCTTGGAGACCTACTCTGCAAAGCCTGCATTTTTTTTTAATGTCAGACAATGAAGAAGAAAGGGAAGCAGCTAGGCTGGCTTCCATGCTAATAGAGGAGGACTCGAGTCTCCTACAGGCAGACCCGGATGCTATTATCATCCCGGTCCAGTTAAGAAGATCTATAACTTTAAAACTTATAGAACACGGACTGACACCTCAGGGTGGTACAGTAATTTTCGTGATAGAGGCTCACGAGTATCGGCAGACAGAGGTATTCTATTCATGGATAAACTTTCCAGCGGTAAACGCTATAACACAAGAGTTTCACTATTACAAAATAGAGGAACCTCCGGGAGAGTACGCTCCTTTCGAGGAGGTTGAAATCCCACTTAAATTTCAAGAGCACCTGCTCTGGTTTAATGGCGCCCTAAAACACAATGATCACATAACTAGGCTCGGTCCACTAGGTAGACCAGGAGCCACGTGGCCGGTTCTAGCCAGCTACACACCACATCCTGACATTGCAAAAATGTCTAGAGAAGAGCTGTTAGTACAGCTAAACACATTAATAAAAATACATAGGCAATTAGTCCAATATGTAATACGGACTGCAACAGTCCAGCCAGCTGTTAATTCACACCAGCGGCCCCCTCATCAGGGGAACACTAATAAAATTACACCACAGAACATACAGTCATGTCTTGGTAAAACACCCGTAAAACGGGAACAAATTCCTTTCTGGTTAGCCCAGAAAATCACTCAAATAGAGGCAGTATTTCCTGATACTACCCCTATTGAGAAACACAGAATCTTGACCATCTGCCTTCCTATGGGAATCGCACCACACGTGGAGGACTGCGACACTTGGGGTACAGTCTTTGCTTCCATTTACACAAAAACACACGGTGTTCCGTCTATGGCGGTAATACCAGAGGTGCTAAAACAGATTCAAAATGAATTCGGTCCAGAACCAGCTTTAAATCTAGGTATGAAATTACTGAAAGACTTCAAGCAGGTCACGGCTATATTATTAGCCAATGTAAAGGGAGAAGCAGCATCTGTGGCGATTCGCCAGAAGTTGAGGGAAACAGATATAAAAGATCCTGTTGAGCTTGCAAAAATCATAGAAAAATGCTATGAAGAATTAGGTAGAGACAGCTTGGGTGGGAAACCAGTTAAGCCCCAACTTCTCGAAAATCCTGAAAAATTATTTATTAAAAATAATTTAAACACTCCTAAAAAGAGCTGGGATGGAAATAAACAATCCACTCCCAAGGAAAAAGTTTTCCAGTCCAGAGGAAGGTCTCCTCGACGGAGGGAAAGAACTCCGACTCGAGAACGCCAGTCTCCCCAACGGGAGCACTCTGAGAAAAGATATAACCTTAGAAATAGGGATAATCTAAAAAAACCTGATAGATATCAAAGTATTGATACACGTCCCTCTCGATCTTCTCCACAGAATTCGGAAAGAAGAGGACGGTCAGACCCAGGAGAGCACACCAAGTCCAAAGACAAGGAACCTGCTCAAAATAAGAAATCTCATTTTCCTAAAAAGAAGGTAGCCAGTATTAGAGTAATCAACCATGCCGAGAATACTGAGGACACAGTTGAAAAATGGAGAGCAAAGTATCAAACTGATTAACCGTGCTGGAGACAACCACCATTGCAATAACAAACCTTAATTTATTCCTGATTTTTTTTGCTCCAGTTGAGCCATTTACAAGTCAGTGTTTTTTGTTTGTCCCCATAAAAATTACAAAAAAATATAAAATTGTTCATTAAAGCCAAAAAAAGTAAAAAATGTTCAAAAAAAAATAAAAAATATATAAAACAACAAAAAGAATAAAAAACTGTTCTTTTTAGAACTACCTCCAATTTACAAAAAAATGCGAAATTTTTTAAACTCTGTAATTTTTTTTCCCCATGGTACGCTCCCCGGTACGCTCCACGGTGTGCGTACCGGGCACTCCCCCTGCTTTTTTTTTTTGCCCCGCGGGGCCCTTTTATGGCCCCCACATCAAACCTAGGGGGTCAGGGGGGTCTACCCTGCCCCCTTTTGGTCATTTCCCCCTTTGTTTTTGCCACCTCTTGTGTCTCGATCCTACCGAGACACATGATGGCGGCCGCTCCGGACTGTTTGGAATGTTGACAGACACCCGAGAGCCAATCAGCTTTCCGCTCATGAACTCGCGTAGCGCGCTTGAGCGCGCCTCGCTGCGCGTACCGGGGCGCGCTTATAGATATATATATTTTTTTAACCTAAATTACTCAAAATCCACTGGAGCACATATCTTGAGACATAGCAAAGGCACATCGGGCTACCAGTCCCTACAACTTTGCCAAATTTGGTGGAAATCCATTCAGCCGTTCATGCTAAAAGTGAGTCCAACCGCCCTATGGAAATTAACATGGGGAAAACACTTTTTGGGACCCCCCTTTTATCCAAACTGTCAGAGAAGGAGCGGAGCGCAGCGAGGCAAATTTAAGGAAAATTACAGGCAGATCCCTCAATCGGCGCAAAAGTTATTCACAATAGAATGTTGCGGATTTCCTATGGAAAACTATCCTAACTATAACTACCTACTGGTGACCGCCAGTAGGTAATATATATATATTACCTGCAGAAACAGCCGTGCTCAACTTAGGACTGTCTTATTGTCCGCCGTGTAACATGAACTATGCTGACACCCGCATGGACATTTATAGATTGACACGCAAACTCAAACTGAAAAAGTTTTTCGAACAACATCCAAAGAAAAACATTCCCCTTGAGACGGCATTGACCGGTAGCCAAAGTCAGGCCACGTTTGATACTATTTGGGACCTACAAAATGAGGTTATGGTTGGCAATACAACGGAAGGATCACACAATGTAAATGGACAACAGATCACTCCTTTCAAGGCGAAATCCACCTTCTAGCCTATCATGGTCCATGACAATTTGGATACATTCCAGGAAATCGTGGTACAAGATATTAGAAACTTTATTCCGCCACCAACAAAAAGAAGTTTTACATATCTAAACAGAACTGGTGTTACAAACAACTAATTACCAAACTCCAGAATGACCACAACTTTGTGGTAAAACAGGCCGATAAAGGCGGTAATATAGTCCTTTGGCCCAAAGATATGTACCTCAAGGAAGCGGAATCACAACTAAATGACATTTCTTGTTACCGAAGGAGTAATTTCCAGGTTGTCAAAACCATGTGGGTGGATCAATACCAAAAACTACAAGCCTGGAGAAGCGCAGGACTCCTCACACATGAGGAGTTCCGATATTTGAAGAAGGATCATCCAGTCATCCCCTCGTTTTACTTGATCCCTAAGATCCATAAAGACTCTGATACACCACCGGGCCGACCGATCATTTCGGCTATCGACAGTTCTCTGGAACATGTTTCCAAATATATAGACTTTTTTCTGCAAGGTTATGTTGAGACTCTCAACTCTTATGTTAAAGACTCCTTCGATTTCTTAAGCAAGATTGAACATTTTGTTTGGGAAGAAGACATGATCCTAATGACTTTGGATGTTTCTTCTCTTTATACCTCAATAAAACACTGTGACGGACTCAAAGCCTTGGATCACTATCTCAACAAATGCCCTCCACACTCGATGGCACACAACAGAATGCTGCTACTAGACATGACAAGAATGTGCCTCGAACAAAACTTTTTCATCTTCAATGGCGTAATTTACCAACAGGTCAGGGGTGTGGCAATGGGGGCCTGTTTCTCACCTAGCTACGCGTGTTTACACGTGGGGCTATGGGAGGAACAGGTCCTAGTCGGCCAACACCTTGACATTATTTCCAATAACATTTCTTTATATTTACGTTATATTGATGATGTTTTCCTTGTTTGGAGGGGCAGTGCTGATAGAGCCAGAGCGTTTGTAGAATTGATTAATACAAACACCATTAATCTTACATTTACTTCGAATATGAGTTCCAATTCAATTTGTTTTTTGGATGTTGAGGTATTTGTAAAAGATCACACCTTGGGTACAAGACTGTACAGGAATCCCAGTGCTGGGAACACTATTTTACATTCAAATAGTCAACACCCGGCCTACTTGATTCGGAGGAATTCCTTTCGGGGAAATGCTCCGGATCAAAAGAATCTGCAGCACAGATGCCGAATGTGCGGCCGCACAGGAGGCATGCAGATTACGTTTTCTAGCCAGGGGTTATTCCAATGTCAGTTTCACCAAAGCTATCGAACGTTCTAATTCAGTCAGCAGACAGGAGGCCTTAATTCCCAGGGTGAGAAACATTCACACAGGCGTTTCCTTGGTAGGGGAAGTTAAAACCAGTTCCCCACGAGTCATCTTGAAGTTCAATCGTCAGCATGGGGCCCTTCGGAAAATTTTGTATAAAAACTGGAATCTGGTTCAAAGTGATCCAGTGATTGGACACACAATCAGTAACAAACCAGAACTCACTTTCTGAAAATCCCCCTCTATGTCCAAGGCATTAGTCAGTAACACCCTGGAGCGGAGGGCCTCCCCCACTTGGATGACACTCAAAAAGGGCTTTAAAACATGTCCGCAATGTAAAGCCTGTCGTTTTGGCAGCAACAGGACCCACTTTAAGAGCCCATTTCGGGAATATCCAACTGCCATTTACAAGTGGCTTACCTGCAAGACTGAATACGTCATTTATGTGTTGGAGTGTCCGTGTGGACTCCAGTATGTATGCAGTACTAAACTGCCCGCCCACAAACGGATACTCCAACACATACGTGCAATTGCGGGACATGATCAAAATTATCCGGTTGCCAGGCATTTTCAGGAGAAACATCTAGGCATACCTGACAAACTCCAATATTTTTTAATTGATTCTGTAGAAGTTTCAAGGAGAGGAGGTGACCGTGAGGCGAAACTCAGTCTCCTGGAGACCAGATACATATAGGAGCTCAACACAAAGAATCCTTATGGATTAAATGACAGGGAAGATCTTTACACCTGCATTTAGAATTGGTCAGTTTATCTATAAGACCTGTCCGGATATTATTAAGAATCTTCTCCCAGTCATGTCACTGTTAACAATTTTTTACTGCAACATTTTGATACTGTGGTGTTTTTTGTGTATATTTATGTCACTATAAAAACAAGTTTTTAAATTCTGCATTTTTACATTAGGAATTAGTTGTCATCATATTTGCACTTTATATTGCTAATTTTCGCACATTCACTTTTGCACTTGTTATATTCTAGCAGGCATTCTGACAGGCCCACTTGGGCTCTATTTAGAACCAACATGTTTCTTTGATTCACACAATTGGATAAGGGATCAGCATTACGCAGTTCACTTTCAGATCCCCTCTCACTTAACGCTGCCGTCCTGTACAAACGCATAGAGAACAGCCTTTGCACTACATTGGTATTTAAATTGATAACATTCTTGTATTGAGTCAATACTCGTTTACATAGACACAACTGATGGTCATGTTTATTAATTGGTATCTATTTTTACCTTTGCGTGCTGTGTAAATATGCTTGTACATATATCAACTCAATAATTGTTTTTAGCTCGTGTAAATAATTGTTGGATTTATGTTTCAATCCTAAATGTTTTTTGCACTGACACTTTTATCGTAAGCTATTCATGAGTATTATAGCAACAACAGTGTTTAAGTGTAAAGTATTTCTACCATGTCTGTGAATCAATACGATGCACTGTCACCTTAAATGCCCCGCTCTATGACGAGCAGTTTGTCATGTGATCAAGCCTTTCCGAAGGCCAAACGCGTCATGGCGGCAGCGCTGGCTTCACTTAAATAAACCACCCTTGCACCAGCATTTTCTTGGGTCGACTCTTTATCACTGTGGAACCGGCAGTTTGGCTTTTTGTCTGCAATAGTGATAAGCTTTGTGAATATATATATATATATTGTATATATCCAACACAAAGTTAGCCCAAAATGGAGACGCCACAGACAGAGAGTTGTAACACCTTTTATTGAGGATTTCAGCCAGGCAGAACAACGATTCCTCCCTTCTTATTCAACTTAGCCCAACGCGTTTCAGATATCTCGTATCCTTGTTCACAGGCAGAATGAAAGTGAGCATAACGGGCTTGCTGAGGCACACCTGATAATGAGTCCAAGTCCCGCCCCAGTGGGCAGATGCCAGAAAGCATGCTGGTACTTGCAGTTCCTCAGCAACTTATACACCTCCTGTGAGTGCCGTCGTGCCCGTTCAAATTATTCCAAAGTCTTTCCCAAGTGGGTCAGGAAGGTGCAGAACATCCCGTCAGTGCTGATAATAATAAAATCCTTCAATACGCCCCCTGTTCCAAAGTGTTAGAGGCTTCTAACACAGGATCCGGCACACACGCGGCAGGGCGTCTATGCGGCCGAGCAACTGCCACTAAACATCCAACACAAACTTAGCCCAAAATGGAGACGCCACAGACAGGGAGTTGTAACACCTTTTATTAAGGATATCAACCAGGCAGAACAACAATTCCTCCCTTCTTATTTAACTTAGCCCAACGCGTTTCAGATATCTCATATCCTTGTTCACAGGCAGAATGAAAGTGAGCATAACGGGCTTGCTGAGGCAAACCTGATAATGAGTCCAAGTCCCGCCCCAGTAAGCAGATGCCAGAAAGCATGCTGGTACTTGCAGTTCCTCAGCAACTGATACACCTCCTGTGAGTGCCGTCGTGCCCTTTCAAATTATTCGAAAGTCTTTCCCAAGTGGGTCAGGAAGGTGCAGAACATCCCGCTAGTGCTGATAATAATAAAATACTTCAATACGGCCCCCTGTTCCACAGTGTTAAAGGCTTCTAACACAGGATCCGGCACACTCGCGGCAGGGCGTCTCCGCGGCCGAGCAACTGCCGCTAAACATCCAATACAAAGTTAGCCCAAAATGGAGACGCCACAGACAGGGAGTTGTAACACCTTTTATTGAGGATATCAGCCAGGCAGAACAATGATTCCTCCCTTCTTATTCAACTTAGCCCAATGCGTTTCAGATATCTCGTATCCATGTTCACGGGCAAAATGAAAGTGAGCATCATCCCCGTTCATGTTCTTTGTATCATATAGTTCATATTTACAGGTGCACATACATCTCATCATCCCCGTTCAAACCCATAGGGGTTCTGGTTTTGAATCTAATTATTAATTTTGATTCGAGACGTCGTAGTTTTGTAATTCAATCACCACCTCATTCATTTTCATTAATCACAGCTATGCCTGCATAAGTAATGTCCTTCCAGGTTTTTCCAGGATGTGTTTTCAAATGTTTGGCTATCGCATAGCAAAAGTCATTGTTTACGATTGATCGAATGTGTTCGAGTATTCTCTTTTTGAGAGCACAATTTGTTGAGCCCATGTATTTTTTACCACAGAAACATTGCAGTTGATATACAACGAATTTTGACTCACACGTAATTTTCTCTTTGATTTCAAATTTACATCCTTTAGGGTCTTTCAAATTTTTGAGTTTTTGACCTATTTTGCATGCCTTGCATGTTTGACATTTTGTAAGTCCATGCTGTCTTTTTTCCAACCAAGTCAAGGGCTTTATTATTCAGAAGTGGCTGTTGACCACAGTGTCTTGTATTGATGGTGCTTTTAGAGATCCAATTTCGCTTTCTGTGTCAAATGAGATGTCATCAGTGATGTCATCAGTGATGTCATTTGAGATGTCATCAGTGATGTCATCAGTGATGTCACTGACCATGTCATGAATGATGTAATATGTGATATCATCAGCAGTGGATTGCGGGTGCGCTAAATATAGTTAGTACAACTAACTATATAGGAGCAATTTCAATGGTTTTTTTAAATGCTAATTCCTAACTATATAAGGCCTGAAACCTATGGTTTTTTAAGTGAATTTGCAAGGTTTTTAAAATGCTAATTCCTAACTATATCAGGCCTGAAACCTATGGATTTTTTAAGTGAATTTGCAAGGTTTTTTAAATGCTAATTTCTAACTATATAAGGCCTGAAACCTATGGTTTTTGAAGTGAATTTGCCAGGTTTTTTAAATGCTAATTCCTAACTATGTAAGGCTTGAAATCTATGTTTTTTACAGTGAATTTGCAAGGTTTTTTAAATGCTAATTCTAAACTACATCAGGCGTGAAACCTACATTTTTTTTTAATACATTTCAAAGGTTTTGTAAATGCTAATTCTATTAGCGGATAACGTTTATATATGTTATTATCCTTCTGGGACCACTTGAGCAGCCATCTTGTTTCTCAGGAGAAGTGAGGCACAAGGGAGCGCAAAAAAAAGAGTGGAAAACGCGAAAAGGGGGCAGGGTTGAGACCCCCTTCCCCCTAGTCCTTCTCAGGGGGTCCCAAAAGGACCACTAAGTGCAAAAAAAAAGTAAATAATAAAATTGGCTGAAATAAGAAGGTTCGTGTTGCGACTCCAATTGCTTTCCGAGAGGGGAGAAGGGTGAGAATATATATCGGCTGGCTCCGCCGAAGAGAAACGCACCACCACAAGAGCGCCATCATCCTCCAGCCTGGAGCCTTCCTGCTGACTCGTGCAAACGAAGAGGGGGATGCGGTGCCGCCAGGGACCTGCCCTGGTATTGGACCCGGGTCAACTTCAAAAGTAAGCGGACTTGGGGAACCTCAGCCATCAACGACACACATCTCGTGTTTTAATGGAAAATTAAAATGACTTTAATTTCGGAACAGCATCAAACTGCACTACCCACTGGAGGGAAATAAACATAAATACAACCTTTGGAACTGCAGGTACCACAATGCCTCTTACAAACAGGAAGTAATCCTGAAATAAAAGTGCCACCGGAGGAAGTATAACTTAACAGCTAACATTGAACTGCAGCAACCAACGGTGTATAACCGGTGTAATGGCTCACCTTGAAAAAGTTCGAGTAGAACGAAACGCGTCGGAAAATGCCACATGCTGTTCCTAGTCAATAAAATTGGCAAAAATAAGAAGGTTCGTGTTGCGACTCCAATTGCTTTCCGAGAGGGGAGAAGGGTGAGAATATATATCGGCTGGCTCCGCCGAAGAGAAACGCACCACCACAAGAGCGCCATCATCCTCCAGCCTGGAGCCTTCCTGCTGACTCGTGCAAACGAAGAGGGGGATGCGATGCCGCCAGGGACCTGCCCTGGTATTGGACCCGGGTCAACTTCAAAAGTAAGCGGACTTGAGGAACCTCAGCCATCAACGACACACATCTCGTGTTTTAATGGAAAATTAAAATGACTTTAATTTCGGAACAGCATCAAACTGCACTACCCACTGGAGGGAAATAAACATAAATACAACCTTTGGAACTGCAGGTACCACAATGCCTCTTACAAACAGGAAGTAATCCTGAAATAAAAGTGCCACCGGAGGAAGTATAACTTAACAGCTAACATTGAACTGCAGCAACCAACGGTGTATAACCGGTGTAATGGCTCACCTTGAAAATGTTCGAGTAGAACGAAACGCGTCGGAAAATGCCACATGCTGTTCCTAGTCAATAAAATTGGCAGAAATAAGAAGGTTCGTGTTGCGACTCCAATTGCTTTCCGAGAGGGGAGAAGGGTGAGAATATATATCGGCTGGCTCCGCCGAAGAGAAACGCACCACCACAAGAGCGCCATCATCCTCCAGCCTGGAGCCTTCCTGCTGACTCGTGCAAACGAAGAGGGGGATGCGGTGCCGCCAGGGACCTGCCCTGGTATTGGACCCGGGTCAACTTCAAAAGTAAGCGGACTTGGGGAACCTCAGCCATCAACGACACACATCTTGTGTTTTAATGGAAAATTAAAATGACTTTAATTTCGGAACAGCATCAAACTGCACTACCCACTGGAGGGAAATAAACATAAATACAACCTTTGGAACTGCAGGTACCACAATGCCTCTTACAAACAGGAAGTAATCCTGAAATAAAAGTGCCACCGGAGGAAGTATAACTTAACAGCTAACATTGAACTGCAGCAACCAACAGTGTATATCCGGTGTAATGGCTCACCTTGAAAAAGTTCGAGTAGAACGAAACGCGTCGAAAAATGCCACATGCTGTTCCTAGTCAATAAAATTGGCAGAAATAAGAAGGTTCGTGTTGCGACTCCAATTGCTTTCCGAGAGGGGAGAAGGGTGAGAATATATATATATATATATATATATATATATATATATATATATATATATATATATATATATATTTTCACTGAAAATACCATAGGTTTCACACCAGTTATAGTTAGCTGGAAATTCTACTGACATAAAACCATTGAAATTCCACGTTATAGTTAGTTGGACTCACTATAACTTGCGCGTGTAATGCACTGCTGATGACGTCATATATTACATCACTCATGTCATGGTCAGTGACATCACTCATGACATCACTCATGACACCATCCAGTGAATGTGTGCCTTTCTGAAAAATAAATATGTTTTATATATGTATATGTAAAGGTCAATGGAAGAATACATGTTTAAATAAGTGTCTTAATGGATGTTTTAAAAAAAAAAATTGATTGGTTAACTGGCTTATTAAGTGTATTTTAGTGAATACATATATTAGCGAATATTGTTGAAATATTTAAATGTTTGTATCAGTGTTTCACTTTGTGTATAAGTGGCTGCATGGGTTGGTGAGTAGCTACATGTGTGTGTGTATGGGTTATTAGATGGTTTTTTTTGTATCAGTATGAGTGTCTGTATGGTTTGGTGTGGGTATTACTTAGCGCATAGATGCATCAATGACTGACTTACTGTTTGTATGTGTTTGGAAGACAGCTTATGTGCAGGACTGTATGGATGGATGAGTGTGTATATGTGTGTGTTAGTGAGTGAATGACTGTCTCACTAGTGTCTTTATCAGTAACTACATATGTTTTAATCTAGTATATGTGAGTATTGATGTATATAAGTGAGTATATGTGAGAGTGAGAGATTGTAAGAGTTCCTGTTTAAATAAGTATGTGTTTCGATAAGTGATTGTTTAAGAGAGTAAGTATGTGTAAGTTTCCTTAGAAGTAAGGTGGTAGTGTGTGTATAGCTGTATATGCAAAGAAATGGATGTTCAATAGTTTATTTGCATGTGTGAGTATGTGTGTGAGCAACTTTTGGAAGACTGTCGATGTGTTACAGGATGTATAGGTGTATCACTACATATGATGAGTGAGTATATGTATGAGTGACTACATAGAACTGTTGGTGAATTGATGGATGTGTATATAAATGGTGGAATTACTGAATTGGTTGTTGTAACTGGTATGGGTATCTCCTTTTTTTTGAAAATTTTAGTTTCTATTTTTGAATATGTGTTTCAAGGGTTACAGTGAAAGGAGGTCTTTCACTCTGTCACAAGGATGGTGTCATCAGTGATGTCATGAGTGATGTCACTGACCATGTCATGAGTGATGTAATATATGACATCATCAGCAGTGCATTACACGCGCAAGTTATAGTGAGTCCAACTAACTATACCGTGGAATTTAAATGGTTTTATGTCAGTAAAATTTCCAGCTAACTATAACTGGTGTGAAACCTATGGTTTTTTCAGTGAATTTAATAGGTTTTTTAAATGCTAATTCCTAACTATAACTGGTGTGAAACCTATGGTTTTTTCAGTGAATTTCATAGGTTTTTTAAATGCTAATTCCTAACTATAACGGATGTGAAACCTATGTTTTTTCCAGTGAATTTCATAGGTTTTTTAAATGCTAATTCCTAACTATATTAAAAGGCCCCAAACCTATATTTTTTTTCTTTGAATTTCAAAATTTTGTTAATAGCAAATGTCTATAGCTATAAAATGTAAAATTTTTGAAAAATAATGAATCCTATATTTTATTTGTATGTAAAACAATTTTTTAATGTATATATATATATTTTCTTTTAAAAAATTTTTTACCCTGGAACGCTTCCCGGGCGCGCCCCGGTGAGCGCCCCGGAAAGCGTCGTCTTTTTAAGCGCCCCAGGGCGCGCTCCGGAGAGCGTCCCGTTAGCGCTATTGCTGCGAACGAAAACATCATCGTGACGTATCGCGTAGCCGCGTCCACGTGATACGCACGGCGTAAACGCACCCGGAAGCACTCGAGCGAATACGATCGCGCAACATAAACATGTGACGCGCTTACGAAACGCGCCCGGGGGCACGCCGCGTAAGCGCATCGGTCATGTGACCTGAAAATAACACTTTCTATTGGTGCAGAACAGTTTTGGTTTCATAATGATGAAATCCCTGGTCTTGTGACCTGAAAATAACACTTCTCATTGGTTCAGGCCTTTTTTTTTTCAAAATGATGAAAGACACCACCTTTTTTCCTTGTTTGGCAATCTTTCAGATATATTTTGTACTTTCCAATGGCTTCAATAGCAGCAGCAGCTGGAGCATCTGCACCACCACCACCACCACCACAACCACCAAGAGGACCACCACAAGATTACATTGGTGGTCAACAAGAGGAGGAGGAGGAGGAGGAGGAGGGGAGGAGAAGATGGCTGCAAGAACACTATACCCCATACCAGCCAAAACCACACATTGTATGGGAGTTTTTTTCGATCCCAGAGGGAAAGAAAAAAGTAAATGCGGCCAAGGTGACTTGCCTAATCTGTGGCGTGGAACTTTCCAGGGGAAACCCTAATAAGAAATAATCTTTCGGAAACAACACCATGATTCGCCACATGCAGCGCAGGCATCCAATCAACTATTCTGCTGCAGAGATGAGGGAACTGGCCAGTAACCTTCCCCAATCTTCAAGCTCTACCTCCCAAAGAAATCAACCCACTCCAATGGGACCAGAGGCAAGGGAGACGATCCCTTGCATTCAGCCACGGTTTGCGGATTTCCTTATAACATGTATACATTGTGGTAAGAGCATCTCCTATGGTGAACTGAGCATAAACCTCATCGTCCTTGCTGAGGACAACCACAAATGCCCCAAAAAACCCTAATTTTTTCTTATTTTTTTTTCTGCTCCAGTTGAGCCATTTTCAATTCCCTGTTTTTTCGTTTATCCCCATAAAAATACCCAACAAAATATAAAATAGTTCATAAAAGCCAAAAAAAGTACAAAATGTTCCAAAAACACAAAAAAATAAAACAACAAAAAGAAGAAAAAAAACAGTTCTTTTTAGAACTACCTCCAATTTATAAAAAAAGGCTACATTTTTTAATAACTCTGTCATTCTTCTTTCCCATGGGCCGCAAATCAAAAAAATAAATAAAATATTTTGCACCGCGGGGCCCTTTTATAACCCCCACATCAAACCTAGGGGGTCAGGGCGGGTCTACCCTGCCCCCTTATGGTCATTTCCCCCCTTTTTTTTCCACCTCTTGTGTCTCTATCCTACCAAGAAACAAGATGGCGGCCGGTCCGGTCTGTTTCGAATGTTTACAGACACCTGAGAGCCAATCAGCTTTCCGTGCGCACCTCGTGTGTCGCGCCCGCTGCGCGTACCGGGGCGGGGCCATTGATATATATATATTTTTTTGAACCTAAATTACTCAAAATCCACTGGAGCACATATCTTGAGACATAGCAAAGGAACATCGGGCTACCAGTCCCTACAATTTTGCCAAGTTTGGTGGAAATCCATTCAGCCGTTCGGGCTAAAAGTGAGTTCGACCGCCCTATGGAAATTAACATAGGGAAAACACGTTTTGGGACCCCCTTTTATCTCGGCCCCCGCTTGACAAATCCCCCCCAAACTTTCAAGCAAAGATCGGAGCTCCGCAAGGCAAATTTGAGGGAATTTTCAGGCAGATTCGTCAACCGGCGCCGAAGTTATTTCAAAAAGAATTTTGAGATTTTGCATTGAAAAGAATCCTAACTATAACTACCTACTGGCGCCCGCCAGTAGGTAATATATATATATATATATATATATATACATATATATATATATATATATATATATATATATATATATATATATATATATATATATATATATATATATATATATATATATGAACAAAACTCCACCACGCCACTTCCAATCCTTCCCTCGGATCAGCGAAGCGATAACCAGGAGAGGGACCACTGGATTAGGTTACAAATTCTTTATTTTAGTTCAGCTGGTAAAAAGTGCATAACGCGTTTCGGGCTAAGCAAGCCCTTGCTCACATGCAAATACTGTTTGTAACTTTTTTAATTTTATACTGCTAGGTGGCCCGCCTACACCTTCCCTCTAACCAGGTCATGTGACCATGAACATACTATGCATTGAAATTCTAACTGTGCAAATACGCAAAGTTGACAATATAAATAGTCGTAAAAAGAAAACAACTATTTAAAAATATTCAACTATTACTGGATAAATCCATAAATATGCAGAATAAAATGACTAATTCCTGCATAATCTGTTTTGTGAGAACAACCGTATGTAAAAGTAGGGGATCTAAAACTGGAATAGCCGGGTAAGCTCTAAAGTGATATTAACAGTGCCAAAACAATACATGTCTACAGTGCAAAAAAGCTGACTAACCCGTGCTAAAACTTCAAGGACAAAAGTGCTATAGTGAATGATACAACAACCTGTATAAATATGATGAATCAATGCTTTCTAAACAATTAGGGTAAAACCTCATTTTGTCAAGTAAAAAAGCATGATGAAAACATTTCATATTAATTACAGAGTTTATCATTAAAAGTGATAAAAAGCCATAAAAAAACATCCTGTGTATAAAAAAGTGCTAAAAATTATCTTATCAAAAAAGACAGGATATTCAAAATTAAGTACATACTTAAGGGCTAGGGGAACTGAAGAAATTGAGCCCATGGCTAACAGGGAACCTGACTAGCCATGGGGAATTTAATAGTCAAATTACTGAAACACAAGGAACCATTATATAGATTTATAATTCTCCCAGGCAACAGGGAACCTGACTACCTGGGATCACAGCATTTATATCAGAAAATTGAAGTAGGCCAGACTGTAATGAGTCCCCAATTATAAAAATGTGTGCAGATCCTCTGTATTATTGAGTTCATTGGGCCACTTACTGTCGAACTTGAGGATCATGCTGGATCTAATTGTCTCAGTTTGAGCTCTCTATTGCCACCTCTAGGAAGTTTGGACACAGCTCCCACTACATAGTACGATAGACAGTTAACATCTTTGTTGTGTTTCAGTTCAAAGTGGCGCGCCACTGGATAGGAAGGGTTGCTGTGCAATATTGCTCGTATGTGTTGCAAGATCCTGACGTGCACCTGTTGTTTGGTGCTCCCAATGTAGTTTAGGCCACAGGTGCACGTCAGGACGTATACAGCGAATTCCGTTTTGCAGGTATGATTAGCAATAATCGGAATTTCTTCCAACTTGAAAGGTGTACAGTAGTGGGTCTTGTTGACACCAAACGTGCATGCTCTCCAACTGGAGCACTTGCGAAACCCTGCTGCAGGTTGCAGCCAAGTGTTTTTTTGTTTTAGTTCTGGACTGGTTTGATCCAGAACTGCTCCCATGTTGTGTGCTCTGCGAAAGGTTACCATTGGTGTGGGTGGCAAGATGGCTCCTAAGACATTGTCCATCAGGACGATAGGCCAATTTGTATTAATGATCTTTTTAATCTTACTTTCCTGATCACTGAAGGCCGTGATGAATCTGGGACAAAAATTGGACCTTTCATCTGCAGTCTGATTCTGTGTTTCAGTTACATTATTAGGTGAGTCGATAGGGAAAAGGCTTTCTCGGGTTCTGGATCTAGCTTTAGCCAAAGCTTGATCAAATACAGATTCTTTTTAATCGTAAGATTTCTCCAAAGGGAATACTATGAATGGTGTGCTTAGGGTGGAGGCTGGAGGCATGTAGAGTGGTGTTACCTGCGGTGGTCTTCCTAAATAGTGTGTACACCTTGACATCTAGGAACTCTACCTGTTTGGCACTGATGTGGGATGTGAATTTTAAGTTATTATTGATTTCGTCAATAAAGGAGATGGTTTCTTCCTCTTCTCCTTGCCACACAATAAAAATATCATCAATATACCGCAAGTATTTGATTATTTTTTATTTCACTGATAATCAAAAGAGAATGGACACTAGTTTCTGCAAAAAACCAAATAGTTTTTTATCGAGAACCTCATAGACTTCCTGGAATTTTATCGTAGCGGTATATCTTTTTTCCGCCCCATCAGGAGTCATGGCATAGTCATTGGGTCAACGATTAACGTGCAGGATGCCTGCCTCACCAGAGGCTACTTCTGGTATTTACAGAAGTGTCCAGAAATAAAAAAGGGAGTTGGGAAACAATTTAAAAAATAATGCCTGTACAATTTAATATCAAAACAAGAAACTAGTCACTATTATTAAGAACCATTGTGATATGTAGGTAGTTGAGTTATTGAACTACCATATCGTTTTCAAAGAGGTGTCGACATGTTTCAGCTCTCGGGGCCCAACAGGGTCAGGGGAGCTTTCGTCAGGACAAAGACAAGAACAAACATACAAAAAGAAAGCGCACACAATTAGTGTGTGATTCGAAAAAATGATGAATTGGAATTTCCAAGCTGTATTCAAGAGAAAGAAACCAACACAACAATTGTATAAGTTGGTTTGAATGTGAGGTATGGCATACTAGTGCACACATTTTGTTAAGCATAATTAACGCTAAACAAGATTACCCTTATTGTAGAGGTAATCTGGAAAAAGGAAAAAAATGGAGAAACGTAGGGTCTGGTGGGAGTGGGATACAGCCAAATGGCCGTTAAATGATCAATGTCTTATAGACGGATGTCATGCAGGAGTCTTTATATGATAACAGAGTGGGGATCAGATCTCTGGATCGTTATCATGTTAAAGGTTTTATACACATAGTAGCTGTACTATAACCACATCAGACATCAAGCACTAAGTGACTGTTTTAACCTGCTTAGAAAAACGTATCTTGTGGATACCCATGCATTCATCAATATTTTACCTTGTTAGTTCAGTTTTGTGGCATCAACAGGGACCGGGAGTCGCTTCTGGATTATTACTGAGTGGGAGACAACGGAGCGTCTATGGTTAGTAGCATAGGCGTTCTTACCTGATCACTGGAGGAAACATGAGGAAACGCCATTCTTACCCATGCGGCGCGGATTTCGTGCCTAGTGCTGACTCTGCCCCTGGTTATGGGTGGGTCTTAGCTCTCCGTGCTTTTATACTGATCACGGACACTGAAAAAGGACTAATGTATGAGCAAGAAACAGGCACCGTAAGATGGTGGAATGTCTGATAGACTATTATGGTATCCTATAGAGGTTTCGGTATATGCTTAGCGGTTGAGGCCGCAGGTTGCTCATTCTGCATACGGGCAGGCAGGATTACCAAAATTGATGCCATGGAATGTGGTCGTTCATACCTACTATGTCTGTTTTCAAGCGATCGACCCATCTCTGTTCTTTGTTGAATAGAATTTGCTCAGCATTCTGATCTTTGAAGTCTAGCATTTCCAGGACTGTCCATTTAAGTTCATCGCATGTGTGGCCAGCCTCTACAAAGTGAGCGCACAGTTTGGTTGTGTTCTTTTTTAACCTAACATTGCTCCGGTGCTCTCCTATACGGAGTTTGACTTTGCGGCAGGTCATGCCGATGTATTGTTTTTGACATGGACATGTGATTAAATAAATCACGTGTGTCGAAATACAATTTGTGTGACTCCTTTGGGTCCAGAGTAAACTGTCATTCAATTGTAGGGTTTTTGTGCTGGAGGTGCCTGTTTCTTGCTTCCGCACTCGTGGTACCAGCATGCACCTTGCTGTCACTCAGGGCGGAGCCCAATTTAGAACTGTGAAAGTGCCCGATAAAAGAAGAAGAACACGCCACTCGCGTGTAACCAGCTGCCTTTGATGAGAGACGAGAGGTCTTGAAACGCGTCAGGCAATACAAACTGTAAACTGTATACATGTGTGAACAGTCTATGGAAAACCAAGAGATGGGGGCCCGTTGCAGTGTGCGTCCTACAAAGCTTCAGGGCAATTGGTGAGAAACATATTCGCACGGCGGTCCGGCCGTGGTAGGACAGCACCATCTTTATAAGTGAAAGAGGCTGTGGTTGGAAACAGTTTCAGCGTCATACAGCACAACAAGCCAGACTACATGTTCTCACATCCGTATCCAGAACCCTACCAAGGGAAATCGAATGCTGCTTAATAGTTACATGCGAGTGACACCTACAAAAGGAAGATAGCGTGATGCTTCGTTTTTCTTCGGCACTTGTGGTACCAGCATGCACCTTGCTGTCACTCAGGGCGGAGCCCAATTTAGAACTGTGAAAGTGCCCGATAAAAGAAGAAGAACAAGCCACTCGCGTGTAACCAGCTGCCTCTGATGAGAGACGAGAGGTCTCGAAATGCGTCAGGCAATACAAACTGTAAACTGTATACATGTGTGAACAGTCTATGGAAAACCAAGAGATGGGGGCCCGTTGCAGTGTGCGTCCTACAAAGCTTCAGGGCAATTGGTGAGAAACATATTCGCACGGCGGTCCGGCCGTGGTAGGACAGCACCATCTTTATAAGTGAAAGAGGCTGTGGTTGGAAACAGTTTCAGCGTCATACAGCACAACGAGCCAGACTACAGGTTCTCACATCGTATCCAGAACCCTACCAAGGGAAATCGAATGCTGCTTAATAGTTACATGCGAGTGACACCTACAAAAGGAAGATAGCGTGATGCTTTGTTTTTCTTCGGCACTCGTGGTACCAGCATGCACCTTGCTGTCACTCAGGGCGGAGCCCAATTTAGAACTGTGAAAGTGCCCGATAAAAGAAGAAGAACACGCCACTCGCGTGTAACCAGCTGCCTCTGATGAGAGACGAGAGGTCTCGAAACGCATCAGGCAATACAAACTGTAAACTGTATACATGTGTGAACAGTCTATGGAAAACCAAGAGATGGGGGCCCGTTGCAGTGTGCGTCCTACAAAGCTTCAGGGATATTGGTGAGAAACATATTCGCACGGCGGTCCGGCCGTGGTAGGACAGTACCATCTTTATAAGTGAAAGAGGCTGTGGTTGGAAACAGTTTCAGCATCATAGAGCACAACGAGCCAGACTACAGGTTCTCACATCCGTATCCAGAACCCTACCAAGGGAAATCGAATGCTGCTTAATAGTTACATGCGAGTGACACCAACAAAAGGAAGATAGCGTGATGCTTCGTTTTTCTTCGGCACTCGTGGTACCAGCATGCACCTTGCTGTCACTCAGGGCGGAGCCCAATTTAGAACTGTGAAAGTGCCCGATAAAAGAAGAAGAACACGCCACTCGCGTGTAACCAGCTGCCTCTGATGAGAGACGAGAGGTCTCGAAACGCGTCAGGCAATACAAACTGTAAACTGTATACATGTGTGAACAGTCTATGGAAAACCAAGAGATAGGGGCCCGTTGCAGTGTGCGTCCTACAAAGTTTCAGGGCAATTGGTGAGAAATATATATATATATATATATATATATATATATATATATATATATATATATACATATATATATATATATATATATATATATATATATATATATATATATATATATATATATATATATATAATTCAACTCAACAAGAGTTTGACCCTTTTAGAAGAACCCACACAGAGAGAAACTGCTTCTTCGTATTTAATTTGCATGACACAGCGCAGATCAAAGAGATACAGTCCAGCAAAGTTGATAGCCTGACGCGTTTCATGCTGCTTGTCGCATTTCATCAGAGGCTTGCAAACAACACTGCTACCGGCATCCGTCTTTATATTTAAGAACACCTGCCCCAGTAGGCGTCGGCTCTCCCTGAGCCTGCTGGTGTTCGTAGTTTCAATAAATCTCAAGTGAGCTGCCAGTCTCAATGTATAAATTCACCAATTATGCACCCCCAGTGGGTCCGGAAAGTTTTCCTTTTTCCTGCGCTGTTTGTAATTTCAGCAAACACGACCTTTCTGCCCTTTAGTTGCTGAAGTCGGTTGACTGCAGCTTGGTCCACCCATGAGTAGCAGGGTTCCTCCGCGACCGGGACTGGCCGCAAAACATAATTCAAGAAGAGTTTGACCCTTTTAGAAGAACCCACACAGAGAGGAACTGCTTCTTCGTATTTAATTTGCATGACACAGCGCAGATCAAAGAGATACAGTCCAGCAAAGTTGATAGCCTGACGCGTTTCATGCTGCTTGTCGCATTTCATCAGAGGCTTGCAAACAACACTGCTACCGGCATCCGTCTTTATAATTAAGAACACCTGCCCCAGTGGGCGTCGGCTCTCCCTGAGCCTGCTGGTGTTCGTAGTTTCAATAAATCTCAAGTGAGCTGCCAGTCTCAATGTATAAATTCACCAATTATGCACCCCCAGTGGGTCCGGAAAGTTTTCCTTTTTCCTGCGCTGTTTGTAATTTCAGCAAACACGACCTTTCTGCCCTTTAGTTGCTGAAGTCGGTTGACTGCAGCTTGGTCCACCCATGAGTGGCAGGGTTCCTCCGCGACCGGGACTGGCCGCAAAACATTATTCAACAAGAGTTTGACCCTTTTAGAAGAACGCACTCAGAGAGGAACTGGTTCTTCGTATTTAATTTGCATGACACAGCGCAGATCAAAGAGATACAGTCCAGCAAAGTTGATAGCCTGACGCGTTTCATGCTGTTTGTCGCATTTCATCAGAGGCTTGCAAACAACACTGCTACCGGCATCCGTCTTTATAATTAAGAACACCTGCCCCAGTGGGCGTCGGCTCTCCCTGAGCCTGCTGGTGTTCGTAGTTTCAATAAATCTCAAGTGAGCTGCCAGTCTCAATGTATAAATTCACCAATTATGCACCCCCAGTGGGTCCGGAAAGTTTTCCTTTTTCCTGCGCTGTTTGTAATTTCAGCAAACACGACCTTTCTGCCATTTAGTTGCTGAAGTCGGTTGACTGCAGCTCGGTCCACCCATGAGTGGCAGGGTTCCTCCGCGACCGGGACTGGCCGCAAAACATTATTCAACAAGAGTTTGACCCATTAAGAAGAACCCACACAGAGAGGAACTGCTTCTTCGTATTTAATTTGCATGACACAGCGCAGATCAAAGAGATACAGTCCAGCAAAGTTGATAGCCTGACGCGTTTCATGCTGCTTGTCGCATTTCATCAGAGGCTTGCAAACAACACTGCTACCGGCATCCGTCTTTATAATTAAGAACACCTGCCCCAGTGGGCGTCGGCTCTCCCTGAGCCTGCTGGTGTTCGTAGTTTCAATAAATCTCAAGTGAGCTGCCAGTCTCAATGTATAAATTCACCAATTATGCACCCCCAGTGGGTCCGGAAAGTTTTCCTTTTTCCTGCGCTGTTTGTAATTTCAGCAAACACGACCTTTCTGCTCTTTAGTTGCTGAAGTCGGTTGACTGCAGCTCGGTCCACCCATGAGTGGCAGGGTTCCTCCGCGACCGGGACTGGCTGCAAAACATTATTCAAGAAGAGTTTGACCCTTTTAGAAGAACCCACACAGAGAGGAACTGCTTCTTCGTATTTAATTTGCATGACACAGCGCAGATCAAAGAGATACAGTCCAGCAAAGTTGATAGCCTGACGCGTTTCATGCTGCTTGTCGCATTTCATCAGAGGCTTGCAAACAACACTGCTACCGGCATCCGTCTTTATAATTAAGAACACCTGCCCCAGTGGGCGTCGGCTCTCCCTGAGCCTGCTGGTGTTCGTAGTTTCAATAAATCTCAAGTGAGCTGCCAGTCTCAATGTATAAATTCCCCAATTATGCACCCCCAGTGGGTCTGGAAAGTTTTCCTTTTTCCTGCGCTGTTTGTAATTTCAGCAAACACGACCTTTCTGCCTTTAGTTGCTGAAGTCGGTTGACTGCAGCTCGGTCCAACCATGAGTGGCAGGGTTCCTCCGCGACCGGGACTGGCCGCAAAACATTATTCAACAAGAGTTTGACCCTTTTAGAAGAACCCACACAGAGAGGAACTGCTTCTTCGTATTTAATTTGCATGACACAGCGCAGATCAAAGAGATACAGTCCAGCAAAGTTAATAGCCTGACGCGTTTCATGCTGCTTGTCGCATTTCATCAGAGGCTTGCAAACAACACTGCTACCGGCATCTGTCTTTATAATTAAGAACACCTGCCCCAGTGGGCGTCGGCTCTCCCTGAGCCTGCTGGTGTTCGTAGTTTCAATAAATCTCAAGTGAGCTGCCAGTCTCAATGTATAAATTCACCAATTATGCACCCCCAGTGGGTCCGGAAAGTTTTCCTTTTTCCTGCGCTGTTTGTAATTTCAGCAAACACGACCTTTCTGCCCTTTAGTTGCTGAAGTCGGTTGACTGCAGCTCGGTCCACCCATGAGTGGCAGGTTTCCTCCGCGACTGGGACTGGCCGCAAAACATTATTCAACAAGAGTTTGACCCTTTTAGAAGAACGCACTCAGAGAGGAACTGGTTCTTTGTATTTAATTTGCATGACACAGCGCAGATCAAAGAGATACAGTCCAGCAAAGTTGATAGCCTGACGCATTTCATGCTGCTTGTCGCATTTCATCAGAGGCTTGCAAACAACACTGCTACCGGCATCCGTCTTTATAATTAAGAACACCTGCCCCAGTGGGCGTCGGCTCTCCCTGAGCCTGCTGGTGTTCGTAGTTTCAATAAATCTCAAAGGAGCTGCCAGTCTCAATGTATAAATTCACCAATTATGCACCCCCAGTGGGTCCGGAAAGTTTCCCTTTTTCCTGCGCTGTTTGTAATTTCAGCAAACACGACCTTTCTGCCCTTTAGTTGCTGAAGTCGGTTGACTGCAGCTCGGTCCACCCATGAGTGGCAGCGTTCCTCCGCGACCGGGACTGGCCGCAAAACATTATTCAACAAGAGTTTGACCCTTTTAGAAGAACCCACACAGAGAGGAACTGCTTCTTCGTATTTAATTTGCATGACACAGCGCAGATCAAAGAGATACAGTCCAGCAAAGTTGATAGCCTGACGCGTTTCATGCTGCTTGTCGCATTTCAACAGAGGCTTGCAAACAACACTGCTACCGGCATCCGTCTTTATAATTAAGAAAACCTGCCCCAGTGGGCGTCGGCTCTCCCTGAGCCTGCTGGTGTTCGTAGTTTCAATAAATCTCAAGTGAGCTGCCAGTCTCAATGTATAAATTCACCAATTATGCACCCCCAGTGGGTCCGGAAAGTTTTCCTTTTTCCTGCGCTGTTTGTAATTTCAGCAAACACAACCTTTCTGCTCTTTAGTTGCTGAAGTCGGTTGACTGCAGCTCGGTCCACCCATGAGTAGCAGGGTTCCTCCGCGACCGGGACTGGCCGCAAAACATTATTCAAGAAGAGTTTGACCCTTTTAGAAGAACCCACACAGAGAGGAACTGCTTCTTCGTATTTAATTTGCATGACACAGCGCAGATCAAAGAGATACAGTCCAGCAAAGTTGATAGCCTGACGCGTTTCATGCTGCTTGTCGCATTTCATCAGAGGCTTGCAAACAACACTGCTACCGGCATCCGTCTTTATAATTAAGAGCACCTGCCCCAGTGGGCGTCGGCTCTCCCTGAGCCTGCTGGTGTTCGTAGTTTCAATAAATCTCAAGTGAGCTGCCAGTCTCAATGTATAAATTCACCAATTATGCACCCCCAGTGGGTCCGGAAAGTTTTCCTTTTTCCTGTGCTGTTTGTAATTTCAGCAAACACGACCTTTCTGCCTTTAGTTGCTGAAGTCGGTTGACTGCAGCTCGGTCCACCCATGAGTGGCAGGGTTCCTCCGCGACCGGGACTGGCCGCAAAACATTATTCAACAAGAGTTTGACCCTTTTAGAAGAACCCACACAGAGAGGAACTGCATCTTCGTATTTAATTTGCATGACACAGCGCAGATCAAAGAGATAGTCCAGCAAAGTTGATAGCCTGACGCGTTTCATGCTGCTTGTCGCATTTCATCAGAGGCTTGCAAACAACACTGCTACCGGCATCCGTCTTTATAATTAAGAACACCTGCCCCAGTGGGCGTCGGCTCTCCCTGAGCCTGCTGGTGTTCGTAGTTTCAATAAATCTCAAGTGAGCTGCCAGTCTCAATGTATAAATTCCCCAATTATGCACCCCCAGTGGGTCCGGAAAGTTTTCCTTTTTCCTGCGCTGTTTGTAATTTCAGCAAACACAACCTTTCTGCCTTTAGTTGCTGAAGTCGGTTGACTGCAGCTCGGTCCACCCATGAGTGGCAGGGTTCCTCCGCGACCGGGACTGGCCGCAAAACATTATTCAACAAGAGTTTGACCCTTTTAGAAGAACCCACACAGAGAGGAACTGCTTCTTCGTATTTAATTTGCATGACACAGCGCAGATCAAAGAGATACAGTCCAGCAAAGTTGATAGCCTGACGCGTTTCATGCTGCTTGTCGCATTTCATCAGAGGCTTGCAAACAACACTGCTACCGGCATCCGTCTTTATAATTAAGAACACCTGCCCCAGTGGGCGTCGGCTCTCCCTGAGCCTGCTGGTGTTCGTAGTTTCAATAAATCTCAAGTGAGCTGCCAGTCTCAATGTATAAATTCACCAATTATGCACCCCCAGTGGGTCCGGAAAGTTTTCCTTTTTCCTGCGCTGTTTGTAATTTCATATATATATATGTATATTACCTACTGGCGGTCGCCAGTAGGTATATATAGTTAGGATTTTTTCTCTATGGGACTTTTGAAAATTCTATGTCTAATAACTTTGGCGTTTGTGGACGGAATCGGCTGAAATTTTCAGGAAAATGGCATCATTTGTTACTGTATTAAACAACACAAGAGCCAACACTGGGGTGTCAAACTTTAGATGTAGGTCTCACGCCTTGCTCCCGCACCGGTATGTCTCCATGCATCCCTTTCATTCAACGCATAAGCGGTTCTCACGCTAGCGTCCTAACAACCCTTATCGCTTCCTCTTGCAGCAGAGGAGCGGGCGTACAGACACCGGTTGTCAGAACAGCGAGCACGAAGCAAGCCACGAAAGGGTAAGTTTCTATCAAACCCGACCGGTTCCCCTAACGTTCTAGAGCTGAATGAACCATTGCGAAAGAGTAGACACTAAATGTTGTCTTTTTTGTATTGTCTTCCCCCACAGCGACTTTGATCACGCTCATTGGGAAATACTATTCCACTTTGGATTTTCACCTGCCTGCCATTGTTTGAGTTCTTAATACTTTTGGACTAAGGTAGGGAGCCCTGGTTGAACACAGGGAGTTGATCCCCTTCTATTCATTTCCATTCTGAATTGTTTTCCTGAGCCACTCCCCTCTCTATTTTGTTTCAGAACCAACCCGGTCCTGAGGAGAACCCCCTTTTAACTAAAAGGGGTTCGAAACGCGTCGACCAGCTTCTTGTCCCGCATCTGGTCACTAATTTTTGTTGGAACAGTTGTTCGATTCATTTGGTTCTATAAGACAGACTGTGACAATTACAACTAAAACAGATCATTCAAACATAGAATGCAATTCGTTCCATTGAACTGATTGACCGATGCTCGGACGCAGTGTTTCTCTATATATTGTCTGTTGTTGTGAATGCATGTTGTATGAATGTAAGGCCAAGTGTGTTTGAAACTGTATATTTATCTGTTTGTACATTTTGTATATATAATTCATTGTTTTGTATATTTCGTATTTTCCATGCACGACGAATAGTGTGCTTAAAAAACAGAAAAAGACAAAAAGTTTGATTTATAAAGAGAATAAATTTGTCTGTGGTTAAATGAAAACAGGTTGTTTTTTGGTTTCAATCGAAGCAGCTGCCGCCACCTAGTTATCAGTCATCTAAAGTTTGACACCCCAGTGTTGGCTCTTGTGTTGTTTAATATATTAGTTGGACTCAGCCATCCTGAGTAATGAGTCAAGACCCTTCTTGATTCTCCATCATTTGTTACTGAGCAGCTCCCAAAAATTTGGGGGGGTTTCATCAAGGGGGGGTCAAGAAAAAAGGAGGGTCCCAAAACGCGTTTTTCCCATTCATTTTTCCATAGGGCGGTTGGCCTCACTTTTAGCTCGAACGGCTGAATGGATTTGCACGAAACTTGGCAAAATTGTAGGGACTGTTAGCCCGATGTGCCTTTGCTAGGTCTCAATATATGTGCTCCAGTGGATTTTGAGAAATTAACGTTTTAAAAAACAGATATATCTGTGACAGCGTCCCGGGTAGCGCTCCGGTTCGCGTACTTTTCGCGTAACGGAACTTTGCGAAGCGAAGCTGATTGGCTCTCCGGTGTCTGTCAACATTCTAAACAGTCCGGAACGGCCGCCATCTTGTCTCTCGGTAGGATCGAGAGACAAGAGGAGGAGAAAAACGAAGGGGGAATTTAATGAAAGGGGGCAAGGTAGACCCCTCTTGACCCACTAGGAATGATGTTGGGGTTATTAAAGGGTCCCGTGGGGCAAATAAAAAAAATTTGATTTTTCGTGGTAGAAGCGCTTCCCGGTTAGCGAACTGATAGCGAAACGGGAATTCGCCATTTTGTGTTTCGTTTTAATTAAATTACAAGATGGAGGAAAAACAATGTGAGAAATGGGTATAAGGGGGTACGGGAGACGTATCCTGACCCTCTATGTTTTCTGAGGGTGGCTGAGGATGCTCATATATGTTGATACATGTCTTCCAGCGGCTGCGCCTGAGCGGATTTATTTTTTTATGCCGTGTGACGTCTGTTAACGTTCGATTCGAAGGAAATCTGGAAGTGTTGACCGCCATTATGTCACTGCGAGTAAATATATTGTTAAAAATAATTGTTATAAATTAATCCGTATTGATAAACATTGTCTGCGCCATCTTGCCTTTTTTCCAATGTCACACTTTTGTCGTGCACGGCAGCCATTTTAGATGCCTTGACCAGACCCACTCTCTGCACGCCGCCGATCCTCAGCATGGCTCCCCACCCTCGCAAGCATCTCCCCCACGCACTGGTCACCCCCGCTCTCTCTCTCATGCATGGGCCATAAACCTCCCCCCATCTGCGCTCCTCTTCCCTGAGAATCACACCCTGTGCCCGCCCGACACCTCCCTTTCACCCTATTCACTACCGCACCCTCTGACACTCCTCTTCCTCGGTGTCTGATTGTCCAGGCCGGTCCCAGGCTATCACCTAGCCCTGCGGATGTAGTTTATGGCCCCAACTGTAAAGAATCACCCCTCTTCAAAGGAGTTACAGTAGATCAAGGCCCCCACCCCATGAGATCCGTCACACCACACGCGTTCCTACTATCTGATAACGATCCTGTATTGTGATTGGGGAGGGGATTCTCACTGTAAGGGCCGAGCCTGAAGCGGAAGACTCCAGGGATGCCTTTTTGTACATCAAAGTCTTCACAATTATGTGTCACATTAAAAATATATAGCACTCCAACAAAGTAGTAGGATTATAACACTTTAATAACTTATAAATATATACAATGCTCCAACAATGTAAACACGTTAAAAAAAAACATTTTAAACAACTATTTACATGGCAGCCTGCTGCAACATCCATCTCAAAGCAACAATGGGCTGCTTTGGTCTGTCTTTTAGTCGGCAAAATCCGTCGGCCTGTGAGGTGGCGTCAGTAGCGGTCCGTTGTGCGAATAGGCCGAAGGCAGCACAACGCGCCGAGATCCGGACGGCACCCAGGTGGTGTCCAGTAAGTTGCCGCACTGGTCTGGCCATCCTACAATGCTGCACCGAAAAATGGCGTGGGGCGCCCGGGCCTCCCCCGCCTCCCCAGGTGGAGGCTCCTCTGCTGCAGTGGGGCGCCCCTTAGCGTTTCAGTCGCCATTCAGCTGTATTGCGCCCGCTCTTGCGGCACTGTGCCTCATCCGCCATTCAGCTGAGTTGCGCCCGCTCTTGCGGCTACAGCGTCTCGCCCACCATCCAGTTGAATTGCGCCCACTCTTGCGGTGCAGCGATAGGCAGCTGCCACAGGACTCTTAAAATGGCAGCCGGCTCTTCGGATTTGGGCCTGGTCCACTAAAATGGCCCTGGGACACATTTGAACTCGGACATTTGCCTGCTAGGGGTTGGGCCCCATTCCCGAAAGCGTCCCCTCAGCCTTGAAGATTCTACAAAAGTCATCGGGGCCCCCGACTCCCGCAGGCTTCTGGTGGGGAGCGGCTGCCATGATTGCTTGCGGAATGGCCACGACGGAGCCACGAGATGGTGGTGCTCTCATGCTGACGCCAGCTTCAGTCTGAAACATCCAGAAACACTGTAGACTGCCAATTCGATGACTTCCGGTGGAGCCCCAACATGACCCGGTAGGGAAGAACTTGCCCTCCCCTCTTTTGACTGATGGTTCTTGTTGCCTGTCCCCTCTGTTGTCATCTAACGGAACCTTTTCGGACTGCCGAGTGAGAAAAAAAAAGGTGGGGCTTTCATCATTTGGGAAAAAAAAATGTTTCAATCCAATGAAAAGTGTTATTTTTAGGTCATATGATCAAGCCTTCCATCATTAGGAAACCGAAAGTAAAATGAACCAATGAAAAGTTTTATAAACAAATCACATGACCTGTTATGCGGCTTTGGGCTATAAAAAGCCTACAAAATCCGTTGGCCTGTGAGGCGGCGTCAGTAGCGGACCGATGTGCGAATAGGCCGAAGGCAGCACAACGCGCAGAGATCCGGAGGGCAACGAGGTGGTGTCCAGCAAGTTGTACTGGTGTGGCCATCCTACAATGCTGCGCTAAAAGACCGCGTGGGGTGCCCGGGGGGGGGGGAGGGGGGGAGGCGGCGCGAACGGGCCTCTCCCGCCTCCCCAGGTGGAAGCACCTCATCTGCAGTGGGGCGTCCCTTAGCGTTTCACTCGCCGTCCAGCTGAGTTGCGCCTGCACTTGCTGCTACAGTAGGCCGAAGGCAGCACAATGCGCCGAGATCCGGATGACACCGAGGTGGTGTCCAGCAAGTTGCCGCACTGGTGTGGCCATCCTACAATGCTGCGCCGAAAGACGGCGTGGGGTGCCCGGGGGGGGAGGCGGTGCAAACGGGCCTCTCCCGCCTCCCCAGGTGGAGGCACCTCATCTGCAGGGGGGCGCCACTTGGCGTTTCACTCGCTATCCAGCTGAGTTCCGGCCGCTCTTGCGGCACAGTGCCTCACCCGCCATCCAGCTGAGTTCCGCCCGCTCTTGCGGCACAGTGCCTTACTCGCCATCCAGCTGAGTTGCGCCCGCTCTTGCGGCTACAGCGTCTCGCCCACCATCCAGCTGAATTGCGCCCACTCTTGCGGTGCAGCGATAGGCGGCTGCAACAGGACTCTCAAAAAGGCGGCTCTTTGGATTTGGGCCTGGTCCACTAAAATGGCCCTGGGACACCTTGGAACTTGGACGCTTGCCTGCTAGGGCATGGGCCCCATTCCCGAAAGGGTCCCCTCTTTTGATTGATTGTTCTTGTTGCCTATGTCTTCTGTTGTCATTTAATGAACTGCCGAAAATGGTTCTGGTCCGACCGCTGGTTGGTGGAGACATTTTGACTATATGCTGGACCTGCCCGGCCTCGCCCAAAATGGCGCCGGTATAAATGGGACTCGTAACTCCTTGTTGTGTACTGGTTGCCCAACCTTGATATCTCGAGAAACGTATGCAGTTTTGAAGCACATGGCGGGCGGGGACGAGTACTGATTGAACATTTGGAAATCCCTATTGATATTAAGTTCTGATGTGTTATTGATTACTGTACTATTGAAAGTTCGAATTAACGTCACCCATGGTACTTGCCCGCAAATGTATATCTAGATAATTTTATTGTAACTGGCCCTGTCGTACTTTAATTATAAAATGTACGTCCACCGATTTCCCAACTGTTAGACACCTTAGTTCTTGCAACCTAATGGCCCGCCCGTTACGTTCTTCTACAGTGTAAAAGTCCCCTCATCATATACGATTACGGTTTGCTCCGTGGCCGACCCACGTGTTTATAGGCCCGTATTTGTATACTGACATTTTCACAATAAAGGTTTTTAAAACAAAACATGGTAGTAGTACCTAGATTGGTAAAGTTTTGAATAATAGCCACTGTTTTCGAATCAGTAAAAGGCAAGTGAAATGAAGCAGTCCGATTACATGACTGTTAAAAGGTATAATATGCTGGAAAGCAGTAAAGATAAATGGTCAAGGGCTGTTGTGTTTTCCACTCCTGCAACATAAAGTGATCGATAAGAGTCCAATATTCATGCCTATCAGCGACTTAGACAGCAGGTCGAGCCTCTTTTGTTCAACGGCTCCCTCATGGGACGAAGAAACGCCCTTTTTCTCGAAATAGGAATATTTTACTTGCAGGACAGTTGTAAATTTCCCGGGAAAATACATTAGCCTGGAACATTGTTAGTGATAAACTGTAAATGCGTCTGGGTCCTTTGCTTTACAAGTCAGAGTGAGAAAAAAAAGGTGGGGCTTTCATCATTTGGGAAAAATAAATGTTCGCAAGCAATGAAAAGTGTTATTTTTAGGTCATATGACCAAGCCTTCCATCATTAGAAAAACAAAAGTAAAATGAACCAATGAAACGTTTCATTAACAAGTCACATGACCTGTTATGCTTACGTTACGCGCTGCGCGTCGCGCCCTGGATCGCTTCCGGGAAGCTGCGCCTCGCGCACCGGAGCACTTCCGGGTGCGCTAACGCGGCGCGTCATATGACGCATTACGTGACAACGCAGGTCCAGAATATAGTCAAAATGTCTCCACCAACCAGCGGTCGGAACACAACCCCTTTCAGCAGTCCAAAAAGTTCTGTTAAATGACAACAGAAGGGACAGGCAACAAGAACCATCAGTCAAAGAGGGGAGGGCAAGTTCTTCTCTACCGGGTCACGTTGGGGCTCCACCGGAACTGATCGAATTGGTAGTCTACAGTGTTTCTGGATGTTTCAGACTGAAGCTGGCGTCAGCATGAGAGCACCACCATCTCGTGGCTCCGTCATGGCCATTCCACGAGCAATCGTGGCAGTCGCTCCCCACCGGAAGTCTACGGGAGTCGGGGGTCCCGGTGACTGTGGTAGAATCTTCAAGGCTGAGGGGACTCTTTTGGGAATGGGGCCCATGCCCTAGGAGTCAAGCGTCCGAGTTCCACGGTTGCCCAGAGCCATCTTTAAAACACGAAAATGTTTTTACCTACCACGTACTTGGCATTTTAAAGCTTTTGATATTTGCTATTAAAAAACCATTGAAATTCACTGAAAAAACCATAGGTTATAGACCATATATAGTTAGGAATTAGCATTTACAAAACCTTGAAAATTCACTGAAAAAACCATGGGTTATAGACCATATATAGTTAGGAATTAGCATTTACAAAACCTTATTTTACTCACACAAAACCATTGAAATTTCATATATAGTTAGTTGCACTAACTATATATCGCGCACCCGCAATCCACTGCTGATCATGTCACATATTACATCATTCATGACATGATCCGTGACATCACTGATGACATCACTGATGACATCTCAAATGACATCACTGATGACATCACTGATGACATCTCATTTGACATTACTGATCACATCACTGATGACATCATTCATGTGATAATACGGTGAACCTATTCAGACTCTAATATAATCTTAGATACACTCAGAGTAAATAGACTCTCACAGACTGTCACTCATCCATGGAGTTACTCACACACCTAGTCAGTCATGCAAAGAATCAATCACACTTCCATTTCCTCAACTATACAGTTACACACACCTTACGTATTCAAACATATACTAACACATATTTACTCTCTTATACAATCCCTGATACAAGTTCAAAATGATCCATACAGCCACTCACAAATTCACTGGCTCTTATGCACAGTTATTTATATATGTCAACTCTCACATGTACTGTGTTTTACATATGTACTTACTTTGACATGTAGCGTTGAGATATCCATTCACTCACCAATACACTCATGCACACAGTCAACCGCCCATACAGCTGTTTCCACATGCACTTTTGAACCCATACATCTAGTGAATCAACTGCTCACACATCTATGCACAGAGTCATACACCTCCCAGCCACCCACACACACACTCAGTCTCCCATACAAATACTTGGGCAACCAATCAATAACCCATATACTTAATCATAAAGCTACTGATCAACACATACAGCAGTTTACAGAACAACAGACATAATGATGCACAAATTAAGACAGTTTAGTCACTAACCCATGCACTCAGTGAGACACATTTAATTACTCACTCATACAGTCAGTCATGCACCTACTAAATCCTTCATCCAGACACTTATACATCCACTCATTCTTCAATATGTAAGACATATTTTGACTTTTCAGAAACATACAGTCACTGGATGTTGTCATCAGTGATGTCATCAGTGATGTCATCAGTGATGTCATCAGTGATGTCACTGATCATGTCATGAATGATGTAATATGTGACATGATCAGCAGTGGATTGCGGGTGCGCGATATATAGTTAGTGCAACTAACTATATATGAAATTTCAATGGTTTTGTGTGAGTAAAATAAGGTTTTGTAAATGCTAATTCCTAACTATATATGGTCTATAACCCATGGTTTTTTCAGTGAATATATATATATATATATATATATATATATATATATATATATATATATATATATATATATATATATATATATATATATATATATATATATATATATATATATATATATATATATGATATATATATTACCTACTGGCGATAGCCAGTAGGTATATATAGTGAGGACCTAGCTACCATAGGAAATACGCAACATTCTATTGGGATTAACTTTGGCGCCGGTTGAGGAAGTTGCGTGTAATTTTCCAAAATTTAGGCCAGCTCCGCTCCGCTCCTTCCCTGGAAGTTTTGGGGGGATTCGTTAGGCGGGGGCCGAGAAAAAAGGGGGGTCCCCAAACGTGTTTTCCCCATGTTAATTTCCATAGGACGAATAGACAAGGCTACAGCCCGAACCGCTGAACGGAATTACACCAAACTTTGCACAATTGTAGGGACTGGTACGCAGAAATGCCTTTTCTATATTTGGTGAAAATTGCTCCAGTGGTTTTTACGAAAATTATTGACAGCATGTATGAGTGAATCTACAGGTAAGTGATTAGATGTGTGTATACATCTATGAATCACTGAGTAGGTTTTTAGATACTTATATTGCTGTGACAATGGATTCAAATACGATACTCTGTATTTTACAAAGAGTGATGAAAGATTTTACTAGTGTATGAAAAGGTGTATGTGATTGTCACGTGGATGATTTCATCAGTGATGTCATCAGTGATGTCATTTGAGATGTCATCAGTGATGTCACTGACCATGTCATGAATGATCTAATATGTGACATCATCAGCAGTGCATTGCGGGTGCGCGAAATATAGTTAGTACAACTAACTATATAAGAGCAATTTCAATGGTTTTGTATGAGTGAAATGTCCAGCTAACTATAACACCCCTAAAACTTATAGTTTTTTGAGTGAATTTCAAAGGTTTTTTAAAAGCTAATTCCTAACTATATAAGGCCTGAAACCTATGTTTTTTTCAGTTAATATATATATATACATAAATACACACATATATATATATATACACATATATATATCAATGAAAAAACCATAGGTTATAGACCATATATAGTTAGGAATTAGCATTTACAAAACCTTATTTTACTTGCACAAAACCATAGAAATTCGCATATATATAGTTAGTTGCAATAACTATATATCGCGCACCCGCAATCCACTGCTGATGATGTCACACATTACATCATTCATGACATGGTCAGTGACATCACTGATGACATCACTAATGACATCTCAAATGACATCACTGATGACATCACTGATGACAACATCCAGTGACTGTATGTTTCTGTAAAATTAAAATATGTCTTACATATTGAAGAATGAGTGGATGTATAAGTGTCTGGATGAAGGATTTAGTAGGTGCGTGACTGACTGAGTGAGTGAATAAATGTGCCTTACTGAATGCATGGATTAGTGACTAAACTGTCTGAAAGTGTGCATCAATATGTCTGTTGTTGTGCAAACTGCTGCATGGTTTGATCAGTAGCTATATGAGTGGCTATATGGGTTACTGATTGGTTGCCCTAGTATTTGTATGGAAGACTGAGTGTGTGTGTGGCTGGCTGGGAGGTGTGTGACTCTATGCACATCAATATTTACTTGTATCAGTAATTGTATAAGAGAGTAAGTATGTGTTAGTATATGTTTGAATAAATAAGGTGTTCTGTGTTTAACTGTATAGATGAGGAAATCGAAGTGTGATTGATTATTTACAGGACTGACTAGGTGTGTGAGTAACTCTATGGAGGAGTGGCAGTGTTTGAGTGTCTGCATAGGTGTATGAGTGCATATGATAGTGCTGTAATACTGAGTGACTGTATGTATGAGTGATTGTATGGGTGAATGAGTGAATGTGTGTGTAGACGTAGGAATCAGTGAGTGCGTATGTAGTAACTGGTATTGTTGTGTCAATGGTTCTTAAAATGAAACTCTGTATTTAACACTGGGTGTAACAGAGGTTATTTTAGAGTGTGAGGAGGTGCATTGTATTATCACATCAATTATATCATCAGTGACGTGATTATTGATGTCAAATGAGATGTCATCAGTGATGTGATCAGTGATGTCAATTGAGATGTCATCAGTGATGTCATCAGTAATGTCATTTGAGATATCATCAGTGATGTAATCAGTGATGTCACTGACCATGTCATGAATGATGTAATATGTGACATCATCAGCAGTGGATTGCGGGTGCGCGATATATAGTTATTGCAACTAACTATATATGCAAATTTCTATGGTTTTGTGCGAGTAAAATGCTAAATGCTAATTCCTAACTATATATGGTCTATAACCTATGATTTTTTCATTGAATTTTCAAGGTTTTGTAAATGCTAATTCCTAACTATATATGGTCTATAACCTATGGTTTTTTCAGTGAATTTCAATGTTTTTTTAATAGCAAATATCAAAAGCTGTCAAATGTCAAGTACGTGATAGGTAAAAACATTTTCGTGTTTATGCACGCTGATGTGCTTTGAACGCTGCCCCCCCCTCTTTTCTCTTATTAGTACTCTCTCTTTGCAGATAGTGAAGGGTAGTTAACAGGCACGTTGTAATCCGTGGTGCCTGCTTGTTTCTCCATTTGATTGATTGTTATCCAAGCATTTACTGTTTTAGAATTGATTCTCTTTGGTTCATTCTCTATTTACAAACAAGCACAGAGTCGCAATACTCTGTTTAGTCTTTGCAGATAGTGAAAAATCGTGTAAAAAAACAAAAGTAATCGAGCAAAATCAGTAGGCCACTAATGGGATCTCTTTTTGACCTCCTAAAATAGAAACATTAGGAACAACCCTTCATGAGAAATACGAAACTAGTGAGATGAACTGAGCTCCACACCATGATGGCTGCAAGACAGCTCGGCTCCGCCACCCACCCCGCCCAAAATAACGATAACCTCTATGCAAATATTATAAATATATACAACACACCAGCAAAGTAACAGGGTAAAACATTTTAATAAATAACTATTTACATAACTATTTTATACTTTTTGTCGCCTGATCCCGCTAGCTCAATCGATCGAGCATGAAACTCATGCACTCTGATAGCAAGCGTTGCTGCTGATGCTATGCAGACAAAAACTGGTTTTCAGTTTGTACATTCTTCAATATTTTTCCATCCAAGGCTGGTTGAGAGTTTGTAGAACGATGGCTTCAGATTTTCAACATACGGTGTGGTGGTGCGGACTGGGAGGGGGCGATTGGCTCCTGCCCCCTCCCCAAGTCGTGTTGCCCTGGTGTAGCCTAAGATCGCCCCGACATAGGCAGCCGGCTCCCAAGGTCCGGCAGAACTTTTTGCCTTTTGATGACTCTTCCATTCTGGACCTTGTCCCACAATCCGTTTGACCTGAAGACACGCTGTAGTGGGGCGCCCCTTTACAGTTTCAGTTGCCATTCGGCCCGCTTTTGCTACACTGTGCCTCTTCCGCCATTCAGCTGTTTACCGCCCGCTCTTGCGACTACAGCGTCTCGCTCACCATGTAGTTGAGTTGCTCCCGCTCTTGCGATGCAGCGATAGGCGGCTGCCACAGGACTCTCAAACAGCGACAACGTAGGTCCAGAATATAGTCAAAATGTCTCCATCAACCAGCGGTCGGAACACAACCCCTTTCAGCAGTCTAAAAAGTTCTGTTAAATGACAACAGAAGGGACAGGCAACAAGAACCATCAGTCAAAGAGGGGAGGGCAAGTTCTTCTCTACCGGGTCACGTTGGGGCGCTACCGGAACTGATAGTCTACAGTGTTTCTGAATGTTTTAGACTGAAGCTGGCGTCAGCATGAGAGCACCACCATTTCATAGCTCAGTCGTGGCCATTCCGCGAGCAATCATGGCAGCCGCTCCCCACCGGAAGCCTGCAGGAGTCGGGGGCCCCCAAGACTTTTGCAAAATCTTCAAGGCTCAGGGGACGCTTTCGAGAATGGGGCCCAAGCCCTAGCAGACAAGCGTCCAAGTTCCAAGGTGTCCCAGGGCCATTTTAGTGGACCAGGCCCAAATCCGAAGAGCCGGCCGCCATTTTAGGAGTCCTGTGGCAGCTGCCTATCGCTGCACCGCAAGAATGGGCGCAATTCAACTGGATGGTGGGCGAGACGCTGTAGCCGCAAGAGCGGGCGCAACTCAGCTGAATGGCGGATGAGGCACAGTGCCGCAAGAGCGGGCGCAATACAGCTGAATGGCGACTGAAACGCTAAGGGGCGCCCCACTGCAGCAGAGGAGCCTCCACCTGGGGAGGCGGGGGAGGCCCGTTCGCGCCGCCTCCCCCCCCCCGGGGCGCCCCACGCCGTTTTTCGGTGCAGCATTGTAGGATGGCCAGACCAGTGCGGCAACTTACTGGACACCACCTGGGTGCCGTCCGGATCTCGGCGCGTTGTGCTGCCTTCGGCCTATTCGCACAACGGACCGCTACTGACGCCACCTCACAGGCCGACGGATTTTGACGACTAAAAGACAGACCAAAGCAGCCCATTGTTGCTTTGAGATGGATGTTGCAGCAGGCCGCCATGTAAATAGTTGTTTAAAATGTTTTTTTTGTAACGTGTTTACATTGTTGTAGCGTTGTATATATTTATAAGTTATTAAAGTGTTATAATCCTACTACTTTGTTGGAGTGCTATATATTTTTAATGTGACACATAATTGTGAAGACTTTGATGTACAAAAAGGCATCCCTGGAGTCTTCCGCTTCAGGCTCGGCCCTTACAGTGAGAATCCCCTCCCCAATCACAATACAGGATCGTTATCAGATAGTAGGAACGCGTGTGGTCTGCCGCCATTTTGAGAGTCCTGTAGCAGCCGCCTATCGCTGAACCGCAAGAGTGGGCGCAACTCAGCTGAATGGCGGATTTTGGCACAGTGTACCAAAAGCGGGCGGAATGGCAACTGAAACGGTAAAGGGGCGCCCCACTACAGCAGACGAGCCTCCACCTGGGGAGGCCCGTTCACGCCGCCTCCCCCCCCCCCCCCGGGGCACCCCACGCCGTTTTTCGGAGCAGCATTGTAGGATACCAAAACCAGTGCGGCAACTTACTGGGCATCACCTGGGTGCCATCCACATCTCAGCGCGTTCTGCTGCCTTGGGACTATTCGCACAACAGACCGCTACTGACGAGGCCTCTCCCCGCACCCCCCGGGACGCCCCACGCCATTTTTCTGAGCTGCATTGTAGGATACCAAAAACCAGTGCGGCACCCAGGTAACATCACCTGTGTGCCGTCCAGAACTCAGCACGTTGTGCTGCCTTGGGACTATTCGCACAAAACACAGCTACTGACCATTGTTGCTTCTTTTTTCAAAAAAATGTTTAAATGTATTTACTGTTTTTGTTGCGTTGTATATATTTATAAGTTATTAAAGTTTTATAATCCTACTACTTTGTTGGAGTGCTATATATTTTTAATGTGACATATAATTGTAAAAACTTTGATGTACAAAGAGGCATCCCTGGAATCTTCCGCTTCAGGCTCCTACCCACACACCCTCACAGTGAGAATCCCCTCCCCAAGCACAATACAGGATGGTTATCAGATAGTAGGAACGCGTGTGGTGTGACGGATCTCATCGGGTGGGGGCCTTGATCTACTGTAACTCCTTTGAAGAGAGGTGATTCTTTACAGCTGGGGCCATAAACTACGTCTGCAGGGCTAGGTGATAGCCTGGGACCGGCCTGGACAATCGGACACAGAGGAAGAGGAGTGTCAGAGGGTGCGGTAGTGAATAGAGTGAAAGGGAGGTTTCGGACGGGCACAGGGTGTGATTCTCAGAGAAGAACAGCGCAGATGGGAGGAGGTTTCTGGCCCATGCATGAGAGAGAGAGCGGGGGTGACCAGTGCGTGGGAGAGATGCTTGTGAGGGTGGGGAGCCATGCTGAGGATCGGCGGCGTGCAGAGAGTGGGTCTGGTCAAGGCATCTAAAATGGCTGCCGTGCTCAACAAAAGTGTGGCATTGCAAAAAAGGCAAGATGGCGCAGACAATGTTTCATCAATAAGGATTAATTTATAACAATTATTTTTAACAAAATATTTACTCGCAGTGACAAAATGGCGGTCAACAGTTCCTGATTTCCATCGAATCGAACGTTAACAGACATCACGCAGCAAAAAAAAAAAAAAAGAAACACAAAATGGCGAATTCCCGTTTTGCTACCAGTTTGCGGCCCGGTAAGCGCTTCTACCGTGAAAAATCAATTTTTTTTTATTTTCCCCACGGGACCCTTTAATAACCCCAACATCATTCCTAGGGGTCAAGAGGTGTCTACCTTGCCCCCTTTCAATAAAGTCCCCCCTCGTTTTTCTCCTCCTCTTGTCTCTCGATCCTACCGAGAGACAAGATGGCGGCCGCTCCAGACTGTTTAGAATGTTGACAGACACCGGAGAGCCAATCAGCTTCGCTTCGCAAAGCTCCGTTACGCGAAAAGTACGCAATCTGGAGCGCTATCCAGGACGCTGTCACAGATATATCTGTTTTTTAAAACGTTAATTTCTCAAAATCCACTGGAGCACATATATTAAGACCCAGCAAAGGCACATCGGGCTAACAGTCCCTACAATTTTGCCAAGTTTTGTGGAAATCCATTCAGCCGTTCAAGCTAAAAGTGAGGCCAAACGCCCTATGGAAATTAACATGGGAAAAACGCATTTTGGGACCCCCTTTTTTCTCGCCCCCCCTGACGAAACCCCCCCAGATTTTCAGGGGCTGCTCAGAAACAAAATGTGCCATTTTACTGAAAATTTCAGCCGATTACGTCCACAAACGCCAAAGTTATTAGACATAGAATTTTCAAAAGTCCCATAGAGAAAAAATCCTAACTATATATACCTACTGGCGACCGCCAGTAGGTAATATATATATATACATACATTACCTACTGGCGGTCGCCAGTAGGTATATATATTTAGGATTTTTTTGAATAGGGATTTTTGAAAATTCTATGTTGAATAACTTTGGCGTTGATGGACGGAATTTGTTGAAATTTTCAGGAAAATTGCACATTTTGTTTCTGAACGTCCCCTGAAAGTTTGGGGGGGTTCTTGAAGTGGGGGCCGAGAAAAAAGGGGGTCCCAAAACGTGTTTTAATATTGAGTTTTCCATACGGCGGTTGGACTCACTTTAAGCTCGAACGGCAGAATGGATTTCTATGAAACTTGGCAAAATTGTAGGGACTGGTAGTCCGATGTGCCTTTGCTAGGTCTCAAGATATGTGCTCTAGTGGATTTTGAGTAATTTAGGTTAAAACAAATATATATATCTGTAAGCGCGCCCCGGTACGCGCACCGGAGAGCGCTCCGGGCGCGCTATGCGACTTGCGCGCGGAAAGCTGATTGGCTCTCGGGTGTCTGTAAACATTCTAAACAGTCCGGAGCGGCCGCCATCTTGTGTCTCGGTAGGATCGACAAGAGGTGGCCAAAACAAAGGGGGAAATGGCCATAAGGGGGCAGAGTAGATCCTCCCTAACCCCCTAGGTTTGATGTGGGGGCTTTAATGGGCCCCACGGGGCAAAAAAAAATAAAACATTTTTTCATTTTTTTTTCAGGGGGAGCGCCCGGTACGCACACCGGGAAGCGGTCCGGGGAGCGTACTATGGGGAAAAAAGAATGATAGACTTTTCAAATATTGTATGTTTATTGATTGTTCTTTTTGTTGTTTTTTTGGGTTTTTTTTTATTTAAGAAGCAACATATAGGTACCAATACAGAGTCTAAAAATTAATATACACGTCTCCTTTGTAGATATCATGCATGTTGTTTCAGAAGGTATTGTGGTATATGGAATTCATACCATAGTCTGTCAGGAAAGCAGAAACAATATGGAGGCATCAGATGATAAAGAGATGTTAAATACACATTGGAGATAATATAGTTGGAGAAAGGAAGTAACTATGAGCAAACTTACTATGTAACACAAAAAAGTTGCACAGTATATTTTAAGTCTCACTTTATATTATATCTTTTTGGGTACTATTTCAAAATTTTCATATAAAAAAGAATAATGTCTCAAACAATTTTAACTTTTAAAATTTAAATTTATTGTTCTGATTTTTCAAAATCTAAAAGAATTTGTAACATTAATTCATCTGGTATGTCCTCCTTTTCATTCCATGATTCACATTCTTCAACACATTTAATTAATTCTTGGTCTACAGTGTCATCCAAAAAGTCTATTTCTTCTTCTTCTTCCTTAGGATTGTTTTTAATCTTAATTTGAAAAAACCATAGGTTATAGACCATATATAGTTAGGGATTAGCATTTACAAAACCTTATTTTACTCACACAAAACCATTGAAATTCGCATATATAGTTAGTTGCACTAACTATATATCGCGCACCCGCAATCCACTGCTGATGATGTCACATATTACATCATTCATGACATGGTCAGTAACATCACTGATGACATCACTGTTGACAACTCAAATGACATCACTGACAACATCACTGATGACATCATTCATGTGATAATACGATGAACCTCTTCAGACTATAATATAACCTTAGATACACTCAGTGTAAACAGACACTCACAGATTGTCACTCATCCATGGTGTTACTCATACACCTAGTCAGTCATGCAAAGAATCAATCACACCTCAATTTCCTCAACTATACAGTTATACACACCTTACTTATTCAAACATATTCTAACACATATTTACTCTCTTATACAATCACTGATACAAGTTTTCAATGATCCATGCAGCCACTCACACATTCACTGGCTCTTATACACAGTAATTTATATATGTCAACTCTCAGATGTCCCAGTCAACTTAAAAGGACACTACACATGCCGCACAGATCACGCGGTGTATGTGCTCCAATGTGGCTGTGGACTACGCTACATTGGTTGCACTAAGCTGCCAGTCCACCAACGAATATTACAGCACCTTTGGGCGACTGTGAATTCGGACGCTTCGTACCCAGTAGCTCGACACATCAATGAGGAGCATTCTAGTAACCTCAACATGCTCAAATATTATGTCATTGATAGTATCCCTCAGAGCAAGCAGGGTGGCAACCGTGAGAGGAAATTGCAGCAACTAGAAACAAAGTACATAATTAAACTTGATACTAAGACCCCTAGGGGATTGAATATGTGTGAACATATACACCATTACCTTTAGAGTGGCCCTTTCATCGTATGTTTGATTCACTATTTCAGCTCACAAATACATTTAATCTATATCCTCATACACTTTGACTAACCATGTCCTCAAGGGTATAAGTATTTTGAACCCAGTTGCATTAACTAATTTAACATTTATCCTGAGTTCATTTCTCCTTCCTGTTCATTCTCAGTGTCAAATCCACCAATATCCCCTTTAGGACAATAGTACCAAAATCCAGAATAGTAAGAAATACATTTGTGGTAAAAAGGGTCCATAGGGAAATTTGGTGTACCATTATCTATGGACATAGATCTTGGTCGTTCATTCTCTCTAAGTACATCGTAATGTGTAACCCATACACATTTTATAATATCACACACTTTTCACGAAATTGTCACTTTCACTTTTATATACTACAGCAAACCTTTATATGATCGCAGAACATAAGCAGATCTGGGCCAAATATAGATGTATTTGAGCTGTCGGCACTAAGGTTGACCTTTGTTAATTGACCAGTGAATTGATCGCTTTGGGTACATGGTTTGAAATATAACTTAAATTAAGTGGCATTCCAATTATATTTGCATTTGGGCATGGAAAAGTCCTGAGTATCATTAACAAAGGCGATTTCGCACTTAAGTAATGAATTCCTAACAGTTGTACCATCTTCTTACACTGTCAATATATATCTTCTACTCATCCTGACAGCAAATATATGAATTTGTACATTTATTTATTTATTTTTTTAATGATAATTAACCTGCAAACAGCATTGATTAATGGTCGAAGAGAAACACGTATTGTGAAAAGTATTTGAACTGAAAAGAATATTAAGATCATCTGTTTGTGTAGTTTCTCAGCATGTAGTATTTCTTCACTTTTGATGGTGTGTGTAGTTCTCAAATTACGTGATCACTTTACACATTTGTATTTAAATGCATTTATTGAGCAACGCAGGTATGTGAGCAAGGCTACACTGTTAGCCGAAATGCGTCATCTTGTCTGTTTTATTGCGCATCTGGTTAAAACAAAAGTCACTGTTGCCAGCAGTGAGGAAAGTTATTTGAAGTCTGTGTTTCTCCTTGTGGTGGACCAAAGCACCGGAGTGGTAATTGGATATATATATATATATATATATATATATATATATATATATATATATATATATATATATATATATATATATATTACCTACTGGCGGTCGCCAGTAGGTATATATAGTTAGGATTTTTTCTCTATGGAACTTTTGAAAATTCTATGTCTAATAACTTTGGCGTTTGTGGACGGAATCGGCTGAAATTTTCAGGAAAATGGCACATTTTGTTTCTGAGCAGGAAAATTTGGAGGGGTTCTGTCAAGGGGCGGCCGAGAAAAAAGGGGGGTCCCAAAACACGTTTTTGACATTCATTTTTCCATAGGGCCTTTGGCCTCACTTTTAGCTCGAACGGCTGAATGGATTTACACGAAACTTGGCAAAATTGTAGGGACTGTTAGCCCGATGTGCCTTTGCTGGGTCTCAATATATGTGCTCCAGTGGATTTAGAGAAATTAACGTTTAAAAAAACAGATATATCTGTGACAGCGTCCCAGATAGCGCTCCAGATCGCGTACTTTTCGCGTAACGGAGCTTTGCAAAGCGAAGCTGATTGGCTCTCCGGTGTCTGTCAACATTCTAAACAGTCCGGTGCGGCCGCCATCTTGTCTCTCGGTAGGATCGAGAGACAAGAGGAGGAGAAAAACGAAGGGGGAATTTAATGAAAGGCGGCAAGGTAGACCCCTCTTGACCCCCTAGGAATGATGTTGGGGTTATTAAAGGGTCCCGTGGGGCAAATAAAAAAAAAAATAGATTTTTCGCGGTAGAAGCGCTTCTCGGTTTGCGAACCGGGTCTCAAACTGGTAGCGAAACGTGAATTCGCCATTTTGTGTTTCGATTTAATTAAATTACTAGATGGAGGAAAAGCAATGTGAGTATTGGGTATAAGGGGGTATGGGAGACGTATCCTGACCCCCTATGTTTTCTGAGGGTGGTTGAGGAGGCTCATATATGTTGATACTTGTCTTCCAGCGGTTGCGCGTTAGCGTTTTTTTTTTTTTTTTTTTTGCCGCTTGACTTCTGTTAACGTTTGATTCGAAGGAAATTAGGAAGTTTTGATTGCCATTTTGACACTGCGAGTAAATATATTGTTAAAAATAATTGTTATAAATTAATCCGTATTGATAAACATTGTGTGCGCCATCTTGCTTTTTATCCAATGTCACACTTTTGTCGTGCACGGCAGCCATTTTAGATGCCTTGACCAGACCCACTCTTTGTACGCCGCAGATCCTCAGCATGGCTCTCCACCCTCGCAAGCATCTCCTCCACGCACTGGTCACCCCTGCTCTCTCTCTCATGCATGGGTCATAAACTTTAGACCATCTGCGCTGCTCTTCCCTGAGTATCACACCCTGTGCCCGCCCGACACCTCCCTTTCACCTTATTCACCCTATTCACTACCGCACCCTCTGACACTCCTCTTCCTCTGTGTCCGATTGTCCAGGCCGGTCCCAGGCTATCACCTAGCCCTGCGGATGTAGTTTATGGTCCCAACTGTAAAGAATCACCCCTGTTCAAAGGAGTTACAGTAGATCAAGGTCGCCAGCCCATGAGATCCGTCACACCACACGCGTTCCTACTATCTGATAACGATCTTGTATTGTGATTGGGGAAGGGATTCTCACTGTAAGGGTGTGTGGGACCTAGCCTGAAGTGGAAGATTCCAGGGATGCCTTTTTGTACATCAAAGTCTTCACAATTATGTGTCACATTAAAAATATATAGCACTCCAACAAAGTAGTAGGATTATAACACTTTAATAACTTATAAATATATACAACGCTCCAACAAAGTAAACACGTTAAAAAAAAACTTTTTAAACAACTATTTATATGACATTGCTTTAACCATGATAGACAAAGAAATGACACAGTGATGTAAAAGTTTCTGAAAGAAATGCCAAGAACGTCCCATGTGAAAGTGAATTTTATCTGGCAATTTTTTCTTTTCCTTTTCATGAAAAGAAAGTTAATGCCAGGTTCGTTACCTGCCTCATCTGCAAAAAAAAAAACTCTCGAGAGGGACCGAAATAAAATATAGCTATGGTAATCATACCATGCATCGGCACATGGAGAGGTGGCACCCTCTTATTTATTCTAAAGCACAACTTCGAGATTTGGTGGATAATCCCCTTTCGGCAAAAACATCCATCAATGACTTTTCAATAAGTGAGTCAGAGGTAAAGGAAACAGTCCCAAATCTGCAAAAGAACTTTGGGCAGATGAGATTGACTTGTGTAGCATTTTGAAAACTAATTTCATGCGGAGAGATGAGTATGGAAAGGGGCAACCATTCGGTCCCCCCGAACGTATGGCGGAGTACCACGATCCCCCCGGGAAGCCATATTGGGCGGGAGGCGAGTCTCGGCTGGTATGCCCGAAGCGGCGTAGCCGGGGCGCGCCTTTTTCCCGCCCTGGAGTGGGCTGGCCTAGACACTAACGCGGCCGGCCACGCCCTTGGGGCAGGCAGGGGCGGGTTTACGCCCGCCCTGAAGATGGATAAAAGGAGCAACAAGCCAAGGAAGCATCCTCTTGTTCCTGTGCTCTGAAGCTGCACCTCCTCGCTGCACGTGAGCTCGAGACGGAACGAAGAGCCAATTTTGAGCGTTGTAATCTTTCTTGTTTGTTTTACAGATACTCTGTTGGAGAATGCCCAAGAAAGCGGGAAAGCGAATGACTACCGACCAGATGCTGCGTGTTCTTATGAAAGAGGTGACCGACCTAAAGAGGCGAATGGCGGATAAAGACGAGGAAGGGGGACCGAAACGTCCTTTGGCAGGAGCAGCTCCGGGAGGAAAAGGCAAGAGGCCCAGAAGGGGAGCAGCTGGGGGGGACATCCCGGTTCCCTGTACCCCACTCGAAGAGCCAACTCCGATGCCGGAAGAGGGGAATCCGATTCCCGTGGTGGTCACCCCCGTGTCCGGGGAGGATATGCCGCCCGAGCTGGCAGCACAATTAGCAGCGTGGTTGGGTAAAGGTAGCGAGGGCACCACGGCTGACGACGCGCGGGTGTTGATGAAGCAACTGCGTGAAACAAGGGAAGCGGCGAAGGCACCATCGCCGGCTGCGGCAGTAGAGAAACCACTTGGGACAGGTCCAGTCGCAGATGCAGCTTCCGGTTCAGGTAAGCGGCCATTGCCGATTGCGAGGGATGAGTCTGCACCCTCACGAAGGGAAAAGTTGGGTCAACATGTCCCTCTAGCTATTAAAGAGAAGATATGGGCAGATGAGTATATAAACATCTTCTCGTTGCTTACCGATCATTATGAGATGGAGCATGTTAAGAGCCAGAAGGAGCTCATGCATCCGAGTGTTTGGCGCGCAAAGATGGCCGCCTTTAAGGTAAATGAAAACATTGGCACTTGGGGCAGAGCGTGGGGGATTTTTACATCCATCATGGGTGAACGTAGGCCCGAGTTGCTGTCCGAATTGCCGATTTATCAGTCACGGATCATGGGGTATTCTGTATCACACGAGGGCAATCAATGGTTCTGTTACGATAATATTTTCAGAAAAGCGAAAGAACATGATAAAAACTTAACTTGGGATTGTTATGATTCTGTGTCTTGGTCCAAAATGGAAGATACTGGTATGTTGAAGTTGCCATTGGTAGGGAGTAGCGTGGGTGAATCCTCCCGCCAATATGCTGGGACGCCCTTTCGATCAGGTACGAGTAACGACTACCACTCGAGGCCGATCGGCAACGCAGGTAAAAGGGGGATTTGTTGGAACTTTAACAGGGGTAAATGTACGAGGCCCCAGGGGTCATGCAAATTTAGGCACAAATGTGGTGGGTGTGGGCAATCATCCCATCCTGAGTCCATGTGCAGAGCCAAAACGGGTGATAACGGGAGTAGAGGAGGCGCCAAACAGGTCTAATATAGTTCGAGGGGCGCCTTTACCTACTCCGATTGATACCATGGCAATGATTCCCTGGCTCAGCGAATACCCGGATCACGCTTCCGCTGGGGTGTTGCGGAACGGGTTTTCATATGGTTTCCGCATCCCAGTGGGGGAGTTTCAGGGTATAGCGAAATGTAAAAACCAAATATCGGTCTTGCAACATACGACCGTGGTACAGGAAAAGATCGGGAAAGAGGTTACTCGAGGTCGAGTCGCCGGTCCATTTAATGTGCCACCAGTGGCTAACTTTGTTTGTTCCCCTTTAGGGGTGGTCCCCAAGAAGGACCCGGGTGAGTTTCGGCTGATACATAATTTATCAGCCCCACGTGGTCTTTCTGTAAACGATGCGATAGACCCGGAAGTGTGTTCGGTGCGGTACGCATCCTTCGATGAGGCCGTAGCCATATTGAATCGCCTGGGGCCCGGTGCGCTGATGGCAAAATCTGATATCGAGTCAGAGTTCCGGTTGCTCCCGGTACATCCAGACGACCAGCGTTTTCTTGGTTTCATGTTTCAGGGTAACTATTACATGGATAGGTGTATGCCAATGGGGTGCTCTATATCTTGTGCCTATTTTGAAAAGTTCAGTTGTTTCCTGCAATGGGTCTTCACAAAGAAGACGGGGTTTCAACATGTTATGCATTATCTCGATGACTTTTTGTTTCTGGGGGCAGCCGGGGATCCGGAATGTGGACAGGCTTTGACTGAATTTTGTGTCTTGATGAATCAGTTTGGCGTGCCATTGGCACCAGGTAAGACTGTGGGTCCCTCGACTTGCCTCGAGTTTCTGGGGATCGAGCTCGACTCTGAAGAAGGTTGTTTTCGTTTACCAAGAGACAAAGTGTTAAGATTCAGGGCATGCCTGCAAACGTGTATAAGTAGGTCTAAGGTTAAGCTACATCAATTATAACAATTGGTGGGACAGTTGAATTTTGCCCTAAGAGTAATACCGATGGCCCGCCCCTTTTCCCGCTCGATCGCTCAAGCCATGGTCGGCCTGAAGGAGGGTCATCATCGCACGAGGCTCTCGGCAGAGGTTCGCCAGGACATGCGCATTTGGTTGGCATTTCTGGCGGATTTCAAGGGTCGAATTGTCTGGAACAAACCGGCGGTGTCCTCTGAGGAGCTGGGGCTGTGGACAGATTCGGCAGGGAGCATTGGTTTTGGTGCCATATTCGGCACTCAGTGGTCGGCACAAAAATGGCCGTCATGGTGGCATGATGGTGGACTGACAAGTAACATTGCTTTTCTGGAACTTTTCCCCATTCTGGTGGCCCTGAGAACTTGGCCCGAGGGGTTCAGAGATCACTCTGTGGTATTCTGGTCTGATAACATGACCGTGGTTGAGTGTATCAATAGCCAGGCAGCACGATGCAAATGGATTCTGAGATTGCTCAAGGAAATTGTATTACTGTGTATGCAATTGAATGTGATATTTAAGGCAAGACATGTGCCGGGGGTGATGAACCAGGCGGCTGATGCGCTTTCTCGTTTTCGTATGCAGGCCTTCTGGGGTTTTCTGCCCACAGCGGACCCGGTGGCGGCACCCTTTCCCGAAGCTCTCTGGTCTCTCGGTGCCCCAAACTTCGAAACCTCGTGGGAGAGAGTTTAGCACCCAGGACGAGGAAGGCATATGAAGGGGCGTTCCGTTCCTATTGGGCCTTTTTGGGGTCTGCTAGAGGGGAGCTTTGGGGCCAGGAGGAGTTAGTAGTGAAATTCCTGCTGTCTTTACATCAGGCAGGCAAATCAGTGGCTACGGCTCAGAGGCATCGGGCCGCCATTTCCTTTGTGGCTAGGGCTCATGGGATCCAGGACCCGACAGCGTCTTTCGTTGTGCAAAAAGCGCTACGTGGGTGGCAACGCCTTGAGGGTCGCAGAGTAGATGAAAGGCGCCCAATAGGTTTGGATAGGTTGGCCCTGTTATTATCCATACTCCCTGCAACGTGTTCATCCCAGTATGAAACAGTGTTATTCCGAGCCGCTTTTACGCTGGCATTCCATGGGGCTATGCGGGTAAGCGAACTAGTGGCAAGGAACAAGCAGGATGTGATGGGGGGACTGTGCCGAGAGCACGTTCAGGTCAGAGGGGAGACAATGACTGTCTCGTTTGTCAGGTCCAAGACCGATCAGGGTGCGATGGGCGACTGCATAATCATACAAAGGATTCCCGGGTCCTCCATGTGCTCGGTGAGTTGTGTAGAGGAATATTTAGCACAAAGGGTGGCATCATGGGGGGGGACCTTGTTGAGACACGCTGACGCCACCCCACTGACGAGGTTTCAGTTTCAGCGGGTGCTTGCGATGTCGATTGCCGCTGCGGGCTTGAACCCGGGCGAGTTTGGGACCCATTCCTTTCGGATAGGGGCTGCTACAGAGGCTACAGCCAGGGGTCTGAATGTCGAACAAGTTAAACGTGTGGGGCGTTGGTCCTCCAACTGTTATAAAAGGTATGTGCGGTTGCACATGTTGTGAAGCTGTAATGATGTACTCACGCTTCTTGTTTTTGTTTGGTTTCAGTTGCGCAAGCCTACGAGGCGGGGCGGACTATGCAGTCGACCCAACACCGGGCCAGCGGTCAGACATCACCGGCTGTGAAAAAGGAGGTGTGGGTCGTGGGCCACTCATACGTGAGGCGTGCCGCGGACGTATTCAAAGCAGGTGACATGATTCACGTGGCTGGGGAATACGGGTACAGTGTGTCCTTCTACGGAAGGGGCGGACTCTGTATTGACCAGTTTCAATCATTTTTCGAGGGTTTGCTAGGGCGGACGAGGTCACCGCCGTCTATAGTCATAGTACATCTTGGGGGCAATGATTTGGTCACCGCTGGTAGACGACTTCTTCTTGAGGCGATGCTTTCCACTGTAAGTTGGTTAGCGAGGAGAGTTCCAGGGTGCACAATTGCATGGTCCCATATGATCCCACGAAAAGTATGGCGGGGGGCTATTTCTGTTTCTGCTCTGAATCATTCAGTAAGAAAAATTAATAACAAAGTGAGTAGATTGTTCCGTTCCAATACACTGCATTCTATTTCGCATGGTTGTATTAATGGTGACAGTATGTATTTGGGGGATGGTGTTCATTTGTCCCGGGTGGGGAACGAGTTACTCATAGGAGACTTGATAGCTTGGCTAAAGACTTTAAGACATGACCTTTAGGTAGGAGTGTTGTGGGGGGTCCGGATAGCCGGTCAACTATCCGGCCTGTGGCGGTAAGGTCATGATCGGTGAGCACTAATTGGAAGATCCCTATGAGTGGGCGTCACCCATTACTGATGGGAGCGCTCGAGGGAGGTGGCCATTGGCCCCTCAACGGGGAGGCGGTCCCTTCTAAGGATGGGCCGCCGAAAGGAAAGGAAAGGCGGTCAAGGCCCCTTCCTGGGTAGGAGGGGCTACAGCCCCCTCCTGGAGAATTTCCCGGGGCCAGGACATCTGCGACGGCAGATGTGGTAAGTTGTGTGGGGTTTGGGGGGGGGGTCTACGCTACCTTCTAGATACCTCACACGAGTCCTCGGACGACCTTTAAGTGGCGTCGAGTTTATTGGGGCCCTCGTCAAGTCAAGGGAAATTGGTAGTTGCACTTGAGGTACACCTCTGTGCGGTCGCCCCTCACAAGTGAGGGGGATATTTCTGGTTTAGGGATCTTGACACCGGTTACGACCTTGCCGTTGGCCCTTAAACGTTAGGATGTACAATTTCAAAATTTCAAGTTAAATGTTTTGTAGGATGTTAGTTCGGCTAGGAGAACCTTTGTATTAGAGAATATGTTAAGGTTAGCCAAACATCGCAATGTGGTAATGAAATTGTACATAATATGAAACTGTTATTTTAATGTTTTAATTTTGTTTCATATTTTAATAAATACGGCCGGGAGGGTCACTCCCTCCCGTCTTCCAAAAGTTCAGAACTGTTTCCGGTTTCCCATCCTTGGGGATTGTGTTGAGAGGGGGTGGCGGGTATCTCAGCCATATGGAAAGGGGCGACCATTCGGTCCCCCCGAACGTATGGCGGAGTACCACGATCCCCCCGGGAAGCCATCTTGGGCGGGAGGCGAGTCTCGGCTGGTATGCGCGAAGCGGCGTAGCCGGGGCGCGCCTTTTCCCGCCCTGGAGTGGGCTGGCCTAGACACTAACGCGGCCGGCCATGCCCTTGGGGCAGGCAGGGGCGGGTTTACGCCCGCCCTGAAGACGGATAAAAGGAGCAACAAGCCAAGGAAGCATCCTCTTGTTCCTGTGCTCTGAAGCTGCACCTCCTCGCTGCACGTGAGCTCGAGACGGAACGAAGAGCCAATTTTGACCCACCCACCAGCCCCTGAGGACAGCAAGTGGTTTTGAATAAAGTTTGATGTGGTAACTCTAATTTTTGTTTGCAGGTTGGGATTATTATCGTGATAACTTTGAATATGCAATAAAGAATGGACAATTTGTGGTATGTTTTGCAAATAAAGTAATCCTGCACAAGTGTTGATCAGTAAGCATGCTTTTAATAAAGTTGTTGTTGTTACTGTCTTAAGTAAATTAGTCATTTAGTTTAGAATTGTCGTATTTATTTTGGTCGGGCGGTAAGGTCATGATCGGTTAGCACTAATTGGAAGATCCCTATGAGTGGGCGTCACCCATTACGGATGGGAGCGCTCGAGGGAGGTGGCCATTGGCCCCTCAACGGGGAGGCGGTCCCTTCTAAGGATGGGCCGCCGAAAGGAAAGGAAAGGCGGTCAAGGCCCCTTCCTGGGTAGGAGGGGCTACAGCCCCCTCCTGGAGAATTTCCCGGGGCCAGGACATCTGCGACGGCAGATGTGGTAAGTTGTGTGGGGTTTGGGGGGGGTCTACGCTACCTTCTAGATACCTCACACGAGTCCTCGGACGACCTTTAAGTGGCGTCGAGTTTATTGGGGCCCCCGTCAAGTCAAGGGAAATTGGTAGTTGCACTTGAGGTACACCTCTGTGCGGTCGCCCCTCACAAGTGAGGGGGATATTTCTGGTTTAGGGATCTTGACACCGGTTACGACCTTGCCGTTGGCCCTTAAACGTTAGGATGTGCAATTTCAAAATTTCAAGTTAAATGTTTTGTAGGATCTTAGTTCGGCTAGGAGAACCTTTGTATTAGAGAATATGTTAAGGTTAGCCAAACATCGCAATGTGGTAATGAAATTGTACATAATATGAAACTGTTATTTTAATGTTTTAATTTTGTTTCATATTTTAATAAATACGGCCGGGAGGGTCACTCCCTCCCGTCTTCCAAAAGTTCAGAACTGTTTCCGGTTTCCCATCCTTGGGGATTGTGTTGAGAGGGGGTGGCGGGTATCTCAGCCATATTACTTTAATAAATAGATCATATGAAAATCATCAATGTCCAAAATGTCCTAGAAAGTAATTTTTGTCATTTTTGAGGAAGAGAGATAAACTTTAGTTGTACGGGGTCGTTTTCGTTCGAACTAGGGGGGCCAGGTGACATTCCTTCGGGGGGGCTTAGGGGCATTTAAAACAACTTCCCTGATACAGGTAGCATATAAAGTAGAGGGTAAATACCAGGATCTTTATCGATTGCTTTATGCTGTACAAAAATGAAAAACACATACAACAAACCTGGACCATTCATATTTTCAATGTTTCTGCGTACTATACTTTTTAACCCTTAACTAATTGAGCTGCTTGATTTCACCTGCTTTTTAAAAAAAAAAAAAAAATCGGAAACAGTGGCCATTTCTTTGAACCTTACCAATCTACGCGTTACAACTACGTTTGCTTTTTCAAAAACCTTTAATAAAAATGTTGGTGCCCAAATACGGGCCTACAACCCCGTGGGCTGGCCACGGAGCAGGCTGGAACTGTAAATGGGGGGGGGGGGGTATTTATTTGTGGAAAACATAACAGAGTCAGTGGTCATTGATTTCATAGTAAAAAGTGCGACAAGTGCAACAAAATCATATTGATAATTCATTGTGAGCAAGTACCATTAGTGTCGACAATTCCAACCTTCAATAATAAATACAGTAATCAATGATGCATTAGAACTTAATATCAATTCATTGTTCGAACGTGTAATCAGTCTTATCCCATATCAATTCATGTGCTAAAAACTGCATACATATCTCATGATATCAAGGCTGAGCAATCGGGGCACAACAAGGAGTTGAGAGTTTCATTTGTACCGGCGCCATTTTGGGTGAGGTCAGGAAGGTCCAAGTATAGTCAAAATGTCTCCACCAACTCGTGGTTGGACCGGGACCTGTTTCAGCAGTCCAAAAGTTTTCGTTGAAGGGTAGCAGAGGGGACTGCCGACATGAACCATCAGTCAAAGTGGGGTGGGAGGCAACAATCTCTCCTACCGGGTCATACTGGTGTCCCACCGGAACTGATCAAGTTGGTAGTCTTGCAGGATTTTCGTGATTTCAAGACTGAGGCCGGCGCCGGCATGAGCGCGCCCACGTCCCGTGGCTACGTCATGGTCGTTCCTTGGGTGATCATGGCAGTCATTCCCCATCGGGGGTCGGGGGCTCCCGTGGCTCTTATAGAATCTTCAAAGTTGAGGAGAACGTTTCTGGACGCAGGAAACTAGAAGCATCGTTGCACCGCAACAGTGGACGAGACCCCCGCTGGGTGAGCGGAGCTTCATTGCCTCGTAATAGTGGACAAGACCTTTTGTCGGGTGAGTGCAGCGCCGCTGCATCGCAAGAGTGGAGGAACCCTTTTGTTGGGTGAGTGAAGCGTTAGGGGTGCAGTCGTTTGCGCCGCCTCTCCCTCCCAGCGCACCCCACGCCGACACCTGGCGTTGATATCCGTGATGTCCGGACTAGGCGATAAGAGGGGCGGGGGGGGGTCTGAGGCAGAGGCAAGACATCCCCCCCGTGGCCTTCAGGGTGCCGCTTCAGGACCGAACGGGGAGCCCGGGGCCAGACCAGGAGATACGAGGAGAGGGTCGGTGGCATGTGCAAGACATTCCTCTCCAGTGTTGTCGCAGCTATAGTTGCCGTCGGCCTCGGCTCCTCTCCTGGTGCACCTTACACGACGACCCTTTTGATGGGTGAGTGGAGCGTTGGGGGTGCAGCTGAGGAGCCCCCACCTTGGGGGGTGGGAGAGGCTCGTTTACGCCGCCTCTCCCTCCCAGCGCACCCCATGCCGACACCTGGCGTTGATATCCGTGATGTCCGGACCAGGCGATAAGAAGGGGGGGGTCGGAGGCAGAGGCAAGACATCCCCCCCCCGTGGCCTGCAAGGCGGAAGAAGAAGGGAATCGGGAGACCAGTACATTTCGGCCCATCCACGCCACGGCTGATGGCGGTTAGCTGGGCCCCGCCCTGCACGTGTCGAGGCCTCATCTTCCGGATGGGCGTAACCGTGGCCCTGTTGCACTTCGGGAGTTTCCGGAATGGGGGTAGGTATCTGCTGATTTGTATCTATTTCATGTTACTGTTAATGGGCGTGGTGGGCGGTGGGACAGACATGCTTGGAGCAGTGGGGGGGGGGCGGAGCCTAGCTACCTCGTGGCTGCCGTAACGTCAAGCTTGGCTTTTTTCACCACTTCCATGTTTCTTATTTCTAGCAAAGTCAAAAACTCATCAGTGGCCTACTGATTTTGTTTGATTTCTTTCCCTTTCTTTTCAAGTGTATTTCATGCTAAAGTTTCTGTTCAACAGGATATAGTGATTACTTCGTTTTTTACATATGTCTTCTTTATTAGGGGTACTCTCCGGTTGAGCCAGATGATGTACCTCTAATAAATGGTCCGGGTGGAACTAGTTTCTCAATAAGTGGGGAGTAGATGGGTATGACAGATTACAACGGGGGACAAAGGTCCGCATTACCCACCCTTCACTACTTGCAAAGACTAGACAAAATATTTCTATTCCACGTTATTTACAAACAAAGAATACCTCGAGAGAACTATTCCTTGAACAATAAATGTCCAGCCAATCAATCAATCAGTGGGGAGAAAAACAGGTATGACGGATTACAACAGGGGACAAAAGTCCGCATTACCTATCCTTCACTATCTGCAAAGGGAGACAGAATATTCCTATTTTTCTCTGTTTGTAGACAGGGAATATCTCAAAGAGTATTAATCAATAAAAAATTAACAACTTTAAGGTAAGTACTCACAATATGACTACTCAACGAAGTTAAAAAGTAACGGATATAGGTACTTGAGAGGGTTTCGGTGGCAGATAATCTACAATATACACTTGTACATATGAGTCTGATACAGGGCGGATCTCTGTATAACTATGGATAATTAGATATTAGGATGGCATACAAAGCTCCCAACCTTCTTACTTTTTCTCTTAAAGAGTTTCAAATTGGGGACAAATATTAGGCTGTGCTCTAGAGGTTGACGGTGTTGCTCCACTGGTACTCGGGCCTTCTCATGAAGCAGAAGGAGCCGCTCTCAATCTCCTTAACTCTTCCCTTGCAAAGTTGACCGGATTCTTAGTCTGCAACTGCTTCAGCATACTTGCAGTTCCACACAAGTCCTTTTTATTGGGGTCTCCTCTTGAAAGCAGTCTTGCATATGCGGCAAGTAACTTTTCTTGCATTCACCTTTTTTAAGACTTGTGAAAATTAATTTCAAAACATTCAATAAATACGGTGTTACTATGCATTGTGTCATATGCTTTATTAAAAATATGAAGAAAATGTTCCCTTTATCTGTTGTTAAGGTCTTTACAAGAGAATTTGAAAGGAGAAAGTAAGAGATGAATAACACATGTAGGACGTTATATGTCAAACTGCAAAAATTGATGGTGGACCAAAGTCTGCATGTACAATGCCAGTGGAAGCGTTTCAGGCACACTGCGAAGATTTTAAAAAGTATAAATATTGTCAAGTTTTACTTTGACTTGTGATGTTTGATCTCAATTAGTCACTTCAATCTAAATTTAAACAGTAACTCTTTTTGTTTTGCAGATTAACTACAAAACTTATTTTGGACTCCATATTATATGTTGTTTATTATATTGTTTTGTTACTTATAGTTCTAGGTATTTATTGTAGTGTTATATTTTAGTTATAGTTCCAGTTATTGTTTTAATAAAAGTTAATTAAAAAAGTACATATGTCTGTTTTTTTGTGGCGGTAGCAGTCATCAATAGAAATTATATTTATAATTTGAAGTATAATGCTGAAGCTCACTCATTAGCAA